>NC_055988.1:122569139-122876202 GCF_018446385.1 Zingiber officinale
CTATTCTGTGTTAACTAGCATTTAGCAAGAACTTCATTTGTAGTGATTATAACTAAGTTTTGACATCATATATAGCTTCTGCTCTCTCAAACTTTCATAGGAAACATGAATTTAAAGAAATCCAAGTACCGTAGGGCCATTAGTGAGTTTTGGTCAAACCACACTGATGGACCTAGACACCTCTAATTGCACATATTTCAAGTCTTGTGACATTTTGGTATTATAATGACTCCAACGGTACTATCCATTACTGATGTAAAGTTCTCTAAAGGTGATTAAATGTTGCAAAAAATTTCAGCCTTATTATGGGCCTAATATGGAATACTATCAGGCTCATATTGGGCCTAATATGGTATCATATCAGGCCCAACGTTAGCCTGATAAATTGAGACTTTGGCCACTTTGTTCAACGATCACTACCAAGTTTCTGATCCCGATATCAAAAACTTGAGACCATCTCTCCCTTCTATAAACTAAAAATTTACTCTGGGTTGTGAATTAGTATAGAAATTCCAATAGGTTAGGTCCAACAGTGGGTTTTAAGTATGCAATATGGGATAGGAAATTTCTAATAGTATTGTAACATAGCTTTAATCTCTAACTAAGTTTTGACTTAAAAATAAATTGGTAGCTATTGTTTTTGTAACTTCAATAGTGTTCATTAAAATCACTACAACAAAAATGTTAAAAGATAACACCCCTACGACAACGGTTTTAAGAGAAAGTGTTGCGTATTTGCTCAAATACAACGATTTTTACCAAAACTGTTATCTTTGAACTCCCCATTAAATATAAAAGACAACGATTTTGTGAAAACTGTTGTCATTGAGCGACTTCTTTTTAAAATGACAACACTTTTTACAACGGTTTTATAAACCATTGTCTTTATCCGCGTTTTTAGGGGTTACAACAACAGTTTTGATAAAACCGTTGTATTTGACTTTGGTCTTTTTCCCCTCGAGCGCAATTTTTGCTTTCCCTCTCTCTGAATATCTATTCGGCGCAGTGTCTTCCCCTTCGCGTTCAACCCTAGCCATTTTTCTTTCCCTCTCCTCATACAATCTCTTCACGCCGTCCTATCGACCGACCGTCCGCCTCTGCTGGATCTTCCTCCACGATGGTGTCCTTTTTTTTCCCCCATTCTGCTTTTTTGTTAGACTTGACTTGTTTTGTTGTCTTTGAACTTCTGTTCCTAAATTTTTTCTAATCTAACTCAGAGGCTTAAAGAATTTGAGCGCTAGCAAAAGATCTCCACTACTAGGGATGAGCGGAAATCTTGACCCGCTTGATGGCGTTAATCCGGCAGTCATCGAGAGATTTCCTAGCCACCACATCCACAGCATGTCGGTCGGCCACCAGGTTCATCCCGGTGTGTCGTTTACGTCCCATGTCGATGGAGGTCATGCAATAGGAGGCACTGGAGATGATTGTCGCCGCAGATGCGCGGGCATTGCAGCAGTACGAGGAGGCGGACTGCAGCAGCGGCAGCCACGGGATAGAGGAGGAAGGCGTAGGAGCAGTGGAGAATGGGGAGATGGAGGCAGATGGACTGTCTGGTTCGAGTCATCTGGGTGATACTCAGCCTCTAGTAACAGTACAGCCAGGCGGGAATTAGCTTACCCTCTCGTTCCAGGGCGAAGTGTATGTTTTCGATTATGTTTCTCCCGAAAAGGTTGGTTTTGTCACCATCTAGTATTCGGTTTACTCACTGTAGTCCTAAACTTTGAATCTTACTAGTTTTTTCTTCATTTGTCTGATATTTTAGGTTCAAGTCGTGCTATTGTTACTGGGAGGTCGTGAGATGCAGGTCGGATTAAATCCTTTTCCATCATCTTCTATCCCAACTAAGGTTTGCTTAAACATTACCACATGCCAATTTGCTTTCATGCATTAATGAGTTCAGTGGCTTTTGATATGTGTCAGCGTGGAGATGTGCCTCATAGAATTGCATCCTTAATGAGGTTCCGAGAAAAGCGAAAAGAGCGTAACTTTGAGAAGAAGATACGTTACACTGTTCGCAAGGAAGTAGCGTCAAGGTAGGATGGGTGCATCATCTAAAATCATTCCTATAGTGAATGCTTTGTATACACTATTATTTCAATATTAATTTTGGCATGCTTGCAGTTACCTGGTTATTTCAAAAAGATTAGGAAGGGAACACAGATAAAAATGTCTAATTACATTCCTATTTATGATTTTATTATCCATTTCTACAAGCTACAAAGGATGATATAGCACTTTGATTTGGGTATGGAGATCAGTTAATCAGATTTGTTCTAATAAGTGTTTCTTTTTTTGGTATTTTAGGTTACTGGAGAGAAAAGTGGAGAATTTACTGCTCGGCTTCTGGAATTCATCATGTCTGCAGTGTCAAAGTTAATAAGCTAATAGTCACTCTTGATTTATAGTTTGGGAGACGATAAGAAATGAGACTTTGCTGTGTAATCTACTGCTTTTGCTATAGCAGAATTCGGAGTTCTTGTAATCACATGATTAGACAAACGTAAGTGATGATATAACTTTACTCCAAATGGATAGGATTCCTGAGTTCAAGATGCTATCCACTCAAAGTTCTTCTCTTCATAAGGTTTCAAGCGTGCACGCAAGTAGCTCAAGGAATGAACAATGTGCGGATGTTGTTTGGGGATCTCAAAATGCTGATTCACTTGTTCTAAATGAATCTGAAATACAAGGCACATTGGTTGATCAAAATGAATCAACCCCTGAGGTTGATAGCTTCAAGAGTGTTGACTCCTTTGAAGGAGGAAGAAGTTCTTTCAATGGAGCAAGTCATCCCCTAGAGCCAATGGATACTGATCTGGTGAAATCAGTCTATGTGGCAATTGACCAAGAGAAATATGATGCAGGATGTTTAATGAAAGGAATCTCTACAAAAGGTCCATTTATAATAGCCATTTTCGGTTATATTTTTGTTTATGATTTTTCTTCTTCTCTCTTCATGAATGTCCGAAGTTCTCACTGTGCTTATACTACTACTATTGCACTGAAAGTGATACATGGTATAGAAAGATGGTAAGTGCTAATTTGCTAGTTGTCATCAATTTGCTCAAGACATAGCAATGCAGGAATGACTGCCTCCCCACTCACTACAGAAGTAAGTTGTAAGACATTTTATTAGTGCTGGGAGTGGGAGGTGAGCCAACATGAGTTTTATTAGTCAATATGCAACAAGATAGAAGGACTTATCAGCTTCCTAATCATGGAAGCTATTTGGTATACTTAAACTTAGAGCTAGTTTGGTGTGCAGTTTGGTTAACCTTTGGCTAGGA
Organism: Zingiber officinale; assembly: GCF_018446385.1. Taxonomy (NCBI): domain Eukaryota; kingdom Viridiplantae; phylum Streptophyta; class Magnoliopsida; order Zingiberales; family Zingiberaceae; genus Zingiber; species Zingiber officinale. The sequence goes on from NC_055988.1 coordinate 122,572,430, forward strand.
GTTGGAATATTCTAGAGTTAACAAAAAGTGTACAAGCCAATTTCCAGTATTTTGTTGGCAAAAGTTTCTAGGAATTGATATGTTCCATTCCTTTAGTTATATCACCTAGAAGAATCATCAAGGCAGGAGTAGGTAGAAAGTTAATTTAGATACTAACCTCATAATGCAAGTTATCGGGACTGCAACAAATGGTGAATGCCTCTTCTTATTGTACACAATGCATTAGTAGCTGATTTTGTTTACATGCTTTGCAGTACCATTCGTGCTCTATTCGGCATGAAGATCTACGCATTCTGTTGCTTGAAATAGCAGGTGAGCATCGATAACTCAGATTGCAGATTCGATAATTCAGTGATACTGATCTGATCAAACTGTCTTTTGGTTAAGACCTTCATAAAGATGCATAGAAACTGTTCTCATAGAATATTTTAAGGGTTTTTTTCGATATATTGTTCTTGATGATGCTTGTTTTTCTTTCTTTGTAGGTTGTTGTATCAACATCCAGAGCATAGGAAATCAATACTTCCATTTGCTTCCATTTGCTCAGTTAGTTGTCTCTCTAATATTTCCTTTGTTTCTTAATTGAAGAGATAATTGTTATAACAATATTTCTAACAGATAACATTACTTGTTTCCTTGTGTAATTCTAATAGTTGGGTTCTCTAATTGTTTGTTTCCTTGAACCTTCCATAGATTGCTATTCTTTCTCTACAACACAGAGAATTTGTATTAAAGTTCGCATATATATATTTTGAATGTTGATAGTGAACTTAATTGATTTTAATTTTTAACTAGAGAGTAAGTGATGAACAAAAGAATAGAAGAAGGCAGAACGTATACCCTCATCGGCTGTTCCGTAAAGGATATCCATCGGTATATATGTATTTAATTGTGGATACTTAATATTATTGTCTCTCTTTGTTATCATCTTTTGCTTTGATATATCAATACCTAATATACATCCATGTGTTATCTTGTTGATTGAACATTTTGTGAATTTAGTTATAGGTATTGTCGTGGTGTTCTTATGATTTTGTTTTTATTTTGTCTATTAAACTTTGCCTCTGGGAAATAAGCTCGTCGTTTAGTGATTAAATTCGGCTGAGTTAGTAGATGGAGTTTATAGCATGTTGACTGGAATTATGAGCATGTTTTGTATATAAAGACATTTTCCCAGGAACAAAGCATATATCAAATTCCTTGTCTATTTTCAACATTTGCATAGACAAGTTCTTGTCATTTTGTCAATCCTGCCTATAACTCAACAAGTCTGCATCATAAATCAATGTTTAGATACATTTTTTGCAGGTTTAGTTAATTTCTTATTGCCACGGGTATCTTTTAAGAATATTTTTGACTGATTATTTAGAAACTCAATGGCAAGGTCAATGACATTCATTGATCTAATAGACAGGCACAGGCAGAGTAAACTTATTCTGCAAATTTAAATCTATGTGCATAAGTTTTCCAATGGAAGTTACCAAGACAACTCTAAGTTGGTTAAATTGCTTGTATTGTATTAGTTTGTATTGCATTAGTTTGTATTGCATAAGTTACATTCTGAGACTATAAGTTGGTTACATTGCTTGTATTTTATGTAGATTTATATGAATAAATCTAATTCTGGAATTCTGGAAATGAGTGTTGTCTTGGAATTGCTTTATATTAGACCTATGCGAAATCATGGAATTGCTTGTATTGCATAAGTTTGTATTTCATAAGTTAAATTCTGAGACTATAAGTTGGTTATATTGCTTGTATTTTATGTAGATTTATATGAATAAATCTAAATCAGAAATCTAGAATTCTGGTATTGACCGTTGTAATTGAATTGCTTTATATTAGAGCTATGTGAAATCCTGGAATTGCTTGTATTGCATAAGTTTGTATTGCATAAGTTAAATTCTGAGACTATAAGTTGGTTTATATTGCTTGTATTTTATGTAGATTTATATGAATAAATCTAAATCAGAATTCTGGAATTCTGGTATTGCCCGTTGTCATGGAATTGTTTTATATTAGAGCTATGCGAAATCTTAGAATTTCTTGTATTGCATAAGTTTGTATTGCATAAGTTTTATTTCTTAGACCATAAGTTGGTTATATTGCTTGTTTTTTATGTAGATTTATATGAATAAATCTAAATCCAGAATTGATAAGTTTTGTTTAATTTTTCTGTTGCAGGTACGTAACTCAGTCAATTCGTGTAGCTTGAGACTTTTGATGTAAGGAGTGAGCTTTGTTAGGTTGTAAATTGCCTTGCTAATGTGTAAAAGTCATATGGAGAACAGTACTGGAAAACATATGATTTATGCATGGTTTGATACTACTCATCTTGTATATGTGTGGCTACAAGATGAATTATATATGGATGTTTATTTTGGATTTAATGTAGTAAATATTTAGTTTTGTATTGGTGGTTTACTTATATAAAAATAAGATTGGTTGTTTGGTATTAATGAACATTAAAGACAACAGTTAAAAATGTTGTAAAAACTATGTAAACCACAACGGATTTTTTTTGTAAAAAGTGATAAAAGACAATGGTTTTATCCGTTGTAAAATATATTAAAATTATATACCATAATAGTTTATAATTGTTATAAAAAAAAGCAAAACGAGTAAATATTATCTACCACAACGGTTTATTTCTATTGTTGAAATTATCTACCACAACGGTTTTAAAACACTGTTGTATCCTTCGTAAACAAATTTTGAGCATATAAATAACAACGGATAAAAACCATTGTCAAATGTTTACAAAGACAACGGATTCAAAACCGTTGTCGTAGGGCAATACATTCTACAACGCCGTCAGTTACAACGGTTTTTTGACCCTACGACAAATGATAATATGCGTTGTCGTTTGCAGTTTTTGTTGTCGTGAATTCATAAGGTTCACATGTGATGTGTCAACTGCCACGAAGCAAGAACTTCTTAGCTAAGGGTTTATAACTAAGTTTTGACATCATATTTAGCTTCTCCTTTCTCAAACCTTCATAGGGGACGTGATTTTAAATAAATCCAAGTATCGTAGAGTCATGAGTGAGTTTTGGTCAAAATCCAATGATGAACCTAGATACCTCTGATTACACCCATTTCAATTCTTGTAAGTTTCTAGTATTTCAAGGACTCCAACGGTGATATATATTACTGATTTAAAGCTCTCTAGAGGTAATCAAACGTTATAAAATTTCAACCTCATTTTAGGCCTGATATGGAATACTATCAGACCCAACGTGGTGTTGGACCGTTGGGCCGGTTAGAAGAGTTGGTAAATAACCTGTCAATTAAAAACAAACAACCCTTCCTCGAACGATTAAGCTAACACTTGTAAAATGAATTAAGCAGATAAATAAAAGCATAAAAGAAAAGACGAGGCACCAGATGTTTACTTGGTTACAACCGATGTGGTTGTTAATCCAAGGAAGATTAAGCTCAAAAACTCCTTCAGGCGGAGAAGCCTCTTACAGTGTTTAGGCACAGAAAATAGAAGCTTAACTACAACTAAAGCATACAAGTGTTTGGAATAGAATGATCGTGATTATTGAAAAGCTTCTGGACCAAGGCTATATTTATAGCCTTGGTCGGGGCGCCTGGAAGGGTTCCGGGCGCCCTGGGGGGATAAAACTTTATCCCCCAACGTCCAGAACGCAAAAGAAACGTTCTGGTCAAACTTCAGGTTCCGGGCGCTCGGAAGGGTTCCGGGCGCCAACCCAGTTGACTTTTGGTCCGTGCTCTCTTCTCCGGTTCAGCTCGCCTCTGGTCCGGGTCTTTCTGCTCCGGCTCCGCTTGCTTGGGTGATCTCTGACATCCGGAATAGGACTCACCCAAACCCATCTTCCGGTCTTCTCGAGCGTGCTTCCCTCCGGCTTCTCGTCCCTCGGAATTGCCGCGTGTCCCTTCTCGTCCACCAGCGTACTCATCCGCAGACTTCGCCCCTCGGTAGCACCCCGTGCCGACCTTCGCGCTAGCTGCGTCTCTTGCTCCCCGAGCAATCTTCCACTCCGGCTTTCGTACCTCGGAACCACCGCACGCACTTCCTTCTCGTCCACCGGTGTACTCTTCCGCAGCACCTTGTCCCTCGGACGCACAGCGTGCCGTCCTTCTCGCTAGCTGCGTCTTCCGCTCGAGTACCTGTGCTCCTAAGCTCCTGCACACTTAGACACAAGGTTAGAAACAACGCAGGACCTAACTTAACTTGTTGATCACACCAAAACAACCTTGGGGTTCCAACAATCTCCCCCTTTTTGGTGTGATCAACCCAAGTTAAGCTAGGGTCAACACAGATATAAAACAAAATTAAGTCAATTAACTTAATTTGCAATTTAAGTGCAAAAGGGTAGAAAAAATTAGATTTCAAAAAAATTTTAATTTTCAATATTTCTACCTCCCCCTAGACTTATACTTTCTCTTCTCCCCCTTTGATCACAATAAAAATGGGGTTTAAAAAAACAATCTAAGGGTTAAAGACTCAGAAAAAAATATCTCCAAAAAAAAAAAATCTAAATCAATCAAAAAAAATGTCTAAGTCATTAAGAGCAATTTCGAGAATCTTTGAAAATTTTGTAATAATTTTCACAAAAAAAATCATTCTAAGCCCAAATATATATGCAAGAAAATTTATCAGAATTGATAACGTAAAAAAAAATTTCTTTGCATTTATTTAATTGTTGTTCTAATGCTCTTTATCAACATGATTTAAATTTCCATTTTAATTTATCAAAACTTCTTAAATCACACTGTTTCAAATTTAAGGCCACAAATATTAAACATGCAACAATTTGTATCATGTTAATTTCTATTATTTTTTTAATTTCAACTTCACAAAAATATTCAAATAGCATAAATTCTAACTTGATAAAATTCCTCAATAATATAAAAAAATCTTTCGGTAATGTGCAAAATTCGTTTGAAAGAATATTTTGTAATTTGCCAGAATTTTTTAACAATAAGAATTTGCAAGAATCTATTAATAATAGATTTCTTAATCCGAAAATATTTTTCGATGAATCAATTTCTAATTCATAAAACTTTTTCAATAAAGTAATTTGTAATTCCAAATTTTTAGGATCAGAAAAAGTTTTCGATAATATTTCTAAGTTGCATAATTCTTTCGAAAAACTTCTTTGTGATTCACAAAAGTTTTTTAGCAAAGTTTCCAACTTGCAAAATTCTATTGTTAAGATATTTTGAAATTCGAAGAACTCTTTCGATAATATTTCAAATTTGCAGGATAAGTTTGACAATTGATTTTCTAATATAAAAAACTCTTTCGATGATTCGCAAAAATTTTCAGGCAATTCTTCGATTGAATCATTCAATTGATCAGAGGTTCGAGTCCATACCTGACTTACCTTGTCAGTAATTGATTCTCCCCCTATCGAGTTGCTTTCTTCCGAAGATTCTCCCCCTTCATCGATCTCGGGATGTACTTCGGCTGTTGTAGTACTTACCTCGATTTCGGACTCTTCTGTCGGTGGCTCGGTGTTTATTGAGGTGTCAGCTTCTGAAGGTTCTTCGTAGAGCTGCAAGAACTTTTCCCAAAGTTCTTTTGCGCTTTCATAATCTGCAACTTTTTTGAAATCTTCCTTTGGTATTACATTCAGAAGATAATATTTTGCCCGCCCATTTGCCATAGACTCCTCACGTTGCTTTTTGTTCCAGAGGCGTAGATCGAGTCTTTCTCCGTTCGTGTTCTTTGGTTCTTCATAACCAAATTTCATTATTAAAGAAATACCAGAATCTGAGTTAAGGTATACCTCCATGTTTTGTTTCCAGATGGAAAACTCCCCCTCGAATGCAGGTGGGTAGTCGCTAGCTCCGGCCATCGTTTTTGTTGCGTCAGACGGCAGTTAGTCCTTCTGAGGCGTACTCGGCTCTGATACCACTTGTTGGACCGTTGGGCCGGTTAGAAGAGTTGGTAAATAACCTGTCAATTAAAAACAAACAACCCTTCCTCGAACGATTAAGCTAACACTTGTAAAATGAATTAAGCAGATAAATAAAAGCATAAAAGAAAAGACGAGGCACCAGATGTTTACTTGGTTACAACCGATGTGGTTGTTAATCCAAGGAAGATTAAGCTCAAAAACTCCTTCAGGCGGAGAAGCCTCTTACAGCGTTTAGGCACAGAAAATAGAAGCTTAACTACAACTAAAGCATACAAGTGTTTGGAATACAATGATCGTGATTATTGAAAAGCTTCTGGACCAAGGCTATATTTATAGCCTTGGTCGGGGTGCCTGGAAGGGTTCCGGGCGCCCTGGGGGGATAAAACTTTATCCCCCAACGTCCAGAACGCAAAAGAAGCGTTCTGGTCAAACTTCAGGTTCCGGGCGCCCCGGGCTGTTCCGGGCGCCCCGGGCTGCTCCGGGTGCCCCGGACAGTTCCGGGCGCCCCGGAGACAAAAGTCAACCCAGTTGACTTTTGGTCCGTGCTCTCTTCTCCGGTTCAGCTCGCCTCTGGTCCGGGTCTTTCTGCTCCGGCTCCGCTTGCTTGGGTGATCTCTGACATCCGGAATAGGGCTCACCCGAACCCGTCTTCCGGTCTTCTCGAGCGTGCTTCCCTCCGGCTTCTCGTCCCTCGGAATTGCCGCGTGTCCCTTCTCGTCCACCAGCGTACTCATCCGCAGACTTCGTCCCTCGGTCGCACCCCGTGCCGACCTTTGCGCTAGCTGCGTCTCTTGCTCCCCGAGCAATCTTCCACTCCGGCTTTCGTACCTCGGAACCACCGCGCGCACTTCCTTCTCGTCCGCCGGTGTACTCTTCCGCAGCACCTCGTCCCTCGGACGCACAGCGTGCCGTCCTTCTCGCTAGCTACGTCTTCCGCTCGAGTACCTGTGCTCTTAAGCTCCTGCACACTTAGACACAAGGTTAGAAACAACGCAGGACCTAACTTAACTTGTTGATCACACCAAAACAACCTTGGGGTTCCAACACGTGGGCCTAATATGGTATCATATCAGGCCCAACCTTGGCCTAATAGGTATTTAAAACTTGATACCATCTCTCCCTTCTATAAACTAAAAACTTGCTACAGGTTGTGAATTAGTATAGAAATTTCAATAGGTTAGGTCCAACAATGGGTTTTAAGTCTATAGCGTGGGATAGGAAATTTCTAACTACGTTTTGACTTTAAAATAAATTTGTGGTTGTTGTTTTTGTAACTTAAATGGTGTTCATTAAAATTCATTGCTTCTCCTATCTCAAACCTTCCTATAGAATGTGAATTTGAAGAAATCCAAATACCCTAAAAAAAAGGCGTAAGATATTGAATAAAATAAATAGATAAAATATTAAATAAACAAATTAAAATTTTAATATATATATATTAAAGCTTCTCCTCTTTCGGTTGTTGTTCATTGAATGCAAATTAGGTGCACTGTTCCATGCCAACTGGCATGGAGCAAGAACTTCTTATCTTCTCCTCTCGGTTGTTGTTCATTGAATACAAATCAGGTGCATTGTTCTATGCCAACTGACACTGAGCAAGAACTTCTTAGCTAGGGTTTATAACTAAGTTTTGACACCATATATAGCTTATGCTCTCTCAAACCTTCATATAAAACGTGATTTTAAATAAATCCAAGTACCGTAGGGCCATCAGTGGATTTTTATCAAAATTCAATGATGGACTTAGACACCTCTGATTGCACTCATTTCAATTCTTGTGAAGTTTTGGTATTGCAAGAACTCCAACGATCCTATCCATTACTGATTTAAAGCTCTTTAGAGATAATCGAACTTTGTGAAAAATTTCAGCCTCATTTTGGGTCTGATATGGAATACTATCAGACCCAACATTAGCCTGATAGATTTCTAAAACTTGAGACTACATCTCCCTTCTATAAACTAAAAACTTGCTGCAAGTTGTGAATTAGTATAGAAATTCCAATAGGCTAGGTCAAACAATAGATTTAAAGTCTATAGCGTGAGATAGGAAATTTCTAATAGTATTGTAACATAGTTTTAATCTCTAACTATTTTTGACTTAAAAATAAATTGGTAGTTGTTGTTTTTGTAACTTAAATGGTGTTCATTAAAATTCGTAACTTTAATTGAAATATATTAGTCAATATACTACGAATATGATGCATATCTTATATATCCAAAAAAAAATACTAAAGGATAACTATTTGATCATCTCTATGTGTCGATCATGTAAAATAATAGATCCATGATGTCTTCCTTTCTTTGTGGATGTTTGAAAAAAAAACTTTAAAGTGACCTAAGACACTGTTTCAATACAGTTTTTGCCTAACATCAACCGAACTCTATAATTTGAAAAAATAAAACATTTTAATCAAACTCGTTGAGCTTTTCAAAATCAGAGAGTTTCTAAGATGATGCCTTTGCAAATAATTAAAGTGCAGAGAATAATACACCCGATCCATTTCTTTACGCTATTATGAAAGGAGATTATTATCATAAACCCTAAAATCTTTCGCTATAGAGTCGCGATCACTGTGGATTTATAGGTGGAAATACTTGATGTCACCTGAGGGACACACGAAGACCATTAGGGTGCGTTTGATTCAAGTAATCATGTATAACCTTGATTATGTGATTACCAGGTAATCACATAACTAATGTTATGGGGAATAAAACATAACCAAATGTTGTTTGGTTCAATCTAGGTAATGCAACAAAAACATATTTGTTTGAAGGTTTTAATGAATAACCTAGTTTAGTATTTTACTAGATTACCCTTAGTTACAAAACCAACTATACGTAATGATCCGGCGATGGCATAGGGGGAGGGGCCCCCTTCGCTGATGAGGTTCAACGATCGGATGATCATCAAAGTCAAAGGAGAGTCAGCTAAGAGACGAGCCGGGCGACAGGCTCATTCGGCCAAGCGGCAGGATAAGCTCGCGATGGTAAGGTCGATTCCACAACCTAACCATGCTAAAGAGTTCAAAGAAGCCGATCTGAATCTAGAACGAGCCGAGAGAATGAAACCCAATCCGATCAGAATATATATATGTAGAATGTCAAAGAGCGGGCTGGCCGGATAGATCAAAGGAAGTACCATCAGATTAGCGGCTGACATTTAAGAAGAGAAGGGAAATATGTCTTAAACATCCTTTTGGGAGTCAATACCGCCGGCTGACGGCGCGAATGGACAGGAAATCGTACGGACGAAGATTGCGTCGCCCTAGTGTAAATGCGTCTGCTCCTTTAAGGTAAGGTGTCAAGGATCCCTTCCCGATGTTAACTATTCAGGAAAACATAGGAAGTCACGTCCGCCCGGGAAATGTGCAGTCAACCCATTGAAGCTCTATATAAGAAGAGGAGTGGTTATCCGTGGAGGTTCGCGCAGATACGTCTCTGAGCATCACTATTTCACTTCTTCATTCCTTTCTTTTTTTCTTCCGGCCGATTGTGTGACTTGAGCGTCGGAGGGCCGTCGCCGGGAAACCCCTCCCGGCTTGGCACTAACGACTTGTGATTGTAATAATAATAATAATAATAATAATAATAATAATAATAATAATAATAATAATATTATTATTATTATTATTATATTATTATTATTATTATTTAAACTCTATTATATTTTACTATATTTTCATGTGTTTTTTTATTTATATATATTTTTTTATTTTGTTTTTTTTCATGTTTTTTAAATTTTAATTTTTTAAAGTTTTTTTTTAATTTTTTTTACTTTTTTATTTTTTTATTTTAGGGGTTTTTTAATTTTTTAGGGTTTTTTACATTTTCTATTTTTAATTTTTTTTTAATGTTTTTTAACATTTTTTTTATTTTTTATTATTTTTTACTTTTTTAAATTTTTTATGTTTTTTCTATTTTTATGTTTTTTTGTATTTTTTTTAATATTTTAATTTTTTCTATTTTTTTTATCTTTTTTTAAATTTTTTAATGTTTTTTTTCTATTTTTTAAATTTTTTAAAAGTTCTTTTACCATTTTTTATTTTTTAATGATTTTTTTGTTTTTTTTTATTTTTTATATTTTCCAATTTTTTCTTTACAGTTTACTTTTTTCACATTTTTCTTTTATCCGAGGGTATTTTGGATAAAAAAAATTCGATAATCCTGGAACCAAGAGAAACCTCAATTTTCTGAGGTTTTCCGATTCCTGGTTGCATGCCCCTTTTGTTGACGTGTCGGGCATGAAACATTACTTGGGAATTATCGATTACCTAAACCAAACAAGGTTTTTGTTGATAACCTTGGATGAATAACCAAAGTTATCAAGGATAACCTCCAACCAAACGCACCCTTAGGGTTTAAGTGGGATGATGATTTTACCACTAAAATAAAATTGTAATCGGAGAGTTCAGAGTTATGAAGAGCAGTGAGGCATGCACGAGAAAAATAATTACTCATCACCATAACTATTATTTTTAAATCAAAATGATTCTAAATGTGGTTTGGATGTCTGAAAAATTATGACTGAGAAGAGGAGGTTGATAGGAGGGTTAAAATAGAAATTTCACATCACTTTACTACATCCTTTGGTAAATGCATGACTACATTACGTCCTTTTGTAATTTTCATATTCCACGTATGCCTTTTAGTAAATTGTTGAAAAATAAAAGTAAAATAGGATGGAATATTTTGATGCATGGGATTAGGAAAAAAAATTCTTTCCCACCTTCATCCAGCATTATTAGATTATTATAATAGCTATCAAGAAAGTGCTACAGTATTATTCTTTACTTCTAGAGTTATTATAATGACTACAACTAGTTATTAGAATAGAAAAGTTATTCTATAATTGCTACAACTATTTTAAAATTTTTTTTGATTAATTTAAAGTAATTTTGATATAATAATATTTGGAATTTAGGATTCACAATTTTAAAATTTAGGATTTAGTCATAATAGGTAGAAACTACTAACTATCTGTTACAACGTGTTGTTGGAACCCTTGGCGGCCGACTTGAGGGAGTGGATTGTCTGTCAAAAAGTAAAACAAACACCTTTCTGGCCCATTCAACTCATATTAGCAGCAATATTGTAATTAAAACAAACAACAAGAAAATAAAAGAAGAGGCGCAAGGTTTACTTAGTTACAACCTAAGTGGTTGTTAATCCAAGGACAATAAAAGTTCTAAAAATCTCCTTTGGTGAAGGCGGAGAAGTCTCTTACACTCATTAATTGCTCAGACTATTGTTAGGAAAAGAATACAAGAGTTGTTGTTTATTTCTAGGTCCAATGGTCTTTTTATAACCCTTAAAAAATCTTATCCGTGGCTTAAAAGCACCTTACATAGGACAGGAAGGCGCCTTCAGCGAGGCACCAAAACTTTATCCTTTGGCAACTGCTAAAATCAGCCTGGTCGAAGGCTCCTTCCATAGGGTTGGAAGGCATCTTCATACTGCTCATGGAAGGCACCTTCCATTCGTGGAAGGCGCCTTCCACAGTGAAGGTGCGGAGGTGCCTTCAATTCACTTTGAAGGCGCCTCCAGCAGCAATTCTAGCCTCCTTTCGCTCTTCTTCTGCTCCGATCGCCTGGGTGATCACGACCATCCGAAATAGGACTCACTCGGATCCATTTTCCGACCTTCTCCTCAAGTAGGTTTCCGCTCCGGCTTCTCGTCCCTCGGAATGTCACGCACGTCCTTCTCGTCCACCGGTGTACTCTTCCGCAACACCTCATCCCTCGGCCCATTGGCTCCCTTCTCATGTCATTCTTCTCGCTAGTTGCGTCTTCCGCTCGACTTCTTGTGTTCCTAAGCTCATGCATGTTGGTGCGGTTAGCACTAACGATTTAACCTAGGTTTTGATGAATGACAAATCAGGTTAAGTTAGTTTGTTGTTGTCTGACACTTTGATCAAGTGTGCAGGAGAAGTCCAGACAGGTCGACGGGCTGACCGGATGTCTGGCACGAAGCCCAGCTAGGTCGACGGGCTGACCGGACGCTTAGGCACGAAGTCCAGCTAGGTCGACGGGCTGACCGGATAGCTGGCACGAAGTCCAGACGGGTCGACGGGCTGACCGGACGTCTGGCAGGTAAGTGAGGTAAGTCACTGGAGGGGAGTGACTGCGAGGACGCGTTCCCGGGAAGGGAACATTAGGCGTCGATCCGGCTTAGATCCATTTCAGATATCTAAGTCGAGATCGTGACTAGATTCCGGTCTCGGAAAGATGGAATCTACTCTTTTCTATTACTTTGTTGAAACTTTAATTTTGCTAACAATCAATTTTACAGGATATATATTTGCCTCGGACTAACTCTATTTTGCAGGAGAAGAAATTTCTGGAAATAGGAGGTTCGGGCGCCCGGAAGGGATCCGGGCGCCTGGAGGTCCGAGCGCCCGGAAGGGATCCGGGCGCCTGGAGGTCCGGGCGCCCGGAGGCAAGTTTTATCCAAGCCGAGTCGTCGCCACGTGGAGTTCGCTGATTAGACTTGCCACGTCGGACCAGGGCGCTCGGAAGGGATCCAGGCGCCCGGAGCAGCATATAAAAGAAGCCCCAGGGGTGGAGCTTCTATATCAATTCAGAACTCAGAATTCTTAGACTGCTTGCTCTGCTGCTCTGCGCTCCGACGACGCTAACGAAGCTCCGACAACACGATCTTTTCTTTATAGCTTTCCTTCTGTCGGTATAACTTTGTTTTATTGTTTATTAGCATTTCTTGTACTGCCTTTGTACTTATCCTATCGAATTGCTAGTAAATTGCCCAACGAAAGTACTCACGGGGTACTGGCCTTCGAGTAGGAGTCGTCACAGGCTCCAAACGAAGTAAAAAACACCGTGTTCATTTTTATTATTTTTTTTATTATTCCCTTGCGCTTAACTCTTTTTAAACGTTGTTTTTCGAATCGATATTCACCCCCCCCCTCTATCGACGTTTCACGATCCAACAAGTGGTATCAGAGCAGGTGCCGCTCTAATTTGGTGCAACCACCAATCAGACAGGGGGTGAAAAATTAACCTTTATTTTTTTGTTTCGTTTTTTTTCGCTTAATTCCAATCTGGTATTATTACCTGATTTTGAAATTTTTTTCGTTGCATTTAAGTCTAAATTGGTGCAACACCAATTTAGATACATCTATTATTTTTCCCGCACTACTAATCCAAGACCAAGTCTTGGAATATTTTTTTCATTGTTTACTTGTGTACAGGATGTCTCAACTAGAAGGCTTCAGCACAGTACGTCCTCCCCTATTCAACAGGGATGACTTCTCGTACTGGAAGAAAAGAATGGAGGTGTACCTAAAGACGAATTATGATCAATGGTTCAGCGTTATAAAGGTCTACCGAGCTCCAACCGACAACTCCGGAAATCCACTAGACACGGAACAGTGGACTCCAGACATGAGGAAAAAGGCGTCGACGGAAAACAAAGCAATCAATACGCTACACTGCGACCTAACACAAGAAGAGCTGAACCGGGTCGGACCGCATTAGAATGCTAAAGAATTATGGGACAAATTGATTTAGCTGCATGAAGGAACGAGCGACGCAAAGGTAACAAAAAGAGATTTACTTTTAAATAAAATATTTAATATAAAAATGCAGGAAGGGGAAACGGCAAGTCAACTGCACGCAAGGATCAAGGACATCCTCAACGGACTCCATGCGATAGGTCACCAGATGGAAAATAGAGATTTAATCAGGTACGCACTAAATGCTTTTCCACGTAATAGTTTGTGGGCATCGATCGTAGATGCCTACAAAATTTTGAAAAATCTATCTAAGTTAAAATTAGACGAGCTTTTTTGTGAGTTAGAATTACATGAACAAACTAATGCTGGAGCCGAGAAAGGTATTGCTTTATTTGCAGGTTCATCCAAAGAAAAGAAGAGCAAGTCTGAATCTGAAGAAGACTCCGGTCAAGATTCCGAAGACGAAGAATACCTGGTGAACTTGGTAAGAAAAATGTTCACCAGGAGAAAAAGGAGCTTCAGCAAGAAGGACCTTCAAAAGATCAGTTCTCCCATGGAACAAAAGAATGTGACTTGTTTCGGATGCAACAAAAAGGGGCACTACAAGAACGAATGTCCAAGACTGAAATTCAACAAACCAAAGTCAACCAAAAAGAAGGCCCTCAAAGCAACATGAGGCGACTCCTCCTCGGATGAATCGGAGGTAGAAGAGAAGAAGCACCAGAGTCATCTCGCGCTGATGGCCCGCGAAGTTGAAACGGAAGACGAATCGGAAGACGGGTCCGAACGTGAATCAAGCCACGAGTCCGTACTCGTTTCCGAAGGCCTGGATGAGGTATATTTTAATTTAAACAAAAAGTTTTTTAAAATTATTTCCTGCTTAAATAGTAAATTAGTTAAAATAGAAAATGAAAACAAGTCACTCCTTGAGGAAAATCAAAACCTCAAGGAACAAATCAAAAATTCAAATCCAACTCAAGATCTAACACTTGAAGAGAATTCATCATTAAAATTAGAAATTAATAAGTTAAAAGAAATGCTAGAAAAATTCACAACAAGATCAAAAAATCTATACTTAATCCTGAATAATCAAAAGGCGTGTTATAATAAAACCGGACTCGGATATAAGTCAAACTCAAATAAAACTTTTAAATCATTAATAACCCAATACAAATCAACTAATCAGGCTTGGGTTCCGAAAGTGTGTTTGACCACGCAAGTAGGACTTAATCAATATTATATACCCAAAGAAAAAATATATTATATAAACTCGAATAAACCAAATTAAAAATCAAAATATAAACCTAAATCAAAAAATTTAAAGTTTAAACATTTTACTCAACAAAATATAAATTATCACCAAGTTAATTATAACTATAAAAGAAATAGACACAAACTTAAAACTAAAATTTAAATAAAGAGCCAGTAATTCAGGGGGAGGCTCCAGAATGGCTGGTACCTCCAAAACTAACTTACCCAACAGGGTAACCCAAATAAACTAACCCGGCAGGGTAATTAGGATTAGTCAAAAAGGGACCCAGTATAACTTGAATCACGGTATTAGTGAAGTTTTTAGATGATAGTACGTTAGGGAAGCTTGGGCATCGCATGTCTAGAAAGATATGGCTTCGATCTGGTGCATTTGGCCAAGTGGAACTGACCAAAGCTACCCTTAAACAGATCCTAACTAGTTAGACTAAGGTTTAGTACTAAGCTCCGTGGATATGACTATTTGGAAAACCTCGAAAGGTTGGTTACTTCTAATGACGTCCAAGTGACTCACCAAGCTTAGAAGTTTATCCGAAGAATGCCTATTTGTTGAGACCAAAGCTAAACCTGAATCTAACACAAGTTAAACCAAACTCTATAATTAAATCTAATTCATCTTACAAAATTATAGGATACCCTGATTGATAATCTAGATCGGGTGAGATGAATAAGGATTAGATTAAAATTATTTTAAAATAAATTAACTTTAAAAATTATTTTAAGTTAACTTTAAAAATCACTTTAAATTTTAACTTTAAAAATTATTTTAAAAATTAAATTAACTTTAAAAATTAAATCTTAAGAGACTAATCTTAATTCCTACTCATTGTAGGAAACCAAGTGGATTTTGGATAGTGATTGCTCCAAACACATGACTGGAGATCATACCAAGTTCACTCAACTCACTTACAAAAGCTTAGGAACAGTTGCCTTTGGAAACAACGGCAAACTCAAGGTAATTGGGATAGGTAATATTGAATTAAAAATAGATTTCATAATTACAAATGTTCTACTTGTTGAGAATTTTAAATACAATCTCCTGAGTATAAGTCAATTGTGTGATACTAGGTATAAGGTTAAATTTCTATCCACAGAGTGTTTAATCAAACATCTAGATAATCCTACTATAAGCCTAAAAGGTTTTAGAAAAGACAACATCTATGATATCAACTTAACCACCTCTTCAATTAAGTGTTATTTAACACAAATAGAAGAAACTTGGTTATGACATAGGAGAATGTCTCATACCAACTTTAGAAATATAAGCAAATTAAATGGACTAGTGAGAGGCTTACCAAAATTACCTAACCTAGATTCAACCATATGTAATGCTTGTCAACAAGGTAAATAAACAAAATCCACTCACAAACCAACCAATCAGCCACAAACCAACTCAATATTAGAACTTCTACATTTAAACCTTTTTGACTCCCATGGAGTCAAATCCATAAATGGAAACTTATACTGTTTAGTAATAATAGATGATTACTCTAGGTTTACTTGGGTAAAATTCTTAAAGCATAAAGACGAAACTTTTGAAATCTTTACAAACTTTTGCAAACAAATTAAAAACGAAAAAGTTCTTAAAATTAAAAGAATTAGGAGTGATAACGGGGGAGAATTTAAAAATCATAATTTTAACAAGTTCTGTCTTGAAAATGGCTATCATCACGAATTTTCGTGTCCTAAAACTCCTCAACAAAATGGAATTATAGAAAGAAAAAAATAGAACTTTACTGGAAGCCTCTAGAACTATGTTAAATGAATATAACTTACCTAAATATTTTTGGGCAGAAGCTGTTAGTACAGCATGCTATGTGCAAAATAGAACAACATTAAATAAAAGACATAATAAAACTTTCTTTGAAATATTTTATAACAAAAAACCCAACATAAAATATTTTAAAGTATTTGGGTGTCCAGCCTACATCTTAAATACTAGAGAACACTTAGGAAAATTTACCTCTAAAGTAGAAAATGGAATTTTTGTAGGATATTCTCTAAACAGTAGGGGTTACAGAATATATAATAAAATTACGTTAAAAATCGAGGAAACCACAAATGTAAAATTTGAAGAAACCCAAGGACAAACTCAACTTCAACCTATTGAAAATAATAATCCTGAAGAAAACAATAATCAATCCCTAGATCATGAAGAAGATGAACACACTCAAGTAAATCAACCCCCTAGAACTATAAGAATCAACCCTAACCATCCAACTGATCAAATAATTAGTGATCCAGACCTAAGGGTTCAGACCAGATCATCCTTTAGGAACCTAAGTCAAATTTCCCTGATTTCAAAAATTGAACCCAAAACTATAGCTGAATCCCTACTTGATCCAGATTGAATCATCGCTATGCAAGAGGAACTAGCTCAATTTGAGCGTAATGAAGTTTGGGATCTAGTACCACCACCTAAAGATAAGAAAATAATAGAAACAAAATGGGCATTCAGAAACAAATTAAGTGAAACTGGAGAAATTACTAGGAATAAGGCTAGGCTAGTTGCCAAAGGGTTCAGTCAAGTTGAAGGACTTGACTACGATGAAACCTATGCCCCAGTAGCCAGATTAGAATCCATTAGAATGTTACTAAGTTATGCAGCCCATAAGGGATTCAAACTATATCAAATGGATGTTAAGTCAGTTTTTCTCAATGGACTGATAAAAGAAGAAGTTTATGTAGGTCAGTCTCCTGGGTTTGAAGATCTAGAACACCCTGATTATGTCTTTAAGTTAAAGAAAGCATTATATGGACTTAAACAAGCACCCAGGGCATGGTATGAAAGGCTAACATCTTACTTAACATCCAAAGGATTCAACCAAGGTCAAATTGACCCAACCTTGTTTGTTAAATTACTAAATAATGACATATTTATAGCACAAATATATATAGATGATATAATCTTTGGTTCAACTAACTCAGATTTTTTAAAAGAATTTATTAACCTAATGGAACAAGAATTTGAAATGAGTTTAGTAGGAAAATTGACCTATTTCCTAGGATTGCAAATCAAACAAACAAATGAAGGAAATTACATTTATCAACATAAATATACTAAAGAATTACTTAAAAAATTCAGAATGGAAAATACAAAAGAAATAAAAACACCCATGGCAATAAACACAATCTTAGACAATGACCCAAATGGAAAACCAGTGGATCTAAAGTATTATAGAAGTGCAATAGGTAGTCTACTTTACTTAACTGCAAGCCGACCTGATATCTTATTTGCAGTCAGTATGTGTGCTAGATACCAAACCTGTGCTAAAGATCCCATTTGACTCAAGTCAAAAGAATTTTTAGATATCTTAAGGGAACAACAAATGTAGGAATTTGGTATCCTAGAACCAATAACTTTGAATTAATAGGATATTCTGACTCAGATTATGCTGGATGCAAATTAGACTGCAAAAGCACAAGTGGTGGATGTCAACTATTAGGCCCATCACTTGTCAGCTGGTTTAGTAGAAAGCAACACTGTGTTGCACTATCTACAACTGAATCAGAATACATAGCCATAGGAGAATGTGTAGCCCAATTATTATGGATGATGCATACCTTAAAAGATTTAAACTTAAAAATCACAAATGTAAAAGTTTTAATTGACAATATTAGCTCAATCAATTTAACAAAAAATCCAGTGCATCACTCAAGAACCAAACACATTGAAATCAGGCACCACTTTATCAGGGATCATGTTACTAAGGGTGACATTGAGCTCAAATACATTGAGTCCAAGTCAAACTTAGCTGACATATTCACCAAACCACTCCCTGAAAGTGAATTTAGCAATTTGCGTAGAAAACTAGGAATGTGCTTAATAGACTAGAAGTTTTGAATTTCAAAAATATTTTCAAAAATGATTATTCTCAAATTATAGGTTAAAACATGTTTCAAAAATTTCCTATTTTTAGTCTTTAAAAATATTTTTAGCCTTAGCCTAGTTCAAAATCCTTAGAAAGCATGTACCCATAGGACTAGTTTTGAGCATCTCACCAAAACCCTAGGCTTACCTTGCTTGTGTTTGACGAACATAGAAAGGGGTGAGATGTATAGGCCACTTGCCTAAGACTTAAGATGTTTATTTCAGTGCATCGATATAAGTCTGGGCGTTAAATACAAAATATACATTAATCAGGCTAAGGTTAAACTTAACTTGACTAACCAAGTGAAAGCTGCTATCTTCTGATAAGTCAGTCAGTAACAAACTGGTTAAACATTTGATTTAATGTCAGGTTCAGGGGGAGAAATAAAACTACTTCAGTTTTTCAAATTGATTTTTAAACTTAATTTTGAAAATCAAAGTTTAAAATCAACCTAGTTAAAAGTGTGATGAATCACAAATTTTTTTTTTAATCTTTGAAAACCGAACTTTTCAAGTATTTTAAACCATGGTTTTAAAACTAGTACTCTTGAACTTTGAAAATTTGATTCTGGAAAAAGAATTTTACAAAATTATTTTGAAAACTCCTTTGTTTTAAAAATTATTCTACTTTGAATATTTTTAGCAAATATTTTCAACATGTTATGTTAGGTTCAGGGGGAGGTATTTATTAAAATTTTCCCTTTATTTTAAAATCTGTGTTTGAAAAATATTTTCTTAAAAATTTCTTAAACCTATTTTTAAAAAACTAAGCTGTTTTTAAGAATTGGGTTTTACTTTTTTATTGAAAATTGATTTTAAAAATTTAACCTAGTTTTGAAAATTGAATTTAAAACTCTAGTTCTTAAAATTTGATTTTACTTAATTTTGACATTTTGATTTGAAAGTTAAATTTTACAAAAATTAGTTTTAAAAATTGCTTTGTTATTGAAGATTGTGGAAATTAGATTTTTCAAAACTTAAGTTTACAAACTAAGCTTCTCAAAATCATTTTCCTTAATTTTGAAAATTGCATTTTGAAAAATAAAATTTTCAAACTTAGTTTTGGAATTTTGATTTTGAAAACTTATGTTTGAAAACTTGAATTTTTAACTTTGACCTTATAAACTACACTTGAAAAATCAGCTATCTTTCAAGACTTAGTTTTTTTAAAAAGATTTAAGAAATAAAAGCTAAATAATCTATGTTCTAAACTCCCCCAGATTAACTTGACTTTGTCTGAGGTCTGTATTTATGCTTACTTAATCCATGCTTACTTTTGATGAATGCCAAAGGGGGAGGGTTAGGTGGTTAAGTTAGCTAAACCAATTTGTGGTTTAAGTTAGCTAAACCAATTTGAAAAATACAAACTAACTTTAAAACCACATAAATGCATGTTGTTACTTGCATATGTTTTCACTAACTTAACCAGGTTGTCATTCCATCAAAAAGGGGGAGATTGTTGGTGTGGTTAGCACTAACGATTTAACCTAGGTTTTGATGAATGACAAATCAGGTTAAGTTAGTTTGTTGTTATCTGACACTTTGATAAAGTGTGCAGGAGAAGTCCAGACAGGTCGACGGGCTGACCGGATAGCTGACACGAAGTCCAAGCGGGTCGACGGGTTGACCGGACGCTTAGGCACGAAGTCCACCTAGGTCGACGGGCTGACCGGATAGCTGGCACGAAGTCTAGACGGGTCGACGGGCTGACTGGACGTCTGGCAGGTAAGTGAGGTAAGTCACTGGAGGGGAGTGACTGCGAGGATGCGTTCCCGGGAAGGGAACATTAGGCGTCGATCCGGATTAGATCCATTTCAGATATCTAAGTCGAGATCGTGACTAGATTCCGGTCTCGGAAAGACAAAATCTAAGTCATACTCTTTTCTATTACTTTGTTGAAACTTTAATTTTGCTAACAATCAGTTTTACAGGATATATATTTGCCTCGGACTAACTCTATTTTGCAGGAGAAGGAATTTCTGGAAATAGGAGGTCCGGGCGCCCAGAAGGGATCCGGGCGCCCGGAGGCAAGTTTTATCCAAGACGAGTCGTCGCCACGTGGAGTTCGCTGATTAGACTTGCCAAGTCGCACCAGGGCGCCCGGAAGGGATCCAGGCGCCCGGAGTAGCATATAAAAGAAGCCCCAGGGGTGGAGCTTCTATATCAATTTAGAACTCAGAATTCTTAGACTGCTTGCTCAACTGCTCTACGCTCCGACGACGCTAACGAAGCTCCAACAACGCGATCTTTTCTTTATAGCTTTCCTTCTGTCGGTATAGCTTTGTTTTATTGTTTATTAGCATTTCTTGTACTGCCTTTGTACTTATCCTATCGAATTGCTAGTAAATTGTCCAACGAAAGTACTCACGGAGTACGGGCCTTCGAGTAGGAGTCGTCACAGGCTCCGAACGAAGTAAAAAACACCGTGTTCATTTGTCTTTTTTTTTTTATTATTCCGCTGCGATTAACTCTTCTTAAACGTTGTTTTTCGAATCGATATTCACTCCCCCCTCTATCGACGTTTCACGATCCAACAATGCACACTTATACACAAGGGTCAAACATAACAAGACCTAACTTAACCTAGTTGATCACATCAAAACTACCACGGGGTTCCAACAATCTCCCCCTTTTTGATGTACATCAACCCAGATTCAAGTTAGGGTAAAAAAATAATGCAATAAAAGTATTGTAAAAAAATTGCAATAAAATTCAAAATTTTTAAATCTCCCCCTAAAATCTCCAACTTGTACTTATTCTTCCCCCTTTGATCACATCAAAAAATAACATAAGAAGTTAGAATAATTTAAAATTAATTTTGAGGGATACTTAATAAAATAGTAAACAAAATGGTTAAAAATTTTCATAACGTTATACTTTGTGTTTTAAAAAAAAGTTAACGAAAAAACATTTTGTAAAAAAAAAAGAATTTCTAACTTTGTTAACAGATTATAACCGTAAATCATTTTAACAATTTGTTAATTAAATATTTGTTCAATAATAGGCTTCCAGGCTGTGGCGAGACACTAGACTTTCTTAGATATTGGAGCAACAACCACTTTCTTAGACAAAACTTTTTAAATAAATTAATATTTAATTTTCTTTCTTGTATTCAACCATTTTAAAAAGAATTTTACTCTAAGTATATTTTTGGAACCCAATATAAGTTCGTACCTACTGGGTTAATTAAAAATTAGGGGGTACATAATTTTTAGGAATATTCCTAATTTACCCCTGGTGATGTCTAATATACCAATTTAGTTTACCATACTTTCTAGCTTTTGGTCAAGCATGCATGGTCATTCTTCAAATTATCATACATTTGTAAGGGACATGAATTTGCTAAGTTTAATTTTAACTTAGCATTTTCTTTTTCTAATTTGCATAAATTTTTAGAAAGCATTTTGATAAAATTAAAAGACTACTCGGGAAATAGTACACGTACCTCACTTACCTCGTGATCTAACACTCCCCCTTTGTTGCAACTTTCTTCTGAGGATCCTCCCCCTTCGTTAATGCTCATTTCTGAGATGCTTTCATCTTCTTGATGGCTTGTCATTAGGGCTACTCCGAAGAAGGCCTCGATCTTGGACTCAGAGGATGATGATTTGTCCCATGTGGCCTTCAAGTTCTTGTATTTTGGTATGTTGCCCTTGTTTTTCTCCTTGTCCATGTTCTTCAATTTTGGGTAGTCATCCTTGATGTGCCCTTTTCGTTGCAGTTGTAACATTGGATCTTCCTTTTGTTCTGATAATACTTTCTTGATTGCGATTTAAATTTATTAGTTTTAATAAATTTATTAAACTTTCTTACTAGTAGTGTCGCTTCATCTTCGTCGATCGACGCTTCGGAGTCAGGATCTTCCATCTTGGCTTTCAAGGCAAGATCGTTGTTCGACTTTTCAATTTCTTTAGAATCTGCACATCGAGTTTTGTGAAATTCAAAGGTAGAAAACAAATTCTCTAGTGTACTTACTTCGAAGTCCTTAGAGATGTAGTATGCATCTACTAAGGATGACCATTCTGGAGTTCTCGGGAAGACGTTGAGTACGTATCGAATTGAATCTCGATTCATTACCGTTTCTCTGAGATTGTTGAGCTGAGTGATGAGCTCTTTGATCTGTGATTGGAGTTGCACTACCTTTACTCCATTGTTCATTCGCAGGTTTGTTAGATGGGTTCGGAGGATGTCTCGCCTTGCCAATTTTGTTTCAAAAGTACCTTCGTGGAGTTCTAGGAATTTCTCCTAGAGCTCTTTGGTGGAGTCGTAGCTGTCGATTCGGTTGACTTCCTAGGGCGAAAGGACACTGAGCAGATGGAATTTTGCTTTACCATTCGCCACGAAGTCGGCTTGCTCCTTCTTCGTCCACTGATATTCTTCTTTATCTTTCGGAACTGCGAAACTATATTTCATGATTAACAAAATTTCAAAATCCATTTTAAAGAATACCTCCATACGACATTTCCATTGCACGAAGTCTCTCTCAAATTTTGGTGGGTGAATGCTTGCACCGGTCATCGTCTCGTTGCTTCAGTTAGCGATTAGTCCTTCTGAGACATCCTGGCTCTAATACCATTTGTTGGGACCCTTGGCGACCAACTTAAGGGAGTGGATTGCCTGTCAAAAAGTAAAACAAGCACCTTTCTCGTCTGTTCAACTCAGATTAGAAGCAATAGTGTAATTCAAATAAACAATAAGAAAATGAAGGGAAATGTGCAGGATTCACTTGATTACAACGTAGGTGGTTATTAATCCAAGGACAATGAAAGCTCTAAAAATCTCCTTCAGTGAAGGCAGAGAAGTCTCTTACACTCATAAATTGCTCAGACTATTGCTAGAAAAAGAATACAGGAGTTGTTATTTATTTTCTAGGTCCAGGGATCTTTTTATAGCCCCTAAAAAATCTTATTTGTAGCTTGAAGGCGCCTTCCATAGGGCTGAAAGGCACCTCCAGCGAGGCGCCAAAGGATAAAGCTTTATCCTTTGGCAACAGATAAAATCAG
Source organism: Zingiber officinale (assembly GCF_018446385.1). Classification (NCBI taxonomy): domain Eukaryota; kingdom Viridiplantae; phylum Streptophyta; class Magnoliopsida; order Zingiberales; family Zingiberaceae; genus Zingiber; species Zingiber officinale. The sequence continues at coordinate 122,595,935 of NC_055988.1, forward strand.
CCTGATTGAAGGTGCCTTCCATAAGACTGGAAGACGCCTTCGTATTGTTCATCGAAGACACATTTCATCAATGGAAGGTGCCTTCAATTCACTTTGAAGGTGCCTCCAGCAACAATTTTAGCCTCCTTTCGCTCTTCTGCTGCTCTAATTGTCTAGGTGATCGTGGTCATCCAAAATAGGGTTCACCCGGACCCATTTTCCGGCCTTCTCCTCGAGTAGATTTCTGTTCCGGCTTCTCGTCCCTCGGAACGTCGTGTACGTCTTTCTCATCCACCAGTGTACTCTTCCGCAGTACCTTGTCCCTCGTTGCACTGAGCCCGTCGACTCCCTTCCCATGTCATCCTTCTCGTTAGCTGCATCTTCCGCTCAACTTCTTGTGTTCCTAAGTTCCTGCACACTTATATATAAGAGTCAAACACAACAGGACCTAATTTAACCTGGTTGATCACATCAAAATTACTATAGGGTTCCAACACGTGTAGAAACTATTTGGTAGTACTTACAACATGTAAAAGATATTTGGTAGTTGCAATGTTTAAAGTTTAGGATTCAAGATTTTAAGACATAGGATTTAGTCACAATATATAGAAATTATTCGATAACTACTATAATATTTAGAAGTTATTTAATAGTTACTACAATATAAAAAATCAATCATTTCATTAAAATCTTAAACTCTAAATATAAACTTTGAACACTTTTATATTAAAATATTATTTACCAATTTAAATAAAATTATTTAAACTATACCAAAATTATTTTAAATTAATTAAATTCACTTGAAAATAATGGCAACAGTGGCAATACTACAATAATTTTATATTATATTACACATGATAGCTACATTTATACTAATTAGTTGTAGCTGCTATAATAGTGTTAGAAGTAAAATATTCTCAAGATACAATATAGGATGGAAAGCCCTTTTACTTGTTTTTGTGAAAATTACACGCTTTTGATAATTTACTTAATTTGGGGCGCCTTTTATTTTTACCCTACATTTAACAACATTGGGGCCAATTAGACAAAATGATAATTGCAGGGCATTGAGAGATTAACCAATTGCTCTAGTCTAATCCGGTGTGTTTATAAATAGGGAAAAATACTTTTAACCATCCTATATTATAGCAAATGGTATTTTATCCATGTATTTAAAAAAATAATACTTAATACCCTTTTCACCAAAATTAAATGTGAAAAAAAATTATAAAAGATAATCATATATCCTTATGTTTTTAATATTTTTTTATAATATTAAGAGAAAAAAAATATATTGAATTGATGTGGAAAATAATTACATATATCTTCGGATCAGCTCTTTAATTATTGATTAGTTGGATTGACGGTGTATATAAGGAGAAAATTATATATAAAAGAATAAAAAAATATAGAAGTATTCAGTGATTGTGCCTTTCGTCACTCGCTCGGATTTATGGTTGATGTTAATTTATCGGTGCGTCTGCTCTAAGTGTTGTGCAAAGCAAAACTTGTCAGCGGAAGGTTGGTATTGTCGGTGTTACCTTCATTGACGGTCTAAGTCAGTGGTGAACTGAAATGTGAGACTCATGTACATGCATGAGAAAACAAAAGAACTCGAGAAAGATAAAGAAAATTTACCATCGTGTAAGAAAAGAAAATTATACCTTCGTACATTTTCACGGGACCTTATATAATCATAGACAAAGACGAATCTAAAATTTTAAATTTAGAGCAAGTGAAGAAAATAATTATTATACATTGTATTCGAAAATTACGCAATTGGGATGACGAAAATATATTTTCTAAACTACTTAATTTTATTTTATTCGTATAATTAAATATTAATCTTTATATATTGTTAGAGATTACATATAATTTATTAATTTTAATTAGTAAATCAATAATCATGCATGATCTTGTCCAATGGTTGAGAGGACGGAAGTTGGGGATGTGGCTCCGATTGACCGTGTGTAGACTTCTCGAGACCCTGCAACCACAGCTGCGTCAGTGCCGAGCCAGGGAAGGGGTCCCTGGCGATGACCTCCGACGCTCAAGTCAGTCATCAGTGATGTGTGGAAGCAAAGCAAAGTAGCGAATAGTAGCAGCAACAGTAAATTATCGCATACCTCCACTAAAGCTTGGACCCCCTTTATATAGGACTCTTGTAGCGCGTATGCACGCTTCCCGAGGCGTGCATGTCTTCCGAATCTTTTACTGGACCCACTAAAGCTAGCAGTGTCTTTTACTGGGTCGAGCAGGATAGCCGCTCGGCTCGGATAAGTGTGTTCTATGGCTGAGCGGGGAGGTCGCTCGACCTGCGCTTCCGTTGTCTTGAGAAAGCCGCTCGGCTGCCCTTCTATTTCTTCATAGCTCTATCGTAAATCCGCTCTGTTCTTGTTGCTCCATATAGGGCCAAGAGAGGAAGCTGCTCGGCATGCTCTTGCATATACCTAGCAGTCTTTCTTAGCGTCGGAAGCTCGGAACTTCGTCGAACTGTTATAATTTTGGATCGGGTCTTCTTTATCCCGATCGGGCGAGCGTGCTACCTGATCGGTCGGTGGTCTGGGGGCGTTTGACCGCCTTGACCGGCTCCCACCATGGCACTGACCTCCACCATGGCAACGGGGTGGGGCCCTCCCCCCTAATCACTGCATCACAAGCCTCCCCTTCAAGTCTAGTCGAAGGAGGTTGCAGTCCGACTGACTGGACCAGTGTGCGTCGATTTCTTCCTGATCGGCCTCCATAATTGTATAGACTCCGGTTAAGTCGTACCTGATCCTCGCCGATCGGCCTTCTGAAAGTAGTCGCGCGGTCGAGCATCATGCTTCTTTGATCCGGTCGGAAAAACAAAGGTTTATCCTTGTAGAATTTTTCCTCTGGCTGTCTTGAGCTAGCGAGGGATCGGCTGACGTCACTCGAATATCTTGGAATTCATGCAAATCCTTTTTCATTAAGGAAGAGCAGGTGCCCATGCCGCTCTTAATTGCCGACCAGTGAAAGCGCACCATGTGTCATGCCCACAGCCGCTGCATGCTTGACGTGACAGGCATTGATGGTGACATTTGGTGGTTTGAATTCAATGGTCGGATAATCGCCTAGATTTTTAGGACCTAGATCGAACGGCTCCAATCGGCTAGGCCCAGGGTATATGAGCTCGCCGCCTTCACCGCCTTCTCCACTTCTGCTGCCGCATTCTCGTCTCCTGTTATACGGCGATCTTTCGTTCTCCTCCTCTGGCAGCCTTCTACACGTCTTCTCCGACCATTTCTCTTCCAGTGACCTACATCCTCGTAAGCTTCCTTCTTCGCTTTCGCTCTCCAACCTTTCCTTGTTCCTGGTGTCTTTTCGGTGATCTTTCTGCTTCTTCATTCGCATTTCCTTCGTTGTTTTTGCCTTTTATTGTAATGACGAGCTCTTCTCAGCCGTCGGACCCCCTCTTGGGCTCTGGGACACCACCATGGAGACCAGGTTTGATGAGGGCGACGTTGATAACCTTAAGAAAGCTTTTGAGATTCCCCCTGATCACGAGATCATTTTAGCTTCCTTATCCGACCGGCCAAACAATTCATCGACCGGCACCATCTATCTGTTCATGGACCAATTTGTGGGTGGCCTCCGCTTCCCTATCCATCCCTTCATCATCGAAGTCTGAAATTATTTCCGTGTTCCCCTTCCGCAACTTGTGTCGAACTCTTTTCGCCTTTTGTGTGGCGTCGAATTGTTGTTCTGGCTGCACGACATCCCTTTAACTCCTAGAGCCTTCCACTACTTCTATTACCTCAAACAGTCTGAACTGGGTACCTTCGTGTTTCAGTCTCAGATCAGGTTGGTTTTCTTTGACAAAATATCGACTTCCAATAAACATTGGAAGGAATACTTCTTTTTTGTACGCCTCCCCGAACGGTCGAGCTTTCGGACCCGCTGGCAAGTCGGCTTACCACCTCAACCCGATCTAAAGAAATACAAGAGCCGCTCGGATTATCTTCATGTCGCTTCTATGCTGGTCGGCCAGAAGTATGACATCCACAAGCTACTGTTTGAGGGTGTGCTATACATTTTTGACTTGAGTCCGATCCGTACTGGTCTTCCGACCGCTTAGGTAAGAGATTTCATGTACATATCTCCTTTGATTCTAACTGATTCTTCTTCTTCTTTTGCAGCCAAAGTCATGCTGTGTGCTCGGTATTGGAGTGTATACTTAAAAGTTTAGCTTTTGTACACATTTATTTTGAAATAAAGAATCACATTGGTCAAATGTTTACATTTATTTGTTAAATATAATTGTTCAATTAATTTATATAGTAGATAACATGGAGTGTGGAGTCACACTTAGAAGATCATGTTGTCGGTGCTCTATAAATTATAAACAGTTGCTCACGACTAAGATGGAAAGGAACAAACCATCAGAATAGACGTAGTGTAATTAAGTATTAGTTTATCTTGACTAATAAATTACACTGATACACTTTAAGTGTATTGAGTAGGATCATTTAGGTAAGTTCTTTTTGTACTGACTTAGTAAAAGAACTAGACCTTAGTTATTATGGAAGTGTGTGCTCTTAATCCTAATATAATAACAAGCATGTATATTTAATATTTATTTCTTTGACTTATCAAAGGGTGAGGTTTAGCTCGATAAATCAATATGCCCGATAAATTGGGAAATGATATTACTTATAGTATGTGTTGTTGATTATAGAAGGAATCTGTGTCCTAGTTATCTAGGTTGAGAATGTCCCCAAGAGGAGCTCATAAGGATTGTCATGTTAAACCCTGCAGGTGGACCTAGTCCAACATGACAATAAAGTTGGGTGATACTACTCTTGGAGCTAGATATTAATTAAATAAGTTGTCAGTAACTCACTTAATTAGTGGACATTCATAATCTTAAACACAGGGAGACTAACACACTCATGATAAGAAGGAGCCCATAATGTAATTTGGGATTGGTGCGGTGGTGCAGTAATAACTCTCTAGTGGAATGAGTTATTATCGATGAACTTGAGTTGTGTGTTCGGGGCAAGCACGGGATACTCAAGCTCATCGGAAGGCCAAAACCAATTTCTCCTCTAGGTCCCTGTTGTAACCTCAATAAAGCTTCAAGTCCATCCAAAGAAAAGCCTATCTTGGTGTCCAAGAAGGGGTCGGTTCATTGCTTGGTGACCAAGCAATGGCTGGCCACATATTCTCTAGAAGTGGTCGGCTCTTGCCTTGGGCAAGGGGGTCGGCCGCAATATTTAAATTAGGAAGGTTGTTTTTGAATTTTTAAATTTCCTCAGATATTTACAATTTGTAAAAAGAGAGATTTTAAAAATTTATAAAATTTTCCTAATTTAGATTAGGCCACAAGGTTTTAAAAGAGAGTTGTAAAATTTATAAAACTTTCTTTTAAAAAGAAATATTATTAGAGATGTTTTAAATTTTAAAACTTGATTTTAAATTTTAAAACTTTCCTTTTAATATCCACATTAGAAATAAAGAGAGTTTGTAAAATTTTATTAGAAGTTTTCTTCTTTTAAAATTTTATAAAAAAAATTTTCTTTCTTTCCCTTTTAATAAGTGGCCGACCACCTTGCTTGGTGCCCAAGCAAGGGGTCAGTCAAATAATTAAACATCAACAAATAGTTGTTTAATTAATAAATCAATCTAGGATTGATTAATTAAAATGAAAGAAAAAGGAAAAATTAAAAGGAAATAGGAATGAGTCTAATTTTTTATAAAACTCTTTCCATAATTTTCCGTTGGGAAACTAATATAAAAAGGGGGGAAGGGGAGGCCTTGAAAAATATAACAATTGATATTATGTTGTTGGAGATCATCAAGTGGCCGACCCCTCTCCCTCTCTTCCCTTTGCTCTCTTTTGCTCCTTTGTGGTGGTGGTGGTCGAATTCTATAGAAGGAGGAGAAGCTCTCCGGGTGGTGTTCGTCTTGGAGGATCGTCGCCCACACGACGTCCAAGAGGAGGCGAGGGATACGACAGAAGATCTTGAGGTTTTTAGCATACAAGGAAGAGGTATAACTAGTATTTAATTTTCGCATCATACTAGTTAATTTTTCTTTGTATAAATACCAAATACAAGAGGCATTCAATTCTTGTTTTTCGAATTTAATTTCGATGTTGTGTTCTGTTTCTTTTTTCCTTGTGATTTGATTGTTCCTTTTGGTTAATCTAGAGTTATATAAGGAAATTAAATATTAACTTTCCTTAAAAGGCTTTGTCTAGTCGGTGGTGGTTGCTCCCATATCCAAGAAGGCCAAATGCCTCGCCATGCAGTATTGGAAGCCAATTTTGGAAACTAATATTTAAATTGAATTTATAACCTAGGTGATTTGGATCAAACGTGTTAAGATCCGCAGGAGATCCAAATCTAAACCTAAAAGAACATATAAGTTAAACTTGGAATCAAACGTGTTAAGTTCCGCAGGAGATACAAGTTTAACTTAAAAGAACACATGGTAGCTAGGAAAGGTTCAGATCACGTACAAAATTTTTTGTACAGTGGAGCCATTGGGTTTTCCGAGTAGCAACCAACAATGTCCGACCTCCCGAAGCTTTAGAACGCTGAGATCGAGGCGGTCGCAGTTGAGGAATTGGCGAACCGCGGCCTACAACCGGTCGGCTCTCAAGACGAGAGTGTAGCGACTCCCGTCTTAGCAAGTGGTGGGGCAGCTAGCCAAGCCCCCAGTGTCGAGGTTGTCGGTGGCGCGAAGCAACCATCCGAGCCAGTGCCCATCATCCGCTCGGAGAATTCGGATTCCTTTGGCGAGCCGTTGCCAAGGCGTAAAAGGCGCCGCACAGAGTTTTCACGCTCTACTGCCTCGGCGGTGGGATCTGCCGAAAGGGTCGATGTCGGCACCTCAAATCCCTCCGCGGTTCCTGTGACTACGCCCGAGGTATCCTCCGACCGGACTCCATCGGTGGCCGAGTTGCACAGGAGCCTATCGCTGTGGAGCCCCTGGCTTCTATGCCGCCATCGCGGCCATCAAGGGTTCGGCGATCGGCCATCCTCCTGGCATCTGCGTCCCGACCGACCGACCCAACAACCTCGTCCCACTCGGCTCCGAGCGGCTGACGATCCATCATGGCGATCCTTCACCTACCCACGGAGGAGTACAACGAGTCGAGCGCCCGATCAAGCACTCCTGAGCATTAATTCATTATACGGGATCCGCTCACCCAAGTATGGGAAGAAGCCCGAGCCCGAGCGACGGTGATGCCCCCGAGCGTGCTAGCCAACAGTCATACCCAGATGACAACTGGGGTAAGCTCCTTGTAATTATCTTTCTTCATATCAGCTCTAATCCTTTTACCTAATTGTAGTATTGGGTGGAGAGTCTGGTCATGTTCCACAGGCTAGCTCATCTGGAGGATGCGTTCAGGAAACTCCAGGTCTCCAACAGCCAACCCACTGCCGATCCGAGGGAGATGGCCAGACTAAAGGCCGACCTGGAGAAGAAGACCAAGCTTCTCGAGGCCGAATAGGCTAAATCTTCCGGCCATGAGGAGATGTTGGGCCGACTCAAGAAGCAAGTCAACACATTTGACAAGAAGATCGAGTCGGCCACCGCTAGGAAGAACCGGGCCATCGAGGACCTGGAATTGAAGAACAAGGAGGCCCAAGATCTTGCCAGCAAGCTCAAAGACGCTGAAGATTTTATGGTGACTGAACGAGTGAGCTAGGCAGCGAGGGAAACCGAGCTCCAAGGCCAACTCTCCACTAAGGACGCAGTACTAAAGCTGGGCCGGGATGAGCTAGAAAAGGTGAAGACTGAGTTGGAGGGCTCCCGAGCGGCGATGAAGATCTATCAGGACGTCAAGCCGAGTCGATTTGCAATAATGCGACAGAACTACATCCGCTCAGACACGTTCAATGATAAAGTCGTGGCTCGGTATCTCCGGCTCTGCAACCTGGCAATAGATGAAACGATCAACCAGCTCAAGGCGGGTGGCCACCTTCCCAAGACTTTGAAGGATAGCGTCATCAGTCGAGATAAGATGACCGAGTCGCTACCCGACAACGCTCTGGATTACCTTGAGTGAGGTTGAGCGTTATAAATTTTTGAAGTCTTAATGTAAGCTCGTCCGTTCGGCAAAGCTCTTATCTTTATCCTGCAACTGTGATCTTGAAATGTAATCTTGGAAATTTTGGTTTTAATATATATGTGCCCGTTCGGCGAAGCATTTCCTTTCACAGTTTTCTTATCTTTGCCTGTAAATGCCCCTGATCCCGTATCTGCGCCTAACTATTTGGACATAGGGGCAGGGTCGGATTTGAGGTCGTCGTTCGACCGTTTGTGAGGGCATGCGCTTTAACGTTGTCGCTCGACGATTTGGTGAAGACCGGAGTTTAACGTCGCCGCTCGACGATTTGGTACAACAATTGGGGAAGACTTGGGTTTAAGGTCACCATTCGACCGTTGGTGAAGACTGGGGTTTAAGGTCGCCGCTCGACCGTTGGTGAAGACTGGGGTTTAAGGTCGTCGCTCGACCGTTGGTGAAGACTGGGGTTTAAAGTCGCCGCTCGACCATTTGGTGAAGACACACATTTAACGTCGCCGCTCGACTATTTGGTGAAGACACGCATTTAACGTCGCCGCTCGACTATTTGGTGAAGACATGCATTTAACGTCGCCGCTCGACAATTTGGTGAAGACACGTGTTTAACGTCGCCGCTCGACGATTTGGTGAAGACACGCGTTTAACGTCGTCGCTCGACGATTTGGTGAAGACACGCGTTTAACGTCGCCACTCGATAATTTGTGTGTCATTCGGCATATAGCTTAGAAATCTTTTATTTTGACCCTGCATTCAGAGAGGACATACAAAAATGTATAAATACGCTTCTACACTTGCGCACCTCTCATCCGGCCCGATATGATTGGAGATGGTTTGCGCTCCATGGTCGTTCGAGCCACCTCCCCGTCTCGTCCTCGAGATAATAAGCACCTGATCGGAGCTTTTCCACGACCTTGGAAGGCCCTGCCCATGGGGCTTTGAGCTTGGTGACGTCCCCGACTGGCTTGACTTTCTTCCATACGAGGTCGTCGACCTGGAAGGATCTCGGGATCACCCTTCGATTGTAGGTTTGCTTCATCCGCTGCCGATATGCCATCAGTCGGACGGCTGCTCTAGCGTACGCTTCGTCCACCAAGTCCAACTCCAAAAGTCTCCGCTCGACGTTGCCTTCATCATAATGCTGCACCCAATCAAACTCTAATCCGACCTCTACTGGAACGACTGCTTCGCCGCCATACACCATGTGGAATGGGGTCAAACCGGTCCCCTCCTTTGGCGTCGTGCGAAGGGCTCACAACATGCTCGGGAGCTCATCAACCTAGCTGCCCCCCATATGGTCGAGTCGAGCACGCAAGACTCGAAGGATTTCCCGATTGGTGACTTCTGCCTGCTCGTTGCTCTATGGGTAGGCCACAAAAGTGAAGGCCTTCCGGATACCATATCCTTCGCACCACTCCCTGAGCTTCTGACCGGAGAATTGTCTTCCATTGTCCGAGACGAGCCGACGAGGGATGTCGAATCGGCAAATGATGTTCTGTCATACGAACTTTATGACCATCTACTTAGCTATCTTGGCTGAGGGCTCGGCTTCGACCCATTTGGAGAAGTAATCCACCGCGACGAGCAGGAACTTCCGCTGACCGGTTGCCATAGGGAAAGGTCCCACGATATCCATTTCCATTGGTCGAACGGGCACGCTACCGTGGACGCTTTCATTTCCTCAGTCGGTCGGTGTGTCATGTTGTGGTATCTCTGGCAAGATAAGCAGGTGGCCACCGTTCGAGTGACGTCCTCCTGGAGGGTCGGCCAGAAGTATCCGGCCAGAAATATTTTCCGGAATAACGTGTGGTCGCCCGGGTGACCCCCGCAAACGCCTTAGTGTACCTCCTTCAGGATGTAATCGATGTCTTCTGGTCCGACGCATTTAAGTAGGGGTTGGGCGAAGGCTTCCTTGTACAGCTGGTCTCCGATTAGAGTGAATTGCTTGGACCTTTTTCTCAATAACCGAGCTTCCTCCCGATCAGACGGTGTCATTCTTGACCACAAGAATTCTATCAATGTCGTCCTCTAGTCGTTCGAGAAATTGAGTCCTTCCATTCGATCAATGTGTGCCACCAAAGAGACTTGCTCGATCGGCTGGCCTATGACGATCGACATTAGCGAACTAACTAACTTGGCCAATTCACATGCAGCTTGATTTTTCGATTGAGGGATCTTCTGTATGACAACCTCTTGAAAGTTGGACTTCAATTTTTCAAAGGCCTCTGCGTAGAGCGTGAGTCAGGCGTTGCTTATCTCGAACGCTCCGGGCAATTGCTAAGCGGCCAACTGAGAATTTGAATGGAGCAAGACTTTGACTGCCCTGACGTGTCGAGCAGCTTGTAAGCCGACTATTAGCGCCTCGTACTCGACTTCGTTGTTGGTGGCCCTGTACTCTAGCCGAATGGTCAACTGCATTCGATCTTCTTGCGGGGAGATGAGTAGCATGTCAATGTCGCTCCCCTGTCGAGTGGACGAACCATCCACATATATCCTCCACACGGCTTCTGGCTCTGGGCTCTGTACCTTGGTAACGAAATCTGTCAAGGACTGTGCTTTAATGGCAGTTCGGGGTTGATATTGGATGTCAAATTCATTGAGCTCCATTGTCCATTTCCGGACGTCTCGGGATTGAGACGTACTCTCCCCAAGGGACTGTTGGTCATCACGATTATAGAGTGAGCGAGGAAGTACGGGCGAAGCCTTCGAGCGGCGAGCACTAAAGCATAAGCTAACTTCTCGAGACCAGTGTAGCGAGACTCGACATCTTTTAATATGTGGCTTAAAAAGTACACTGGTTGTTCCTCGCCACTTTGCCTAACTAATGTTGAGCCGACCGCATGCTCTGTGGACGACAGGTAGATCCAGAGCGGCTCGCTAACACATAGCTTGGCTAGGACAGGCAAGGAGTTGAGGTATTCTTTGAGCTCTTCGAATGCCTTGTCGCACTCCTCATCCCATTGAAATTTGTTGCCCGGCGTAGTATTTTGAAGAATCCCAAGCTCCGATTGGCGATTTTAGAGATGAATCTGGATAACACTATGATCCGACTGGTCAGTCGCTGAGCCTCCTTCAGGTTGCGGGGCGGGGGCATATCTTACAATGCTTTTACTTTGACTGAGTTTACCTCGATACCCCACTCAATTACGATGTAACCGAGGAAGCACCCACTTGAGTTCAGCTTTATCCCATATGCCCTAAGTGTCCGGCAGGTCTCCTCAATATCTGCACATAGGTCAACCGCTCGGAGAGATTTTATTAGGATATCATCTACGTATACCTCCATGTTACGGCCGATCTGTCGTCGGAACACTTTATTCATCAATCTTTGATAAGTGGCTCGGCATTCTTGAGTCCGAACGGCATGACGTTGTAGCAGTACGTACCGTCGGTCGTAATGAACCTGGCCTTTTCTTGATCTTCGCGGGCGAGCGGCACTTGATGATAACCTTGGTAGGCATCCAGCATGCAGATCAGCTCGCATCTCGCTGTGGAGTCCACCATCTGGTCAATCCGAGGCAACGGGTAGAAGTCCTTCGAGCATGCTTTGTTCAGGTCCCAGAAGTCAATGCAGACTCGCCACTTGTTGCCCGATTTAGAGACGAGGACAACGTTGGCAAACCAGCTAGGAAATTGAGCTTCCCTCACCCGTCCGGCTTGCAACAGCTTTTCTACCTCCGTCCGAATGATCAAGTTCTGCTCAGCGCTAAAATCCCTTTTTCGCTGCTTTACCAGACGAGCGTCCGGTCGGGCATGTAGCTCATGCTAAGCTATACTTAGAGAGATATCGAGCAGCTCTTGTATTGACCATGCAAACACATCATGCTTTTGTTGGAGATAGGCGATCAACTCCGCCTTCTGCTCAGCTCCCAGATCCACAACTATGAAAGTAGTTGCCTCCGCTCGGCAAGGATGAATTTGGACTTCCACTTTCTCTTCATAGGCTAAGGCAGGAGGTTCTTCATTAACAGTGTTTACCTCTAGCCGTGGAGTCTTCCGAGCGGACCTAGCTTCAATTTTAACCATCTCGACGTAGCAGCGCTGAGCAACTAGTTGATCGCCCTTGACCTCTCATACCCTGTCGTCTACCGGGAACTTGATCTTTTGGCAGTAAGTAGAGACTACTGCCCGGAACTCATTGAGGGTCGGTCGGCCCAGGATGACATTATAAGCTGAGGGGGTGTCCACCACGATAAAGTTTGTTGTTCGGGTCCTCTTGAGTGGTTCTTCTCTGAGTGAAATGACCAATTTTGTTTGGTTGATCGCCAATACTCCATTGTCGGTGAACCCATACAGCGGGGTCGTCATAGGCAACAGCTCGGCCCGATCGATCTGCAGCTGATTGAACGCCTTCTTAAAAATGATGTTCACCGAGCTCCCTGTGTCAACAAAGATACGGTGAATGGTATAATTAGCGATCACTGCACGGATGATCAAGGCGTCGTCGTGAGGGATCTCGACTCCCTCCAAGTCTCGGGGTCCGAAGCTGATCTCGGGCCCGCTCGCCTTCTCCTAGTTGCATCCCACCTCATGTATCTTCAATCGTCATGCATACGACTTCCGAGCTCGATTGGAATCGCCACTGGTCGGACCGCCAGCGATGATGTTTATTTCTCCCCGGGCGGCATTGCTTCGATTCTCTTCCTCCCGAGCGAAGGGTCTACTTCAGTCGTCCCGGCCCCGGGCAGGCTCAACATGCTCTCTTCGATGGTGCTGTCGCTCGGGCAATCTTCCAGCGTCTTGTTGCCCAGTGGATTGATGTTTATGTCGCTGATCGGGAGAGAGGGATCGACGGCGGTAATTTCGCTGAGCCGGTCGACTGACGATGGGCGTCAATCCTCGGCAATTGCGTGTGTTGTATGACGTGGACTGGTGGAAAGAGTAAAACATAAGTGTCCATACCTTACCCTTTGATGCTTTCGGTCAGTCGGAAGCGACATGCTGCACGACATGCGCCCTTGTCTCATGCAGCCGCCCTCCTTTGGCTATTGGTTCCTTAGGCGGCTAGTGGCTGCTTATCGGTCGACCTTCGGTCAGCACCAAGTGTTCGGCTAGCGTCTCCTTCCTTCTAGCTGCTTGGACTTCCTCCACGTTGATGTACTCATTGGCCTTCTTGAGCATGTGATCATAATCTCTAGGCGGCTTCCTTATGAGCAATCGGAAGAAGTCTCCCTCAACGAGTCCTTGAGTGAATACATTCATCATAGTCTCGGATAAAACCGAGGGGATATCCATAGCCACCTGATTGAAGCGTTGAATATAGGCTCATAGAGCTTCTCTCGGCCCTTGCTTCAAGGAAAATAGGCTGACGGTTGTCTTTTGATAGCGTCGGCTGCTCACAAAATGGTGTAAGAAGGTCGTTCAAAAATCTTTGAAGTTTCATATAGATCCTTCTGACAGCCTTCTGAACCAGCATTGCGCCGAACCGGAAAGCGTGGTGAGGAAGACTCGGCATTTCACTCCATCCATGTACTGGTGGAGTGTGACTTCATTATCGAACCTATCCAGATAATCATCTAGATCGGTCGAACCGTTGTAGGACTCGATCGCCAGCGGGGTGTAGTACTTAGGGAGAGGATCTCGTAATATGTCCTCGGAGAACTGGCGGTTGATTCGCTCGGGAGAAGTGTTGAGGCGCCTTGCCCTTTCGTGCATCCCGAACAGGCGCTTCGTCCGAAGAAGATCCCCGCTCTTGGTTGGCTTGAGCTATCTCCGAGGGTGTTTGGAACAGTGTCTGATGAAAAGATATCGGCGCGGGCGGCACCTCGCCATGCGTGTCGATCGGCAACCTATTCTGCCCCCAGATAGAGAGTTGCTCCGGGCGGTCCTCTTGTGCTGCTCAACCTCCTGCCACGGACATTGCTTGCTGCGCTTGCCGATCAGCTAGCGCCTTCTGTTGTTATTGCTCAACTATTTTCTGTGTTGGGGCTTGCATGAGCAGGTCGAGTTCTTCTTGGGTGAGCGTCACTGTGTGAAGTAGTCCAGCGTCTTCCGTCCTCTCGGCTCGAATGCAGGTCACGTTCTCATAGACGATGTCAAATTTGATCCTGTCCGATGGTCGAGGGGACAGAAGCTGGGGACGTGGCGCTCCGGTTGACCGTGTGTAGACTTCTCGAGACCCTGCAACCACAGTTGCGTCAGTGTCGAGCCAGGGAAGGAGTCCCCGGCGATGGCCCTCCTACGCTCAAGTCAGTCACCGACGATGTGTGGAAGCAAAGCAAAGTAGCGAATAGTAGTAGCAACAATAGATTATCGCATACCTCCGCTGAAGCTTGGACCTCCTTTATATAGGGCTCCTATAGCGCGCGTGCATGCTTCCCGAGGCGTGCACGCCTCTTGAAGCTTTCCCTGAAAATATGTATTAGTAAAGTATCTCTAACACAATACCTTAACGAGCCGAGCATATTTCTGAAGTGACAGTGGAAGCTTCTGCCGTACAATGTTCTGTCAGAACCAGCCGCTGATCCTATCGTCTATCAACGGCATATGTTTCCAAAAAGATAATATCCAGCTAGCAGTGTCTTTTACTGGGCCGAGCGGGACAGCCGCTCAGCTCGGATGAGTGTGTTCTCTGGTCGAGCGGGGAGACCGCTCGACATATGCTTCCGCTATCCTGAGAAAACTGCTCGGCTGCCCTTCTATTTCTTTATAGCTCTGTCATAAATCCGCTCTATTCTTGTAACTCCATATAGGGCCAGCAGGGAAGCTGCTCGACGTGATCTTGCAGATACCTGGCAATCTTTCTGAGCGTCGGAAGTTCGGAACTTCGCCGAGCTGTTATGATTTCAGATCGGGTCTTCTTTATCCCAATTGGGCGAGCGTGCTACCCGATCGACCGGTGGTCTAAGGACGTTTGACCGCCTTGACTGACTTCCACCATGACACTGACCTCCACTATGGTAACGGGATAGGACCCTCCTCCCTATCACCGCATCAATGCACATATTGAAAATATTAATTAAAGATTTATCTAAAATTAATTTAGATAAAAAAAATAGAAATGGACTAAATTATTAATAAATTTAATATACTTTTTTTCAAATTTTTTATTAATAAAAAAAGATAAGACCTTTGCTGACAGGAATTAAATGTTATTTTTAAAATATAGGAGAGTAAAATATTGCTTGATAAAAAATAGGAGGTTAAATAGGGAGATTTTCCCTTGTAAATTTTAACATACGGAAAACGGAAAAAATAAAAAATCCCTCGTCGCCGGGCCGCTGTTCTCCCAAGAACCTTCTTTTCCGTCGACTTCTCTTCGATTCGCTTCCGCCTTCCGGCAGCCATATCTACTGCTGTATAGATAGATTGAACTATTCTTGTCGAGAGGAAGGCACAATGGAGCCGATAGAGGAAGCGGAGACCCAGGGTTCCGCGGCGCCATCTCCAGCTGACACTGCCGGCGCCTACGCTGAGACGGAGAGTGATGCGGTCGAACAGGAACGCTACTCTAGCGAGATCAAAGCCTGTCTTCATCCCTTGAAGGTTCCCTCTCTTCCTCCATTTTCTACCTCACATATCCATAATTTGCAATACAGAAAACTAAAAACATTTAATCTGAAACTTGCAAGAATCATTGATTACTTGGAACGTTTTTTTTTTTCTAATTTCATAATTTTCAGACACTGAAGCTTTTGTGATTGCTCGCAGTATAAGTTTGTATTCTGGTCGACACGATGAAACCCTGGAGTACGAATCATTGATTGTTGGAACTGGCTGTGACATAATGGAAATCTCTATCAACCAAAACCTTGTTTTCTTCTTAATTACGTTTGGTTTGTAGCCTAACTGATGTTTAAATAGTTTGTTAAACTGCATCTGGTTAATCTGTACTACTAAATGACATCAAAGGCAAGAACATTTTGATTAACATGCTTAATTTCTTATTTAGTTCGCATAAACATGCACTGTTCTTTTGAATCAAATAAGAACTCACCTTAACTTGCCGAGGTTGCAGACATCGAGCTGTCTCAAGGAGCAAGAAACCAAATTTGGACTAAAAAGTTCATTCCTCATCATCTGAATCATCCAGTTCATAGTGTTGTTCATCACTGCTGTCGTTGGCGTCGGCATCGTCTTCATCGAAATCACTGTACTGCTGCTCCTCCTCCTTGGAATTTCCTTCGCCTAATAAATCATCTTCCTCGAACGCAAGCTTGGAACAACCCTTTCCTCGATACAGGATCCCTGTTCTCATGACATAGTAGAATTTGTCCCTGAGAAGTGCGAGAGGGTGCTGCTCCACCAGCTTGCCCCTCTCATAGCCCTCCCGGAGGACAACGGTGATGGTCTTGCACTTGAGGGAGAGGTAGAAGATGCCCGAGTAGCGGTTAAAGATCCTAGTGAACTTGTGAGGAAGGCCGAGCTCCTCCCGGAGGCTGCGCAGGTAGGTACGCTTGGTCTTCTTGTGGATGGTGAGGCTGAGGAGCTCATGGAGGACGCCGACCACATGCTTCTCCATGAGATCGCTCTCGGGGTCGATTCCAGAAGTGTCCTCGTAGGGGGACACGTACGGAAGGCGATGGAAATCCTCCATCCAGGCCTTAACCTTGTTCATGTTGCCGTAGTCTCGTGGAAATTTCATGGGGAAGACGAGCGGCGCGGTGGAAGGCTGGGCGATGGCGTCGCGGTGACGGATCTGGAGAGCGGAGACGGCGAGGTGTTCTGGCCAGGCTGTGAGGGAGAGTATCGGGGCGCCGTCGGAGCGTCGGCGAGAGAGGCTGAAGAGGTCGGGGCGAGCGGCTGGGAGGGCGGAGGAGAAGTTCGAGGGAAGACCGAGGTCGTAGCGGAGGGAAGCGAGGGATGCGACGGGGAGGGCGCGGGAGCGGGCCATCATAAGGAGGCGGGCGACGCGGTGTGCGGAGTCGTCGTGGAGAGTGGAGACGAAAGCGTCCTGCTCGCGGCGGTGGAGGAGGAGGGAAGCGGGGGCAAGGGAGAATGCGGGGAGGGAGGGAAAGCGGGGGTGGGGCTGCTCGTGGAAGAGGGTGGGGTAGCGGCGGAGGAAGCGGAGGAAGGGGACAGTGAGGCCGAGGTTTTTCTGTAAGGGGGCGAGGGAGCGAGCGGGGAGGAGGCCAGAGGGGGCGGCGGCGATGGCGTCCTTGAGGAGGCAAGCGGCCTTGACGTTGGTATCGCGATCGATGATGTGGTCGAGACCGCGATTCTTCACCCACTTGAGGCGAACCTTCACGAGCCACCTTTGCGGCGACCATCTCCACCATGGCGGCTGCTGCTGGCGACGACGATGTTGAGCGAGGGTTTTGCTGCTGACGTGCATCGCGATGAAACCGCTTCGAGAAGAAACCGAGGAAGAGGCTCGTGGGGTGAAAGTGCATCTAAGGAGAATCGGAGCCGTTGGAAGGGATTCCCGCACGAATCGTACAGGGCCATAAGTTTCAGCTTTTATTTTCTTGTAAGGAAAAAAAAAATATATCGACGGTAAATTTGTATTAAAATAAAACTCTTTTAGGGCGCCGTAAATTACCGTTTTGGTGAATGGTGTTGGCTGTTAATTTTTTTTAAAAAAAAATCTTTATTTTAATATTATTTATTATAAATTATTTTTTTAATTTACCTTAATTAAAAATAGGATTAATAACTTTAAACCTCTGGTATTTTATAGCATGTTACATTTTGCCCCCTTTTATTTGAAAAATTATACTTAACCCCCCCCCCCCCTCCTCCTCCTCCATTTAATATAAGTAAAAAAAAAAAGAAAAAAAAAAGTAAATGAGCAAAATAATCCTAACCTAAATCAAACTTTTAAAAGAAAATAAAAAATAAAAATAAAAATAATCCCCTAAGATCGTTGAAAACTTAACCTTAACCCAACATGATTTATATATAGATCTAAAATTTTATTTGTTCTTAGAAAAAATATCCTCACAAAATTTACACATGCACCAGCATCAATTTAGAATTCTGCCTCTTTTTTATTTGGTGGAATGAGTTTTGAACTGATTATCCCTTTCAGAGTTGCTATTTTTCTGTTATTTATGCTAATGCATGTGTGAATTTTATGAAAATATTTTTTCTAGGAACAAGTAAGATTTTGGGCCTATATATAAATCAGGTTGGATTAAAGTTAAGCTTTCAACGATTTTACGTGATTATTTTTATTTTTCATTTTCTTCTAAAAATCTGATTTTAATTAAGGTTATTTTGATCATTTATCTTTTTTCTCTTTTTTACTTATGTTAAAGGGGGTTAAATATAGTTTTTCAAATAAAAAGGGGAGGGGCAAAATGTAACATGCTATAAAATAAAGGGGGTTTAAAGTTATTAACCCTTAAAAATATTAGACAAGGTCGTAATGGATAATTCACTAGTCCCAATACCTCCATGTCCAACTCAAAATCAACTTAAATTAAAAATATTGTGTGCATGAGAATATAAAGACTAAGACAATGCGTAAATCATATCCGATTGATGTAATTTATCCTGAGCTGTCGAGAGCTCGAGCCCAAGTACTTGAGGGCTCAAGCCTGAACACTTGAGGGCTCAAACCCGAGCGCTCAAAGGTTCGAACTCGAACATTTTGAGGATCTGAACTTGAGTATTAGTAGAGTCAAGCTCTTTTATAGAGGCTACGGACTAAATGGGAGCGTTTGACAAGAAGGGGATTAAAATTCAAAAGTAAGAATACTTTTAAATTTTTTTTATTAATTTAGTTAAAATTATTTAAATTTATCAAAATGACTTATTATTTTAAAATCATTTTGACCATGATTTTGATTAAGTAAAAAAATGAGGATTTTTTTTATAAAAATGCTTTATATATTATATCTTTCAAACTAGCATTAGCTATTAGAATAATATTGAAATAACTATATTTTCTAAGATGAAAATTTTATTAAGATTTTAACTTTTTTTAAGTAAAAAAGGTGAGATTTAAAAAATAATAATAATAATAATAATAATAATAATTAGGGATTTTTTTTATCTTGAAATTAAATTTAATAAAGATATAACTATCAAATATTTCGCCAAAATATTAAATCTTTACAATTAATAAACATTTCCCAGAGGTTTCATATCAATCAATCATGTTGGGCGTTGCAATAGAAGAAGGGGCACAGTTTCCCATTCATTTGTATCATTGCTACAAACGTCTCTCTTTGCAGCAAACGCCAAGGAGACGAAGGGGCATCCTTTCCCCTTCGTCTTCCTCAGTCTTCTTATAAATGGTGTGTCCAAGTCATGAGAAGAGGAAGAGCATAAGGTGAAGCCAGAGGCGACGGTGATTAGAGGTGCGTCGAGCAAAGAAGACATCCGAGAGGCTGGGAATTTGACTCATGAACCTTAAAGAACTTTCCGGTTACCTGTGATCATGCTTCCGACAGCAGCGGTGCCTGGCAACTTTATTGATTTCTTCGGGAGATCACTGTGAGTGGTTACCGCTTTATTTTTGTGTTTATTCCATGCTGTCAAAAGGAATCAACAATAGTATCATAACACTATTTTTGAAAGCATGGAGAAATCGCGACGTTGCAATTTCAGCGATCTATGCCAAAATTGCATCTCGAATCGTGATTTCCACCCAGCTACATGAAAATCGTGTAGCCCTCAGTGACATAGAGTTGCGGCAGAGGAGCGTCGGCGACCGTATTTAAATATCGGTAAAAGTCGGCCGCGGGAAGAATCACGTTTGTCGTGAGATAGAAGATGAACAATGCACAGTTTTTTTTCATTTTAATTGATTACTCAATCGATTCATGCATTTGAATCAATTGAGAAGGAAATTGAATCGATTAAGTTCACAGCACAGTGACTTAATCGATTCGTCAATCAATTGAATGTGTTTTTAACTCTTGAGATGCACAGTAACTTAATCGATTCATGAATCGATTGAATAAAGAAAAAAAAAACGAGATGAGCAATAATGTTTTGACGAAGCACAGTGCATGTATGAATTGTTTTTTCTTCACGTAGAGAAACCTCAGTGCATGATTAAAGAAATTTAATTAAATATATTTATTAATTAATTAAATACATATAGAAATATATTATTAATTAATAAATAAATATTTAATTAATTTATGGTTCAATTAATTGAAAATTGAACTAGGTCAACTTGTCCAATCAAACTCAGGTCTAGTTTAAATTATTAGTTGATTTAAGCATACTAGATTGATTCAATGATACATAAATCTGGTTTAAATTATTTGTTGATTTAACTAGTTTAGTTTATTATTGAATTAATTGGGGTGATTTTGATTACATAAGTTGGGCTGATCAAATATGACCAGATTAGTTCTGTTGTATCAGATTTGATCAAAAAAATTAGATTTGTTCTAATGGATCAAACTTAATCCAATGGACATTGAATGAATCAAACGGACTTAAGTTTGATCAATAAGTCTGAGAATGACTCAAATGGGCTTAAACAATAACAGAACATAAGTTTGAAATCTATGTCGAATTGGATTAGTTCTAATAAGGACGATAGACTAAGCTTAAGATCCGGATTCCTGATCGACCGATACAATGTGTCAGTCACATGAGATTCCCCAAATAAAGAAAATTTGTTTTTCTTAATTGCTTGTGTATTCTGTATATAGTTGTTCTATATATGGGAATTGAAGATGACCAGTTTTTGTTACTGGTTTGTCGATTTTGTACTGACATCATGATTTTCAATTCCAGAACAATATACACGATGAATGGTCGCTATGAACGACAACATGAGCTATGGGAGGAGATCAAGAAGCTTGAATATGACCCGGATCACGAAGTCGGCAAGCTTATTGGTCGACCCGACTGGCTGTTCTAGAATCTAAAGCAAGAAGGGTATCCAGTCCAGGACAAAGAAAGAAGATGGGCTCTGGTTTATTAATTGTCGGAACATCCTAGGCATATAGCATTCCAACTTTGGGATGGTTCTGTAACGACCCGCCTTCTACTGACTAGGTTGTAAGGCCGGGGGTTACATTATGCTAACTATTCTTGTGCGGAAAAAAAAAGGAAAAAGACTGAACTAATTAAAACTCTCTACTATTTACTATGAAATCTGGAAACTATTCTCAGAGTACACTTTTGAAGTTGTACATATGCTAAAGAAGGGAACTTAACTTTCTATTTGGTCAAAATCTGAATTTTTGGCACTTCTAGCTGAAATCAGACATTCCAATCGATCGGCTGATCGATTAGAGTTGTCTGATCGATCCTCTGATCGATTCAACTCGCTACTGTGCGCGGGGTCAAATCTGGATCGATCGGCTGATCAATCCAATCTGATCAATCGATCCAGAGATCGATTCAGAAGCTCTCTATTCGCGGGATTTAAATTCTCGATCGATCGGCTAATCGATCCACAGCCGATCGATCAGCTGATCGACTCATCAGCTCTCTGTACGCGGCAGCTCGCGTTTCGATCGATCGGCTGATCGATCGAGGGTTCCCCAATCGATCAGCTAATCGACTCACTAGCGTTCTGTACGCAGGGACTTCTTCCAATCGATCGGCTGATCGATTGAGGACTGCTCAATCGATCGGCTGATCGATTGGGTTTCTGATTTCTGCAGAAATCAGACCCAACCTCGTACAGAATCTTCAGAACTTCAACTGCAACCATAACACTACTACTGGGCATGTCATTACTCATGGTTAGCTATCTACTATCATGACAAATAACAATCTAAGCATAACTTAGTGCATACTTTCATGAATCAAGACACTTAAACATCTAAAAGTGCAGAAGTAATACTATAAGAAGTACTAAGTTCTTAAATTTGCTAGTTTCCCCAAGGATCTTTATTCCAGGTTCCTTCTCACAGACATCTCGTCGCATTGTCCTCTAACCTCCGCTAATCCATCTTCCCTTTACCTTTATCTGCAGTATAAGGAAAATGAAACTATAAGCTTGAGAGCTTAGTAAGAAACCATCTACCTCACAAAAACATACCTTCAAAGAAATCATGATTTTAAAAGATGCTATACCGATATGCAAGCTGAGAATCATACTAGAAATGCTAAAACATGGCATATTGACATACAAGTCATGGCAGTCAACAACTAAACATAAAATAACTGTTGTATCAACAAGAACTAAACTGATACATAAGCTAAGCTAATTATCATCACAATAAGAACTAAACTGAAACTAAGCTGTATTCACATATTTGTTTCGTGAGGTTCGAAAACTATTTTCATAAATAGGTAAAAATACTAATTATGCTGCTGATGGGCCCGACAACTGTACTTGCGGCGCGTGCATCCCTAACTAGGCCCAAGGTAGCAAGTCCCGAATCTAGTAGGGTTACTAGGTTATCTAAACCTAGGGACGACTATGGGAGCCCAACCCAAGGACATCTGAGAGTCCAGTACAGTACCACTAATGAAAGTAAAATACTGTTTATAACTGATTTATCTTATCTAACTTTTACTAGGTTATCTGAACCTAGAACTAGGTTATCTGAACCTAGAGGCGACTATGAGAGCCCACCCATTGGACCGTAGTCCCGTATAAACTGAGGCAAGACTAAGTATACTATTTAAAATGCACCTATGGCATTTAACTGAGCTATCAAAATGTCTACTGTAGCATTTTACTATACTAGGCATTTTATCGAGCACTTGGTGTGCTCTAATTCTGCATATGGCTAAACTGAGAACATAAATGCGAACTAGGGGCATAAAAACATGCAATTAGCTACTTATACTGCAGGTGAGGGGTTACTTACATCCTGCGCTAGATTTCTTACAATTCCGATCGCTAAGTTTCCGGAGGAGAAGATCTTTTCGACGGTCTTCTCACGTCTATGTGTTCTTCTCGCGGAGAGGAGTGTTCTCGTGCCGAAGTTGTCGCCGGAGGGTGCTCCTACGACCCTAGGGATTGAACCCTAGGCTTCTTGGGCTTGGGCGCCGAGAGGGTGAGGAGGAGAAAGGGTTTCGGCGGTGAGGGTGAGGGAAGAGAGTTTCCGATCCCAAAAATAATAACTCTCTACTTAATTTTCCTATTTATATTAAGTGGTAAATATGCCCCAACCAAACCTTAAATATAATTGCCCTCCTTTCCTTTCAGCACACCCCTGCTGGGGCCCCTTGGTTACTAGAATCACCCTATATGTCATAGAATCCATAGGTCTCAGGTTCGATTCCCGCTTAAGCTGTTTTATGTTTTCATTTATTTTTGCTACTTCGGCTACTCCAAAAATTCTATAAAAATATTCTACAATTCCAGAAAAATCATAGAATATTTCTAAAATTAATTTGAGAATTTTCAGACGTTACAGATTCTGAAGGGGACATCTCATATTCATAGATGTGCAGAAAGTTACTTCATTTGGAATAGGATCCTGAAGAATTTGAAGAGGATCAAGATCCTGAAGAAATGGACCTCGAAGAATCTGAGGATGATCCGGAAATGGATCCTCAAGATTTAGAGGAGGATCCAAATCCCACAGAATCTGAGAATTCAGAAATGGATCTTGAAGATTTTGAGGAGGATCCAGAGATGGATCCCGAGGAGGATGTAGAGATGGATCTCGAAGAATAAGAGGAGGATCCTCAAGAGTATGTAGAAGATCCAGAAATGGATATGATGGATACGTCTGAGGCTGATCCACCCATCATAGAGTCCGGGATAAACGGGATACAATTGCCCACTGCTCTAACATTTATCCTAGTGGGAGTAGTGCTAGCTTATCTATGTTATTAGTGTTCTGTTTACTGTCGTTATGTACAATAGTGTTAGCTCATTTAGTTTTTGAATCATGTAATAATTTTTGTCGTTATGTACGAACAGAATTATATAATGAAAAGTTATGTTATGTGTTAACTAACTTTCTCATGATTAGTTCATGTGAATATGATTAGTTCATATATCCATATGATTAGTTCATATGAAAAATGATTAATTTATTTTAATAATGATTCGTTCATTAGATGGGATGTGTGTAATATGATTGATCAATGTTGATTAGATTAGAATATACAAATGATGAGTGGAAACAATATTATCACTTGATTTTGTAAATTAATTCTAATTTATACTAAGTCAATAAATAATTGCACATATATGAATTACACTGAAATAATAAATAATGTGTTTATTTATGTAGATCATGGCAACTAAAAACATCATAGCTGAACTCAATAAGGGAGAAAAATTATATGGGGATAACTACAAAATTTGGCATCTCAAGATATAATACGTTCTTGAGGAATAAGAAGTTCTAGAGGCTATAAATGAATTCATGGAAGAACCAGCTGATGGTTCTACAGCGTAGCACAGACGTGACCTTGATGCCTATAAGGCATGGAAAAGGAATGACTCCATTGCTAAAGGAATATTGATTAGTTCAATGGTGGAAAGAGAAAAACATGGGTGTCCATACCTTGCCTTTCGATGACTTTGGCCGGTCGGACGCCACATGCTGCATGACGTGTGCCCTCGTTTCTTGGTGCGATCGACCTTCAGCTCTCGGCCCACTTGGCGGTTGGTGGTTGTTCGGCGGTCGTCGTTCGGTCGGCACCACGGGTTCGGTTGGCACCTCCTTCCTTGGGGCTTGGGCCTCCTCCACATTTATATACTCATTAGTCTTCTTGAGCATGTGGTCGTAGTCGTGGGGCAGCTTCCTAATGAGCGATCGGAAGAAGTCTCCCTCAACGAGCCCTTGTGTAAAGGCGTTCATCATAGTCTCGGGTGAGACCGAAGGGATATCCATTGCTACATGGTTGAAACGTTGGATGTATACTCGGAGGGTCTCTCTTGGCCCTTACTTCAAGGAAAACAAGCTGACGCTCATTTTTTGGTTCCGTCCACTGCTCGCAAAGTGGTGTAGGAAAAAGTCGTTCGGAAATCCTTGAAGCTTCGTATCGATTCGTCCGACAGCCTTCTGAACCAACGCTACGCCGAGCTGAGAGCGTGGTGAGGAAGACCCGACACTTCACCCCATCTGTGTATTGGTGAAATGTAGCTGCGCTGTCGAACTTGCCCAAATGATCGTCCGGATCAGTCGATCCGTTGTACTCTTTAATCGCCAGCGGGGCATAGTGCCTCGACAACGGGTCTTGCAAGATTGCTTCGAAGAACTGGGGATTGATCCGCTCGGGGGACGTGTCGCCTCACGGCGCTTTACCCTTTCGGGCATCCCGAACGGGCGCCTCGTCCGAAGAAGATCCATGCTCTTGATTCGCCTGCGCGATTTCTGAGGACGTCTGGAACAGAGCCCTATGGAACGGTATCGACGTAGGGGTGCTTCTCCTTACGTGCCGGTCGGCCCTCTATTTTGTCCTCGGATGGAGAGATGTTCCGATCGGTCCTCCTGCGCTGCTCAACCCCGGGATGCCGATGTTGCTTGTTGTACCAGTCGATCGATTAGCGCCTTTTGTTGTTGCTGCTCAAGCTTGTATGAGCATGTCAAGTTCTTCTTGAGTGAGTGTCATGGTGTGAAGTCGTCCAGCTTCTTCCATTTTCTCATCTCGGATGCAGGTGTGTTCCCACAGATGGGGTCAAATTTGATCCTGTCCGAGAGTCGAGGCGATGGATGCTAGGGGACGTGGCGCTCCTGTTGACTGTTGGTGGACTCCGAATTAGAGAGACCTGCAATCACAACAGCGTCAGTGCCGAGCCAGGGAGGGGTTCCCCGACGATGGCCCTCCAACGCTCAAGTCAATCACCAACGATGTAAAAGAAGCAAGGAAACAAAGTAGCAGAGTAACAGCACCTACAGTAAAGATTATGCATACCTCCGTTAAAGCTTTGGACCCTTTATATAGGGCTCTGGAGGAGCGCATGCACGTTCCTCGAGAAGTGCACGCTTCTCAAAGCTTCCCCTGAAAGACGTATCAAGAAAGCGTCTCTGACACCATACCTCAATGACTCGAGCATATCTCTGACATGATAGTAGAAACTTCTGTCGTACAATCCTCTGCCCGTCCATGCCGCCAACCATGCCGTCTATCGGTGGCACAAATTCCTACGAGAATATCGACTGATCCTCCTTTTGTCTATTAGTGGGCCGAACAGGACAACTGCTCGGCCAACCCTTAGCCGTTCGGGTGGTCTAGCCCTTTGGCCGAGCGGAATGGTCGCTCGGCTAACGTTCCACTATCCGAGTTCCATTGTTGTGCTGCGATCCCTTTTCGCCGGTTCCGAGGTTCAATGTAAGTCCGAGCGAGCTGGCTGCTCGGTGTATGTCTTGTTTTGAGCGTCGGAAGCTCGGTGTCTAGCTGAGTTGTGGTGATATCTGATCGGTACTTCTTTGTCTCGGTCGGGCGAGTGAGTTGTCCGACCGGCTAGTGACACATGGACATTGACCGCCTAGACCTTGACTTCCACCGTGGCCATGACCCTCTGAGGGGTGGGCCCTTATCACTGGATCAGAGACGAAGGGGCGTCCTTTCCCCTTCGTCTTCCTCAATCTTCTTATAAATGGTGCGCCCAAGCCATGAGAAGATGAGAAAGAGGAAGAGTAACTATGTAAGGTGTAACAATTTTTTTAGCAATAAATGCTTAGCATGCTTGTTGTCACACAAACCATTTTCCCTAATGTATGGTGATCCTGTCCGAATCGCCGATACAAAGGACGCTGGGCACGTGGCGCGCTACTAGTCGATGGCGTAGGCCTCCGTCGGGTCACGCTAGGCTCCGGCGAACCTGCACAGAAGTCGGGCCGGGAAAGGTTCCCGGCGACGACCCTCCGACGCTCAAGTCAGGCAAGGAAACAGTGTAAAAGGGTGGCTCCAGAGATGTTTCTTGCGCGTACCTCCGGCGAAGTAAGAGGCTCTATATATAGAGCGAGGAGAGAACTAATGCACGTTCACCGAGGTGCAGACGTGTCAGCAACCCATACCTCGGTATGCACTTGTCAGAGAGCTTACCTGACATCATACTGCTACAGTCCGAGCATGTCTTCGATGGGACAACAGGACACCCCGTTGTCAGACTAGGAGTATGACGTAGCCATACGACTTGACGGCTGTCAGAGGGCGTTCTCTTCCTTTACCTACCGCCCGGCCGGGACGTCCGTACGGCCGACCGGGCGAAGAACGTCGTCCGGACGACCTTAATACCCTGCGTCGGCCGGGCAGCACGTCCTTCCGCTCGGTCATTATGTACTGCGTCATTGAGCGTCGGAACCCTGGTCCCTACCAGGGTGCCTTTTACTACCAGATGTCCCGTTCTTCCAAGTCCGGTCGGCTCGTCCTTCTCCGACGGGCTCGTCCTTCTCCGGCGGGCCACTGGGCCCTTTGACCTACCCGTGGCATTGACCCCTCGTTATGGGGTTCCGGATTCTTACCACCGGATCACTTGCCTCCCCCTCGAGTCTAGTCGAAGGAGGTGAAGTCCGACTGACTGGACTGCCAATCTTGACTGAGCAATGATCCTTGCATTAGTCCGCTCGGCAAGGCACAAGGATGCTCATCCGTTCGGCAGTATCTTGTCCGTGCCTTGTGCTTCTCTTGGAATTCATGTCCAATGCTCCCCCCCACTATTTATCACGTGCTCTGCGCACGGTAAAGGGAGCTCATTAAATGCGGCCAGTATCCCGTTGACACGTGGCGATCGTGTGCTTGTCAGCGTATGGCGGTGGCGTCACTTCCGATGGGACAGTCGTCGTTCGAAATGAACAGCCGGATGATGATCTGGGTATCCGTGACCTGGATCGGACGGTGGACAATAATGGCGGCCGCCCATATAAAGCTCCCGACCCATGTTCCTCGCCGCATTTCATCCTCCTCATTTCCAGACACCCTACTGCTCCTCCTTTCGCCGGCAACCTTGTGCTCAGGCTTTCCGGCGACCATACGGCTTCTTCTGACCGTCTCCCTCGCTTGTAAGACCCTTTTTCTTGGTCTCGACGTTTTCTTTTTTCTGTTAATCGTCCCCTTCAGTTGGTTTTCCCCCATTCTCTGCTTGAACCCTCCTCCTTTATCCCGCATTCTTGTCTTTCGATCATGGCCAGTACCTCGCAGTCGGCCAGCGGCGCTCCGGGTCTGTGGTATACGACCATGGAGAGCCGTTTTGACGAGGAAGACGCATTGCGTCTCGTTCGGACTTACGACCTGCCGACTGACCATCAAATAGTGTTAGCCACCCCGGCCGATCGGCCTCATGAACCGCCGTCCGGCACCGTTCTTTTCTTCCGAGACCAATTCCTGGCCAGACTGCGTTTTCCACCCCATAAGTTTTTCTTAGAAGTTTGCAACTATTTTCGCATTCCGCTCGGCCAAGTGGTTCCTAACTCTATTAGGCTGCTGAGCGGAGTGATAGTTTTGTTCAAACTGAACGGCATCCCCTTAACCCCAAAAATTTTTCACTACTTCTACTATCCCAAGCAAGCCGAGTGGGGTACCTTTGTTTTCCAGTCTAGGATAGGCTTCGTCCTTTTTGATAATATGTCAAGCTCCAACAAACATTGGAAGGAGCATTTTTTCTATATACGTTTTCCCGGGCGGCCAACTTTCCGCACCAAGTGGCAGACGGCTATGCCCGCGCAATCGGAGCTCGGCAAGTTTAGAGGCGACGCGGAATATCTCCATGCAGCCGAACGGCTAGTCGGTCAGCGCTATCATATTGACAAGATGCTCCTTCCGGGAGTAATGCATATATTCGGCTTGTCTTCTACCCCAGCCGATTTGCCCTGTAGCATGAGTAAGTTCCCTTATCTCCCCCTCTATTATGTTCTAACTGATTTATTTTCTGCTTCTGCAGCTGAAGTCATGTGGCGCGCCAAAGCTACCGAGAGGCTCAAATTGAAGGCCGCTCAGATTGAGGCAGTGACGAGCAAGGAGGCCGCCGAACGGAGCCTTGCTCCGGCTGATCCGGCCGGCGAAGAAGGTGCGGGGACACCAACTGTTCCTGAAGCTTCATACGCCCCTGCCCCTCCTGATGAGGCTGCGGGCGACATAGAACCTCCTACCGAAGCTATGGTGGAGGACCGTTCGGCCGATGATGTGCCGCTGCGCACTCGGAAACGTCGACGACCAGAATCCGCACCTGCCTCTACACTTGATGAGCCACAACCCGAGCGGGGCGCGGATGCACCGGTGCTGTCCGGGACGGTTTCCCTCGAGAGTACCCCGACCCCTCACGGTTCTCCGAGGGCCATCTCGGAGGTGCCGTCCTCCAGCCCTTCAAGAACCTTGCGCCGTATCAGGCGTTTGGGCGAGCTTCCTTCCTCGTCCACCGGCAAGGCCGGTGCTTCCCAGAGTGAGCCGAGCGGCTCGAATTTAATAAAGACCGTTCTACGCCTCCCCTCAGAGGCGTATCTGGCTGCTGCTGATCGGCGAATGGTCCCCGAGCAGCAGATTACTCTGACGGGCCCTCTTGCACAAGCTTGGATAGATGCTCGGCGTCGAATAGCCAAGATGACTCCCGGGCAGCTCGGTGACAGCAACCTACAACAGGCCACCGGGGTAGGTTCTCCTTTTCTTTGTTTGCATATTCGAATTATGTTTTTAACCTGCGCACATTTGCTGGCAGAACTGGGTGGAGCAGATCGCTATTAGCGATCGATTGGCCGAACTGGAAGACGAGTTGAAAAAAGCTGCGGGGGGTAACGGGCAGTCGACGGCCGCTCTGGAGAAGGCCAAAAAACTACTGGATGCCGAACGGAAAAGGGCTAACGATTTGGCGAGCAAGGTTGTCCGGCTTGAAGCGATGATCAAGCAACGAGATAAAGAGATCAAGACGGCGACCACCCGGAAGCTCCAGGCCATCGATGATATGGACCGGATGAAGGTGGAGATCAGAGGGCTGGAGCAACGCATCAAAGACTTGGACGCCCTGCTGACCATCGAGAAGGAGATCCGCTCGGCGGATCTCCAAAGATTCGATGGAGACTTGAAAGAGCTCCAAGCCGCCAGTGACGCCGCTCACGCCACGCTCAAGGAATACAAAGAAGGGGAGTCAGCCCGCTCGGACGAAGTGAGGAAGGCATTCCTCCGCTCGGAAGACTTCGGAGAGAAGTTCACCGACAAGATATCCCTCACGTTCGAGGAGGCGATCAAGGCGGCGGTGGGATATCTGAAGACCAAAGGTCACCTGCCTGCCGAGCTGACCATCCCCCCCGAGGATCTAGCGAGCGTGATGGACACCATCCCCGACGCTCTTTTTGATTTTGGTGTGTGAAGAGCGTTTTTATAAACTTTTTTGTATTCCCACCGTTCGGCCCGGCTTATCTCTGTAATGACTTTTTTTGGCTTGCATGATAGATAATCTTCTGTTCCTTTCACTTTTTATTTTGGCTAGAAAATTTTCCCCCATCATGACTAAGTGTTCTTTAAAACTCTTCCGCTCGGAACCTCGCTATGCCAAACATGAATTGTCTTTAATGTCTTTTATCATGCGACTGAGCAGCCGCTCAGCACGCAGACGTCGTTTGTTGTTTGCCTTTTCCATTCCGATTAACCATCTTTTGCTTCGCACCTCACCTCGATGGGGTTTTCGTTGGATTTTCGCATGCGAGCCGCTCGGACGTTTATAGACGCCGGCTCGTCTCTCGATATTTAACGTCGGAGCTCGACGACGCGGATATTTATAGCCGGTCGGCGCGGCTCTCGATTTTTAACGATGGGGCTCGTCGACCGCCGCTCGGATACGCCGGCTCGTCTCTCGATATTTAACGTCGGAGCTCGACGGCGCGGATATTTATAGCCGGTCGGCGCGGCTCTCGATTTTTAACGACGGGGCTCGTCGGCCTTCCGCTCGGACGTTTATAGACGCCGGCTCGTCTCTCGATATTTAACGTCGGAGCTCGACGGCGCGGATATTTATAGCCGGTCGGCGCGACTCTCGATTTTTAACGACGGGGCTCGTCGGCCTTCCGCTCGGATGTTTATAGACGCCGGCTCGTCTCTCGATATTTATCGTCGGAGCTCGACGGCGGGGATATTTATAGTCGGTCGCGCGCTTTTAATTTTAACGACGGGCTCACGGCCTTCCGCCGACGTTTATAGACGCCGCCTCTCGATATTTAACGCCGGAGCTTGACGGCGCGGATATTTATAGCCGTCGGCGCGACTTCGATTTTAACGACGGGCTCACGGCCTCCGCTAGACGTTTATAGATGCCGCCGCCTCGATATTTAACGCCTGAGCTCGACGGCCGGATATTTATAGCCGGTCGGCGCGGCTCTTCATTTTTAACGACGGGGCTCATCGGCCTTCCGCTCGGACGTTTATAGACGCCGCTCGTCTCTCGATATTTAACGCCGGAGCTCGACGCGCGGATATTTATAGCCGGTCGGCGCGGCTCTCGATTTTAACGACGGGGCTCGTCGGCCTTCCGCTCGGACGTTTATAGACGCCGGCTCATCTCTCGATATTTAACGTCGGAGCTCGACGGCGGATATTTATAGCCGTCGGCGCGCGGCTCTCGATTTTAACGACGGGGCTCGTCGGCCTCGCCGGACGCTTATAGACGCCGCTCGCCTCGATATTTAACGCCGAGCTCGACGACGCGGATATTTATAGTCGGCCCGGCTCTCGATTTTAACGACGGGCTCACGGCCTCCGCCGGACGCTTATAGATGCCGCTCTGCCTCGATATTTAACGCCGGAGCTCGACGGCAGGATATTTATAGCGGTCGACGGTCTCGATTTTTAACGACGGGCTCGCCGCCTTCCGCCGACGTTTATAGACGCCGCCTCTCGATATTTAACGCCGGAGCGACGGCCGGATATTTATAGCCGGTCCGCGACTCGATTTTTAACGACGGGCTCGTCGGTTCGTCCGGACGTTTATAGACGCCGCCTCGTCTCGATATTTAACGCCGGAGCTCGACGGCCGGATATTTATAACCGCGCGGCTCTCGATTTTAACGACGGGGCTCGTCGGCTCGGACGTTTATAGATGCCGACTCGTCTCGATATTTAACGCCGGAGTTCGACGGCGCCGATTTGATATTGCGGCTTGGGTTTTTGTTGATTTTTCGTCAGGCGCTACTGAAGAGATGTATGCGCGATCCATTTACATGGATGGAACGCACATGTACGTGAAATTTTAATATGGCTCATATTTCATCCTTTTAAAGTGACTCTTTGGTTGCTCCTTTGATATAAACTCCCGGTCCATCGGCTCGGGGGCCTTCGCTCTCTGAGTGCTTGGCTCGGATAATTTATATGCCCCTGCCGAACGGCAAGGGGTCTTCACGCAGTAAGCCGTTCGGCGGAGAATGCTCAATGTGTTTTCATCTTTTTGCTTCCTATATTACAAGTACATAGGCGACTAGCATATATACTAGAATAAATTACAATCGTGCACCTTTCATCCAGCTCGATAAGGCTGGAGATGATTTGCACTCCACGGTCGATCCAGCTGCCGCCCGTCCTCATCCTCCAAGTAGTAAGCGCCCGAGCGGAGTTTTTCAATAACCTTGAAGGGACCTGCCCAAGGAGCTTCAAGCTTGCCGACGTCGCCGACAGGCTTGACTTTCTTCCAGACGAGATCGCCGACCTGGAATGATATGGGGATTACTCGGCGGTTGTAGTTCTGCTTCATCCGCTGCCGGTATGCCATCAGCCGAACGGACGTCTTAGCTCGCTCCTCTTCGACCAAATCCAGCTCCATGTTCCTCCTTTCGGCGTTCCCTTCATCATAGCTCTGGATCCGGACGGACTCAACGCCGACTTCAACCGGAATGACTGCCTCGCCGCCATACACCAAATGGAACGGTGTGGCGCCCATCCCTTCCTTCGGCGTCGTTCGGATGGCCCACAAGACGCCCGACACTTCATCCGGCCAACTCCCTCCTAAATGGTCGAGCCGAGCGCGCAGAATACGAAGAATTTCCCGATTGGCTACTTCGGCTTAACCATTACTCTGGGGATAGGCCACGGACGTGAAATGTTGCTCGATGCCGTAACTTTTGCACCAGTCCTCTAGCACCTTGCCTGTGAATTGCTGCCCATTGTCGGAAACCAATCGGCGAGGGATGCCGAACCGACAGATGATGTGTTGCCAGATGAATTTTTTGACCATCTGCTCGGTGATCTTCGCCAGCGGCTCGGCCTCCACCCACTTGGAAAAATAGTCGACCGCCACTAGCAGAAATTTCCTCTGCCCGGTCGCTATCGGAAATGGACCGACAATATCCATTCCCCATTGATCGAACGGGCATGAAACGGTGGATGCCTTCATTTCTTCGGCCGGTCGGTGGGAGAAGTTGTGATACTTCTGGCACGAAAGACATGTACATACTGTCCGAGCGGCGTCTGCTTGCAAGGTTGGCCAAAAATACCGGGCCAAGAGGATCTTCTTGACCAACGAGCGTCCGCCCGGATGCCCCCCCGCATGATCTTTGATGTACTTCCTGGAGGATGTAAGCTGAGTCCTCCGAGCTCACGCATTTTAACAACGGGCGAGAGAAAGCTTTCTTGTAAAGCTGGTCGCCGATAAGTGTGAACCGACCGGCTCTCCTTCTTAGCAGCCGGGCTTCATAATCATTGGATGGTGCGGCGCCCGAGCGGAGGAATTCTATGATGGGTGTCCGCCAATCGTTTGGAAATGTAAGGCCCTCCATTCGGTCAACGTGCGCCACCAACAGTACTTTTTCAATTGGCTGCTGAATGGCGATCGGTGTTATTGAGCTCGCGAGCTTGGCCAGTTCATCGGCTGCTTGATTTTCTGCTCTGGGTATCTTTTGGACAACAACTTCTTTAAAATCATTTTTGAGCTTCTCAAAGGCTTCAGCGTAGAGCTTAAGCCGAGCGCTATTGATTTCGAAGGTGCCAGAGAGCTGCTGAGCGGCTAATTGCGAATCCGAGTGGAGGGTTACCCGACCGGCTCCCACATGCCGGGCAGCCTGCAAGCCAGCTATGAGGGCCTTATACTCTGCCTCATTGTTGGTAGCTTTGTAATCCAGCCGGATGGATAAGTGCATCTTTTCTTCTTGAGGAGAGAGTAGCAATATTCCGATCCTGCTTCCGAGCCGAGTGGATGATCCATCCACATATATTCTCCACATACCTTCCGACTCCGGCTTTTGCACCTCAGTCACAAAATCGGCCAAGGATTGAGCTTTGATAGCCGAGCGGGGCTGATATTGGATGTCAAATTCACTCAGCTCTGTCGTCCATTTGATGAGTCGTCCGGATGCCTCTGGATTTAGTAGCACACGTCCGAGCGGGCTATTGGTTTTGACAACGATCGTGTGCGCCAGGAAGTATGGATGAAGGCGCCGAGCGGCGAGGACCAGAGCAAATGCTAGCTTTTCGAGCCCGGTGTAGCGAGATTCAGCGTCTTTTAAAATGTGACTAAGGAAATATACCGGCTCTTTTCCGCTCGACCTCACTAAAGCTGAGCCGATCGCATGCTCGGTTGAAGACAAATACATATAAAGTGGCTCACCCGCCGTCGGTTTGGCTAATACCGGGAGAGAGTTTAGATACGTCTTCAAGTCTTCGAACGCCCGATCGCATTCTTCATCCCAGTGAAACTTAGTGGCCTTGCGCAAAATTTTGAAGAAAGGGAGGCTCCGATCGGCGGTTTGGGAGATGAATCTGGACAGAGCGGTTATCCGACCGGTCAAACGCTGCACTTCCCTTGTATTTCTTGGAGGCGGCATATCTTGTAGAGCTTTCACCTTGCTGGGATTGGCTTCGATACCCCGCTCGGTCACTATGTATCCCAAAAAACGTCCTCCTTTCGCTTCGAACAGGCACTTCTGAGGATTCAGCTTGACTCCATACCTGCGCAGCGTTCGGAAGGTTTCTTCCATGTCCTTGAAGAGGTCGGCCGCTCGGACGGACTTAATTAGAATGTCGTCCACATAAACTTCTAGGTTCCGCCCGATCTGCTCTCTGAATACCTTATTCATCAAGCGCTGATATGTGGCTCCAGCATTCTTCAATCCGAACGACATCACATTATAGCAATAAGTGCCGTCGGCCGTCACGAAGCTGACTTTTTCTTGATCTTCACTGGCGAGCGGCACTTGGTGATAGCCCTGGTAGGCGTCGAGCATACAGATCAATTCACAGCTAGCCGTAGAGTCCACCAGCTGATCTATCCGAGGCAGAGGATAAAAATCTTTCGGGCAAGCCTTGTTAAGATCCCGAAAATCTATGCACACTCTCCATTTGTTGCCCGGCTTGGAGACTAATACTACGTTCTCCAGCCAGCTCGGGAACTGCACCTCGCGTATATGGCCGGCTTCCAGAAGCTTTTCCACCTCCGCCCGGATGATGACATTCTGCTCGGTGCTGAAATCTCTTTTTCTTTGCTTTACCGGCGCGATGCTCGGCGAAATTCCGGGCAGCTCATGTGTCGACCAGACGAAGACATCATGATTTCTTCTGAGGCATTGGATCAGCTCCTCTTTCTGCTTCTCCTCCAGATCGGACGCAATAAAGGTTGTGGCCTCCGATCGGGCTGGATGAATCTGCACTTCCTCTTTTTCCTCATAAATTAAAGTGGGTGGCTTTTCGGTGATGGCGTTTACCTCGACCCGGGGCGCCTTCCGAGCGGAACAGGCCTCTGCTCGGACCATCTCGATGTAGCATCGCCGAGCTACTAGCTGATCTCCCCGTACTTCTCCTACTTTGTCCTCTACGGGGAACTTGATCCTCTGGTGAAAGGTTGAGACGACCGCCCGGAATTCGCTGAGCGCCGATCATCCCAAAATGACGTTGTAGGACGAGGGAGAGTCAACCACCACGAAGTTTATTGTTCTTGTCCTCCTGAGCGGCTCTTCTCCCAGCGAGGTAGCCAGCCGGATCTGGCCGACCGGCTGAACTTCGTTACCCGTGAACCCGTAGAGCGGAGTCGTCATGGGTAGCAGCTCGACTCGATCAATTTGCAGCTGATCGAAAGCCCTCTTGAATATGATGTTGACTGAGCTCCTTGTGTCAACAAATACGCGGTGAATAGTGTAATTGGCTATTACCGCTTTGATGAGAAGCACATCGTTGTGGGGGTACTTCAACTCCTTCCAAGTCCCCGGGCCCAAAACTAATTTCGGGTCCTTCCGCTCGTTCTCGGCTACAGCCGACTGCGTGAATCTGGAGCTGCCGAGCGCTTGCCTTTCTAGCTCGGTTGGAGTCTCCTCCGGTCGGCCCGCCAGCAATGATGTTGATCTCGCCTCGGGAAGTATTGCTTCTATTTTCTTCTTCCCGAACGGATGGTCGAGACCGTTCTCTGGACGCTCGGCGATTCTCTTGCCTTGGAGAACGATGCCGATCGGGAGTCTGTTGCCGTGGCCTGTCAGCTCGCGTCCGGTCGGCTTCCTGAGTTTTCTGTCGCCTGTCGACTGAGGGAGACCGTCGTCCAGCATTCCGTGGCACAGGATGAGCCACGAAGAGAAGACTTCGACAATCCCTTGTGTTGTGCGTATCTGTCCGGTGGAAGGAGCAGAACATTGGGGTCCATCTCTTTTTTGGCTTGGGCCGAGCAGCGGCTACCTCTTGCACATGTGACCTGACGTGGGGGGATCGGATTGCTTCAGCCCTTGGTCCTCTGGGCAGCTGATGAGTGGTATGTTGTTTCCGCTCGGACTGAGGAGGCCGTTCGGCTGGAGTTTCTTTTTTCCTGGCCGCCTGTGCTTCTTCCACGTTGATGTACTCGTTAGCCCGATGTAGCATGTGATCATAATCCTGGGGCGGTTTTCGGATGAGCGATCGGAAGAAATCTCCATCCACTAGGCCTTGTGTGAAGGCGTTCATCATGGTTTCCGAAGTGGTCGTTGGAATGTCCATCGCTACTTGGTTGAATCGCTGGATGTAAGCTCGAAGCGATTCCCGGGCCTCTTGCTTGATGGCGAACAGGCTCACGCTCGTTTTTTGATAGCGCCGACTGCTGGCGAAGTGGTGGAGGAAGGCCGTCCGGAAGTCCTTGAAGCTTGTGATGGATCCGTCCGGCAGCCTCCGGAACCACCGTTGAGCCGATCCCGAGAGAGTGGTGAGAAAAACTCGGCACTTTACTCCATCTGTGTATTGATGGAGGGTTGCCGTATTATCAAACTTACCCAGGTGATCATCCGGGTCGGTTGTCCCATTATACTCGCCGATCGTCGGAGACATGTAATGCTTGGGCAGAGGGTCTTGTAGAATAGCCTCTGAAAATTGGCGATTGATCCGCTCGGGAGATGCGTTCGCTCGGGGGGCTTTCCCCTTCCTGTCATCTCGTCTAGGCATTTCATCCGAAGAAGAACCCCTATCTCTGTGAGTTGGTACGGCTTCAGGGGTGCGGAACAGAGCCCGATGAAATGCGACAGTGGCAGGTGGTGCTTCCGCTCGGCCACCAGATGCTGATGTTGCTTGCTGCTCCGGCCGCTCGGATGCGGCTTTTTGTTTTTGCTCCACGAGCTTGGCGGCCCTTGTCTTGATCAGAGCGTCGAGTTCCTCGTTTGAAAGCGTCACCATGTGTTGTCGTCCACCTTGTCCATTGTTTCCGATCGGATGCAGGAGCGTTCCCACAGACGGCGCCAAATTGATCCTGTCCGAATCGCCGATACAAAGGACGCTGGGCACGTGGCGCGCTACTAGTCGATGGCGTAGGCCTCCGTCGGGTCACGCGAGGCTCCGGCGAACCTGCACAGAAGTCGGGCCGGGAAAGGTTCCCGGCGACGACCCTCCGACGCTCAAGTCAGGCAAGCAAACAGTGTAAAAGGGTGGCTCCAGAGATGTTTCTTGCGCGGAGAGAACTAATGACCCGAGGTGCAGACGTGTCAGCAACCCATACCTCGGTATGCACTTGTCAGAGAGCTTACCTGACACCATACTGCTACAGTCCGAGCATGTCTTCGATGGGACAACAGGACACCCCGTTGTCAGACTAGGAGTATGACGTAGCCATACGACTTGACGGCTGTCAGAGGGCGTTCCCTTCCTTTACCTACCGCCCGGCCGGGACGTCCGTACGGTCGACCGGGCGAAGAACGTCGTCCAAACGGCCTTAATACCCTGCGTCGGCCGGGCGGCACGTCCTTCCGCTCGGTCATTATGTACTGCGTCATTGAGCGTCGGAACCCTGGTCCCTACCAGGGTGCCTTTTACTACCAGATGTCCCGTTCTTCCAAGTCCCGTCGGCTCGTCCTTCTCCGACGGGCTCATCCTTCTCCGGCGGGCCACTGGGCCCTTTGACCTACCCGTGGCGTTGACCCCTCGTTATGGGGTTCCGGATTCTTACCACCAGATCATATGGAATGAATGTTCTTATATGGTCTTTGTGACTAATCAATGATCTGGTCTTCATGACTTGATCATCATAAAGTCTATGTGACTTATTTAGTCTTTGTGACTAATTAATTTTGCTTTGGTCTTTGTGACCTGATCGTCAAATAGTCTATATGACTTAATCGGTCTTTGTGACCAATTAATATTTGACTTTGACATTATAACATTATCACCTCGTAGTCTATGTGACTGACATAGTCTATGTAACCATATAACCTTATGGATTGATTTGGACGAGTGGGAGATGTTGGGTGTTGCAGGAGACGAAGGGGCACAGTTTCCCCTTCATTTGTATCATTACTGCAAACGTGTCTTTTTGCGACAAAAGCCAAGGAGACGAAGGGGCGTCCTTTCCCCTTCGTCTTCCTTAATCTTCTTATAAATGGTGCGTCCAAGTCATGAGAAGAGGAAGAGCATAAGGTGAAGGTAGAGGTGACGGTGATCAGAGGTGCGTCGAGCAAAGAAGAACATCGGAGAGGTCAGGAATTTGGTTCGTGAACCTTGAAGTACTTTCAGATTATATGTGATCGTGCTTCCGACAATAATGACGTTTGATAATTTTATTAATTTTTTCAAAAAATCACTATGAGTGGTTATCATTTTATTTTTATGTTTATTCCGTGCTGTCAAAATGAATCAATAGATCAAACCCGGAATGAATGCCACATTGTGCAACTCCAGCTGTCCCTGTTTGATTCTTCATCTCGCATCAGCAACTCGACATCCAACTGAACGGATCGTGGAGCCGATCACATGCAGAAACTAGAAAACAAGACAACAACGATGGGTGGCACAGGCAATTCTGGACTTCATTAAACCTCCCGCTGCTTCGATGCATGAGTTAGCTTGCGCACATAGGGGTGTAAAAAGTCAAATCGTTAGTGAAGTCTTGATTAAAAAAATCGTTTTAAGTTTATTAAGTTAACGAATCCAAATTGAGTTTAATTTTGAGCTCGGAAATATTATGGAACTGAACTCAAATTTAGTAATATTTAATTCATGAATATCTTATTATTTTATTAAAAATCTTCTTTTTTTGCTAACTAACTTTGGTGAAGCCTAAAATAAATTTACGTTAATATCCTTTTTTCTATTCACACTAATAATAATTTCAAGATTTATTAGTAATTCCACAAACGAAATAATCAGTGATCTAGAGTTCGAGACTCAGCTGCAGCGTATTATTATGAATTTTTCTCATCATTAATTTTCTCGGGTTGTTTTATATAAAAAATACAGTTCTCTTTAGTCCCACATTTTAAAATTGACAACACTATGATCAAAGAAGCTTCTATAAATATTTTAGACCAACAATGTTAAAAAATATACCTTTCTTAATTTTTTTTACTAAGATAAATATAATATTAAATTAAATTAAATTTTTTTCATAGAAAAGCTCATTACAGTAGTTTGTTGTTGGGATTCTCTAGCGTCACCCCAAATTTAATTAATATAATTTCATTGTAAAGGGTCAATATGAGTTCAATGATTCTCTAGCGTCACCCCAAATTTAATTAATATAATTTCATTGTAAAGGGTCAATATGAGTTCAATGTCTACGCGTGAAGAAACTCGTTATATATATATTTATTTATAATTTTTAGAATAATTTAATATTTTTATTTAAGATTTTTTAATTTAATTATATAAAACTTTATATTCTGTATTTCTAAATATCAATTTTAGATTCAATAATATGTCTGATTATTTATTTTTCTTAATTTCTATATGATATCAGAGCGGTTCTCCTTTTCTGACCTAATTTTTTCTGCTGTCCATATTAATACTTCCTGTTGTCACTGCCATCTCTTTCTACTACTGTCGATTTTAGTACTGGCGTTCTTTTCTGTCAATTTCAGCACCGACACTCTTTTCTACTGATTTCGACGTTGATGTCCTATGTTGTCAATTTTAGTATCAATGTTTTTTTCTATCGATTTCGGCACAAACATCCTTTTCTACTGATTTCGACACCGACTCCCTATGCTATCGATTTCTACGTTCGATATCCTTTTCTGTCTCGAATTCTTTGTGTGACCATGAGTCATCCTGACACAAGTTTTTACAAATCAAACGGATGTGTATCCTTACAGTTTGATTATTCTAAGCATTATTCGTTTCGTTATCATGCCTGGTCATACAGATGCTTTATAGAAATCTGATTCGTATATGTTAGAGCAGTTTCAATGGTTCCTTTCTTCACAACCCTCTACCATGTCAATTTTCTCTCGTATAGGTTTGGCATCATCTAGTATTTCAAGCATATTTTCATCCTTGTGGATTTTGGACTCTGGTGTCTCCCATCATATGCCATCTAATTTATCATTTTTTGTTTCTTTTTCTTTCAGTTCATCTATATCTATTGTGACTGATGATGGTACTCTTATGTCATTAGTAGGTGTTGGTTCAATTATTACATCTTGTTTATCTCTTACTAATGTTTATTATATTCTGAGTGTTACTTTAAATCTTATTTCTGTTAGTTAATTATGTGAGTCTGAATACCTAGTCTATTTTTCTTCATCTCATTGTTATGTTCAGGACCTGTAATCTCAGAGGTTGATTGGGACAGACCGTAGGCAAAGAAGACTCTATGTTTAATTTAGATTAACTTAAAGTACTAGAAGTTGTAACTTCGAGTGTGGATTTATCATCTTTTCATCTGAGTCATTTATCTTCTGATTTTTATTTGTGGCACTATCATTTAGGTCGTGTTTCAATGTCTCATTTGCAGTTTTTAGCTTCTACAGGAGTATTAGGATCTTTAAAAAGTTTTAATAACTGATTATAGTGGTTGTAAACTGTCAAATTTTCTATCTTACCATTTTCTAAAAGTCTTTTTTTCTTCTACTCCATATAATCTTATCCATTCTGATGTGTGGGGATCCTCTCCTATTCCTACAAAAGTGGGACAAAGTTTATGTTTCATTTATTGATGATTGCACTTGTTTCTCTTGGGTATATCTTAAGAAACATAGGTCTAATTATCATACCATTTTTAACAACTTCAAAGTTCTCATGAAAACTCAACATTCTAGTGTCATAATGTGTTTTCGTTGTGATTTGAGGTGAATACACTTCAAATCATTTTTCACATTTACTCACTCCTGATGGTTCTATTTATCAAACCTCATAAATAGATATACTCCTGAACAGAATAGTGTGGCTGAACAAAAACATAGACATCTTGTTGAAACAACTCATTCATTTTTATTATCTGCCAGTATTCCTAGTACCTTTTGGTGAGAAGCAATCATTACCACTGTTCACATTATTAATAGAATTCCAACATCATACAATTCAGGCTTGTCACATTTTGAAAAATTGTATGGGCATGCTTCTCTCTATTAGTCTTTGCGTGTTTTTAGTTGTACTTACTTCTTCCTTCATCTACATGTCGAGCATAATAAGTTAACCTTTGGGTCTGCTCTTTGTGTCTTTTTAAGTTATGGTGTTAGTCAAAAAGGATATCGTTGCTTTGATCTCGTTAGTAAAAAATTGTATGTCTTTCGTCATGTTATTTCTTGAGCATATTCCATTCTTTTTTATCCTAGCTAGCTCGCATAATATGACAAAGTCATATCTACTTTGCATTGATTTTTTTAATACTAACACTAAGGAAGCTTCATCCACAGTTCCTACTTGTAGCTCAACTGAATTTGGTACTTTGGTTCCCGAAATGTCCACTCCACATACTCCTCCTTCTGTCACTACCCAATCATCTCCTGAGATTGTGGATGATCCTTCTCTCTACCGTCGCCAATCCACTCGTTTTCGGAAGTCTACTAAACTACCAGATTTTACTTACTCTTGTTATTCGTGTTCTTTTGCTTCATTTGTTGCATCTGTTCATTGTCTTTCTGAGCCTGTATCCTATAAGAAATTTGTTTATAACCCACTTTAGCAGTCCTATGGTTGATGAACTAACTGCTTTGCATCAGACTCATACATGAGATTTAATTCCGTTGTCACCAGAAAAACATACTATTGGTTCTTGTTGAGTATATAATATCAAAAATAAATTTGATTGATTTATCAAACGATACAAAACTCATCTTGTTGCTAAAGGTTATTCTCAGGAGTATGACATGGATTATAAGGAAACATTTGCTCCTGTTGTAAAAATGACGGCTGTTCGTATTCTGATTGTTGTTGCTTCTGTTTGTCGATGGAGAATATTTTCAATGGATGTCAAGAATGTATTTCTAAATGGTGATCTTCATGAAGAAGTTTATATGACATCTCCCCCTGGTATTTTATATCAACCTAGTGAATTTGCATGCTCTGTAAAATGCTTTATGGTCTCAAACAAGCACCTCATGCTTAGTTTGAGAAATTCTCTACATTGATTAGTTCGCTTAGTTTTCATCTTAGCAATCATGATTCAACATTGTTTGTCAGATGTACGGGTGCGCGTCATATTCTTTTATCATTATATGTTGATGACATAATTATTATTGGTGATGATTCTTATAGAATTGCTTCCTTGAAGTCTGAGTTTGCTCGTTATTTTGTTATAAAAGACTTGGGATACTACGCTACTTTCTGGGCATTGGGATTGCTTATTCCCTGAAAGATTATTTTTTATCTATGTCAAAGTATATATCTGATTTGTTTGAGTGTGCTTGTCTTACTGATAATAGAGTCGTTGATACTCCTATTTGTTGGTGCAACCTTAGGTCAAGGTTGACCTGGGTGACCCAACTCGAGTTGACCTGACTCAAGATATATTTTAATGTTTGACAAGAATAGAGAAGTTATATTTTGATGTTTGACAAGAATAGGAACTTGGGGGATTGTGGGTGCAACCTTTGGTCAAGGTTGACCTGGTTGACCCAACTTGAGTTGACCTGATTCGGGAAAAGTCCAAGTATGG
Organism: Zingiber officinale; assembly: GCF_018446385.1. Taxonomy (NCBI): domain Eukaryota; kingdom Viridiplantae; phylum Streptophyta; class Magnoliopsida; order Zingiberales; family Zingiberaceae; genus Zingiber; species Zingiber officinale. The sequence continues at coordinate 122,638,963 of NC_055988.1, forward strand.
AGACTTGGCACGGAAAAATCCAAGCAGGGAGCTTGGCATGGGGAAAAGTCCAAGTATGGAGACTTGGCACGGAAAAGTCCAAGCAGGGAGCTTGGCACGGGGAAAAGTCCAAGTATGGAGACTTGGCACGGAAAAGTCCAAGCAGGGAGCTTGGCACGGGAAAAGTCCAAGTATGGAAGCTTGGCATGGGAGGTCGGAGAGGGCTCGGTAGCTCGTTCTCCGGACTAGGTCAGAGAGGGCTCGGTAGCTCGTTCTCTGGACCGGACGTGGAAGTCGGAGAGGGCTCGGTAGCTCGTTCTCCGGACTAGGTCAGAGAGGGCTCGGTAGCTCGTTCTCTAGATCAGGAAGGCTTTAGGGTTTAAGGCTGGGAAATTGGATCAGTCTGCTGACCGATCCAGTGATACTATGGGTATCTGGATCGGTCTGCTGACCGATCCAGTGATACACTGATTCTCACTGTGGGTCATCTGATCGGTCTAGTGACCGATCAGTAACCAAACAGATTGGGAGAAGGGATAAGAGGGATCCACCTATGGCCTGATCGGTCCACAGACCGATCAGGGCTCGGCAACAACTCTCTGTGAGAGTTGGGATCGGTCTGGGGACCGATCAACCTAGGGCCTGATTGGTCCCATGACCGATCAGAGCCATCCTGGACCGATCAGGGTGGAGCCTGATCGGTCCAGGCCTAGCCGTTGAGACACAACGGCTAGATTTCTGTCTTCTTCGCAGGTTCAGGTTATATAACGAGGTGGAGGGCCTCTACAAAAAAAAAAAAAAAACTTCTTCTTCCTCCTTGCGATCTGAGCTTTGCTGAGCTCTCCATTACTGAAGCTTCGTGTGAGCTTCCCTCGGCTGGGTTTCCAACTGATCAGTTTTTGCTGTGGTTGGCATCCGTGAAGTTGCTGCTTCATCAACAGTCGACGAGAAGGCAAGCAAACCAGTGTTTTTACATTCATATTGTTCTTGGCTTCTTGCTGTATTTCTTGTACTCTGATCTTGCTGTTGCAAGAGAAATTGTGGCGAGGTTTCTCCACCCAGAAGGAGTTTTCATTAGCCGATTTTCCGGGGTCTCATCCACCGACGGATTGATAGAATTCGTCCACCTTACGGACACGCCGAGGAGTAGGAGTATAATCTCCGAACCTCGTTATATCGTCATGTTTGAGGTTTGATCTTCTCCATTTTCGTTTCTATTTTTTATTTCCACTGCGCTAACTCAAATTGTAGGAAGAAACGAGAATTTGGGGTCGGCTATTCACACCCCCTTCTCTAGCCGCGTCCGAAGGTCCTAACACTATTGAGACTAATGCTCGATATTCTCCATCTGATTGCTCACCTTTACCGAATCCTAGCTTGTATAGAACGATTATTGGAAGCTTGGTTTATCTCACCGTGTCTCATCCAGATATTGCGCATGTTGTTCATGTAGCTAGCTAATTTGTCGCTACACCAACTACAGTTCATTGGGCTGGTGCTCTTCATATTCTCAGGTGTCTTCGAGGTACTCAATTTTAAAGTATTTTATTTTCTTCTATTTCATCTTTGGAGTTGCGTGGATACTCTGATGCGGATTGGGTTGATGATTCTACATATTGCAAATCTACCACCGACTTCTGTGTTTTTCTTGATGATTCCTTCACTTCTTGAAAGAGTAAGAAGAAAGATATTATTTCTAGATCTTTCATAAAAGCTAAGTATCATGTCATGGCTTCAACTACTTGTGAGATAGTTTGGTTGTATTGGTTGCTTGTGAATATGTGCATCTCTCTTCATCAACCTATTTTGTTATATTATGATAATCAGAGCGCTATTCAAATTATACGCAATTCAATTTTTCACAAGTGGATGAAACATATTAAAATTAATTGTCACATTACTCGCCATGATTTACACTATCACGTTGTCTTTTATTTCTTCAAAACTATAGATTACTAATATATTTACTAAGGTACAATCCACTTGACATTTTCATTTCTTGACTGATAAAACTCTCGATGCTTCTAGTTATAGCATCATAAATTTGAGGGTGATGTTAAATTATATATTTATTTGTTTATAACTTTTAGGACAATTTAGTCTTTTTCCTTTTTATATTTAGAATTTAGGATTTCTTAACTTAGTTATACAACACTTTATACTTTGTATTTCTAAATATTAATTTTGGATTCAATAATATGATTAGTTTTTTCTTCTTTTAATTTATATATATACACGAGCTATTTTTGAATCGAGCTTGAGTTGTTCACGAACTATTTAATTTCATTACGAGTCAAACTCGAGCTTAAGTAAAACGAACCAAGCTCGAGCCTCTTACTATTCGGTTTAACTTGGTTCGATTATACCCCTATACACATAAGGGCGTAAACTCCTAAACAATCCAAGTTTTATTATTATTATTATTATTTTGTGTCAAGTATCTTGCTTATGCTGATTAATTCTGAGATGATCGATCTGGTCTAATAAAAAATTTTTATAGACCACCAAAATAAATTAGAAAGTACTCATAGTGAATAATTTATCAACCTATTATTTTTAGATCAACCGTTAATTAATAAAAAAAATTCTGTTAATTTGTTGAAATTAAAATTGATATTTAAATGTCTAAAAAAAAGAGAGATTATACCACTATACCATTGCTTTGAAACACTCCAACTCTCGTGTCTTAAATGTTTTTTACCCAGTAGCGGATTTAGGGGGAGTGGGGGTGTGCTTGAGCACCCCCTTGATCCTGAAAAATTCCACCAATATGTTATAGTCTGAGGGGCAATAAGAAAGAAGACAAACTCCAACTTTCTATTTTAAACACCCTCTTCCTTTTTTTATCTGGATCTGTCACTGTTTTTACCATCCGTCAAGTGAAATAAATTATCAGATTAATTTATAGTTAATTAGATGGAAGAATTTATTTTACTTGACCCTCCATCTCTCGTGAACATACTTTGAATCTATCACTTGATGAGGACAAAAAGCTGCCGCATGCCTATTCATGGCTGCTGAAGCCAAGTAGTGCCCACCCTTTCCACAGGAACCCTCTGTCAAATGATCATGTCTAATTTTTTTTCCGCAACAGGGCATAATTGAATTAGGACCTAGACTGGCATAGAATTAAGTCGTGTTTATAACAAATAATTCTTTCACTTAAGAGATCATTTAATACCTGATTTATCTTCTTTTATTTTACTATGGGACGGATGATGAAAAACGTTTGGCACGAGTCATATCTTTTTTACATCAATGATTGATTTTTTTTTTTTTTTTTTTGCTCCTACAGAATTGGTAACTATATACGATGTTGATCATTGACTGGAGCACTGCGTTGGACGAACCCTTTCAAATAGCGTGATACAATTTGAAAGGGCCAGGATTACCACATTTTCTGCAATGTTAGGTTTTTTTTTTTTTTTTTTGTATTGCTAAAACGTTATGAATTGCAAGCAAGAAAAGAAAAAAAAAACTTTGACCTAGTTTAATTTACATTAATTAATCCTACGGATCGATAAATGAACATTAAGGCATATCGAAGAAGATACGACAAACATGAAAAAACTAGTGTGATCTACATATGATCGGTTGACGGAGAGGAGAGGAGAGGCGGCCAAGTGAATTACTGAAGAAAAAAAACTCTTTGATCGATCATCCGGCCGGCCGGCTTTTTTTGTTGTGATGTAGTGGGATTGTGGATTAAAAAGCGGCCGCCGCCGGCGCCAGGGTGACGTCGGCCGTGAAGCGCGTTGACTGGGATTATACCGACCCGAAGCCGAGGGTGAGCTCGAGGCCGACCTCTTTGGCCTTGTCGCGGTCAGGTTCGCCGCCCTGGCTCACGTGAGACGCCTCCTCCAAGGTGTCCGCCGCCGACGTGCTCTCGTTGTCCGCCTCTGCGGGCGGCGGCGGTGCTTCGGGATGAGTCGAGTTCCTGGCGCCGCAACGCTTGAACCGGTGGCGGGGCTTGATGACCCTGTGGAGCTCGGCGGGTGCCCTGTCCTTGAAGACGTGGCGGATGTCGTAGGCCCTGAGCGGCGGCGGCGGCGACGGGGTGGTGGAGGTCGCCGCATCGGAGGAAATCGACGCCAAGGGCGCGCCGTTGAGCACCGCCTCCACCGCCGCCTGGCACCGCGGCCAGCCGCCCGACCAAAGCAACCCCACCGAGCCGTAGATCGGGTCCACGAATCGCCCGCAGGCCTCATAAAGCAGAGACCGGAAGATCGCTGCGACCAATCAAGAACCCAATTCAATTCCCGAAACCTCAATATGCACACACCATGCATTAACCGTGAGCAGAGAAAGAACAGAGGAAGTAGCGACCAGGGCGGAGGTGGGCGGGGCCGGCGTCCACGAGCTTCATGAGGCCGGAGCGGCCGTAGAACTTGGCGAGGAAGACGGTGGCATTGGCCTGCGACTCGGAGCTCTTGATCCACTGCAAGCAGTGGCGGATGGAACAGTCCTCGCTGCATCCTTTCCGCAGCACTCGGCAGCCATTGCAGCTCATCCTCATGGCCAACAACACAATTAAGCAGACGAAGAAGCAGGGGAAGAAGCAGGGGATGCGAGCAGAGGAGGAGGAAGTGGGGGCGTATATAGGCGAGCGGAAGGGGGAATTAAGAGGAAGGAGAACCGCCGTGGTTTCCGAGAGGAGTCAGCCACTGGTTTCGGCAGAGGGGGTAAAAGCGGGTTTGTAGCGCCGCTACGACAATACAATTAAATAAAGAATCTAGTCTTTTTCCTCTCCTTGTCTTTCTCTCTCCGCGTCCATCGGAAAGAAACCTCCAAGGGTCTTCCTGGTTGATAGATCCCATGTGGCAAAGGTTTCTTTCCTGGTTGATAGATCCCAGCAATCTAAGCTTGTGGTCGATAGATAGCGCTGCGCGTGGCGTCCACGTGCAATGAATCGGGAATCGGGAATTGGTATTGCGGCGGTCTATTCTGTTGTCGCCACGTAACGCGTGGTTAGTAATAAAGAAAGGAAAATTTTGCATGCAGTCTTACAAATATAATTTTTCATTTAATTTTTATTGAAATAAAATTTTATTTTCACTAGTTAAATATATTTATCTAATTATTTTTGATATTTTAAATATAAAAAATTTAAAAATGAGTATAATTTTTTTTTAAATTTAGTATGTTAAATTAGAATATAATATATTTTCTATCAAATCGACGATTCTTTTCCACCTCAATTAGATGAAAAATATATTAGATTTTCTTTAAATGATACTCAATTGAAAGGAAAATATATTAGATTTTTTAAATTTAATAGGAATTATACTTATTTTTAGACTATTTATGCCTAAAAAATATGAAGGACAATTTTAATAGAAAATATATTCGATTCTAGTATTAAGTGTCGATTTTAAGAGGAATTATATTCATTTTAGTATATTTTCTATCAAATTGAGTATGATTCTTTTTTATCATAATTAGATGAAAAATATACTAAATTTTCTTTAAATGATACTCAATTAGATAGAAAATATATTAGATTTTCTTTAAATGATACTTGGATAAAAAATATACTAGATTTTTTTAAATAATATTAAATTTATGAATAATTATATTAAAATAGAAAAAATCATGCTCAATTTAATAGAAAATATACTGTGTAAAATGTTGACTTTAAAAGAAATTATACTCATTTTTAGAACTTTTGTACCTAAAAAATGTGAGGGGTAATTAGGTAATAATATTTATAGGAAGGAGTTTAAGTAAATAAAACTTTATATGTAGGGAAAGAAATAAAAATTTTTATGAGTGAAGATTAAATGTAAAATTAAAGTTTTGATTAGGGATGAAAATTAAATTATACACTTAATTTTAAAATCTGTTTTTGCAGGAAAAATTATATATTAGGGATTAGAGGTGACATATTTAATTTTATTTTAATAATTTATTACTTATTCCGGTGTTTATTGAAAGAGGAGAGGAAAAGAGATGGAATTAGTGATTTAATTGGAAATTGGAAATTGGAAATCGTAAAGAAAACAAAGGAAATGGCGTTCCTGGTTTTCTGGAGGTCTTCGTTTGCGGCGAACCCACGTGACGTAATTCTGTGGGCGCCAAGGCGGCGGTCTAGCTCCAACGAAGGATTTGCGTGGCTCGTGCTTATCCATAATAAAAATTTTATTACTATTGTTTGCTTTAGCGTAAATTTAAAAGCACAAAATATTAAAGTCCGTCCATATTTAAATAATCGTCTCTGTTTTTAAAAAAGTGAAAAATAATAATATTTAATATTATTGTAATAGACGCTCGTAAATATTGTACCATATAATAATTATAATATACAAATTAATTATTTCATTTTAATAAAATTATTATATATAAACTATTATTATATTAAAATACTCTGGGTCAACTTGATTAAAAATATTTAAATTTTATTAAAATCATTTTAAATCCTCCAAATTACTCTAAAACATGGTAACTATACCTAGTACACATTAAATTCTTTAATTATAAATTCTAAACACTAAATACTATTATATTAAAATACTATTTATCAAAATTATTTAATTTTATTAAATTTATTTTAAATTAATTAAAATTATTTTTAAAATAATTGTAATATGAAACTGTTATATAATTATAGTAGCTCTAGAGTGGCTATTATAATATTATAATAATATTATATTAGCTTTTAGAGTGTACTATAATAATAATGAAAATAAGTTACACTACAGTAGAATTGAAAATAAAGATATTATTCTGATAAAATATATGATGAGATGTCCATTTGATGATTTTTATAAAAATATTATGCTCATTTTGACCATTAGTAAAAAGATAATCTTTAATTAGGTAGAGTATTATTATATTACAAATATTATTTATTAATTTGAGAAAAAAACTTAAATTTGATTACAATCATTCAAATTTAATTAAAATTAAATCATCATCCTTACTATTATATTTCTTATACGCTGTAATAATTATGTTTATAATTGTTAAAATATCATAATACATGTGATTATAATTATTGAATTAAAATAATTTAATTAAGATAAAATAATTTTGTAAAACGTATTTTAATATAATAATTTTACTTTACATAAAGTTAATAATTTATTTACCATTTGATAGGAAGTATAGCTGTATATGGCCGTATAGTTGATATATTAATAAGTAGCTATTTTTAACTTTTGTCAATTAGTATATATGAGTAATATTATTGATACAGTGAGGTGATGACCTCTAAAACGTGGGTCAAAGTAATAAAAATGAACTGACATGGAAATTAAAATTAAATGGTTAAAATCATAGAGTCGAATGCACTTAAAAGACTGCAACTAGCTAGGGTTGGGATCAGTCGTTTAAATTTGAAGGGCCAATTAAATCATTTGATCGATCGTCCTTTGTAATTTACAGATGAGATTGTGACTTAAATACTAAGTTACCTAATTTACCGTTCTTGCCGATCAAACATAAAAGCCTAGCGGATACAATTCACCTCTTTGACAACATGAAAATCGAGTAAAAAACAGGTCAATAGCTACGTTCTATACAACTGAGCTAGCGATATAACAATCAAGTGACCTTCAATCGGTATATAACGGAACTTATATACATATTATATTATATTTTTTTGAAAATTTATATCAGAAAGGGCAGAGAATATCCCATCTACAGGTGGATGTATGCGATACTTCTAATTTGTGCACGCCGTTTGTTATTGTTCACTATTTTATTCTCTAAGATTGAACATTGATTTGAACATCAGAAGATCAATGTCGAAGCCTCCTTCCCTAATACGATACTAACACTACTTATTATACGACAACAAAATTTTCACTAAACTAATAGCAGAGCAATATTCTAACTCACCAACTCCATCAATTTTGAACCGAATCAATTATTAAGTCTGACTCCCGGTGCACAACTCCATCGACTCACACTTTCGGGTGCTTTGCACACTGAGTTAAATATGGGAGTCATTCGGATGCTTCGCACACTGAGTTAAATATAGGGATAATAACTTTAAACCCCCCTTGTATTTTATTGCAGGTTATATTTTGCCCCCCTCTATTAGAAAAATTACACTTAACCCCCTTTGATATAAGTAAAAAGGAAAAAAATGACCAAAATAACCCTAATCTAAATCAAACTTTAGAAGAAAATGAAAAATAAAAATAACTCATATTTTTATAAAAAAAAAGTTTTCAAAGCAGCACCTTTTTGAAATGGAAAATATTTTTAGCTATTTTGAAATAAAAATTTACTTTTGAACAAAAATTAAAAGGATGATTTTTTTTATAAATTATCAAAGGGTCTTTATTTTGATTTTTAATGATAAACTTTATTTTATTTTTATTTAATTTTAATTTATCAATTTACAATTTTGGCTCTTTTTTGGTTGGTGGAATGAGTTTTGGGCTGACTATCCCTTTCAGAGTTGCTATTTTTCTATTATTTATGCTGGTGCATGTGTGAATTTTGTAAGGATATTTTTTCTAGGAACAACTGAACAAGTAAGATTTTGAGCCTATATTTAAATCAGATTGGGTTAAGATTAAGCTTTCAACGATCGGAATTATTTTTATTTTTCATTTTCTTGTAAAGTATGATTTAGGTTAGGGTTATTTTGATTATTTATTTTTTTCTCTTTTTTACTTATGCCAAAAGAAGGTTAAGTGTAATTTTTCAAATAAAAAAAGGGTAAAAGGTAATCTGTAATAAAATACAAAGGAGATTTAAAGTTATTAACCCTTAAATATAACGAGAAGCCAGGCCGCATAACAATTTTATTATCTCGTAACACCGCCCAAGTCGCAAACCGGTACCGACAAACAAATAACGCCTGTTCCATGCGAGGGAGAATTGGAAAGCGACTGCGATATCTTCCCTGTACGCTCGATCCGATCGATTGCTAGCGTTCAGAGATTTGAAGACCTTCCTGATTTTGATGTCGACCCTGAATTCGCTCTTCCATAGAGCCTCCTTCGGCAGGAGATGGTTTGTGTTATCTGAATCTTTTGTTCTGCTTTTTTTGGGTGTTTCTATGTGTTTAGGGTAACAGGGATTCTATGTTCTCATTGCACTGTTGTCCCCGGAAAATTGAGTATTTTGTATCACTTCGGAAAATGTCCGATGGGATATTTTTAGCTGCGTTGCAGAGTGTTGATCTTGTTTTATTGTGATGAACTTTCTGGTCAATATTTATGAATTATTTTGGAAGAATTTTCTAGTTACAAGTAGTGGGATACCATTATAAATCATTTAAGAACAAAATGTTGCCAGAATCCAATTTTGCTGAGATTTTTGGGGCTTCAGTTATTGGGTTAGTGGAGTTAGAGAGACTGAAATGCTAATGATCTACTGTAATCCTCCAGTTCAAGTAAAATGTCAAACCTAATCAAACACGTCATTTTGGATCTCATATCATACTCAATACTGGTCCATAGTAGCTTAGAAGACCTACCTTGCCCTGGAAACATTTTAAAAGAAATCCATATTACTATGTCCATGGCCATCTACATTGCCATGTAGGACCTTAGAGCTTACGGTTTAGAATAGATTGAGTTAACTTATGGATCAACAGGCAGTAGGGTCATCAAGGATTGAATGGTTTTTGGAATTTTCTTTGTTAATAAATGCATCACCATGTTCTTTAACAATCAACATTTTTACACATTCAACATTGGTGTGTGCAAGTTGGGTGCAGCAAGACTTGCTTGAATCTGACTATTTCACATATAAAATTGCTCCGTAATAAGAGAGAGTTGCAGCTCAAACAAATGCATAAAGAAATCTTGCAATATATTCTGACTGCTCAAAAAACCATAGCTCGAATTAGAGTAAGTGCATAATTTGATACAAGCTAAATTACTTTGTTGATTTTTTTCTCTCCCATTTTGTTGGAAAATCTGTCTTCATCAGTTGATTAATGGATATTCTTAGGTGGAGTGTATTACCAGGGCACAAAATATACTGGCTGCTTATGACATCATAGAACTATTTTGTTGAATTCATCCTTGCACGTGTTCCAATTCTTGAAGCACAGTGCACAGAGGTGTGTAGTTCTGTTGTGTTTAAATTGAGACAACCCATTGTTTACACTTTTACTCTCTCTTCTTTCTATGATTCTAGTGCTCTTCATTTCAATAGGCATAGCTATCAGATATGGGTCATTGTATTGTGATTATCCATATCTAGAGAACTCATTGTTTTCATTCTAAAATATAAAATTTACTATTGTCCAAACTTCCTTTTACTTGAAAGCAAGTTTCACCTAAATATAAAATATCCAGGAATGACATAAAGTAGTTTGCTTGCTAAATTGTATTTCATTGTTTCAAACTATGTTCTAATGGTTTTCTACAATGTGCAACCCATGTTATTATTATTATACAAACAACAACAACAACCAAGCCTTTTCCCACTAGGTGGGGTCGGCTGTATGAATCCTTTTACGCCATTGAGCTCTATCTCCTATTATATCATCATCTATATTTAAATAAATTTTATCTTGTTTTATTGTTGCTAACCAAGTCTTTTTTGGTCTTCCTCTTCCTTGTTTGATATGCATGTTTATCATAGTTTCACATCGCCTAACTGGAGCATTTATTGGTCGTCTAAGTACATGTCCGTACCATCTTAAACGTGTCTCTCAGAGTTTGTCCTCAATAGATGTAACTCCGATTTTCTCTCTAATGCTCTCATTCCTTATTTTGTCCATCTTCGTATGCCCACACATCCACCTTAACATTCTCATCTCTGCAACTCTCATCTTATGCTCATGTGCTCGAGTCATAGCGCAACATTCAGCTCCATATAACATAGCAGGTCTAACAACGGTTTTATAGAACTTACCTTTAAGTTTAAGAGGTACTTTAAGGTCACATAAAACACCCGACGCTTCCCTCCATTTCACTCATCCTGCTTGTATTCTATGTAAGACATCTCTCTCAATCCCTCTATCATTTTGTAAAAATGATCCTAAATATTTAAATCTCTCGATTCCGGGCAACTCGTCCTTTCCTATCTTAACAATTATTTCATTACTTATAATATTGCTAAATTTAAATTCCATATATTCTGTCTTTAATCTACTAAGCTTAAAACATTTCCCTTCTAGTGTTTCCCTCCAAGATTCTAGCTTAGCATTTACTCCTTCATGTGTCTCATCTACCAAAATAATATCATCTGCAAACAACATGCACCACGGTACTGTGTCTTGAATGTGCGCTATGAGTTAATCCATAATTAATGTAAAAAGATAGGGACTTAGGGATGATCCTTGATGTAACCCTATCTTTATTGGAAATGCTTCAGTTACTCCGCCTGAAGTCTTTACTCTGGTCGTTACATCCTCATACATATCCTTAATTAGTTCAATATATGTTACACTAACACCTCTCTTTTCTAAAATTCTCCATATAATTTCTCTTGGGACTCTATCATAAGCTTTTTCTAAGTCAATGAATACCATGTGTAGATCTTGTTTTTGCTCCCGATATTTTTCAATTAATTGTCTAAGGAGATGTATAACTTCTATTGTCAACCTTCCAGACATGAACTCAAATTGATTTTCTGTCACTGTGGTCTCATTCCTTAATATTTTTTCTATTACTTTTTCCCAAAGTTTCATAGTATGACTCATTAGTTTAATACCCCTATAGTTTGCACAATTTTGTATGTCTCCCTTGTTCTTATATAAGGGAACTAGAGTATTTATCCTCCATTGATCAGACATTCTTTTTATTTTCAATATCATGTTAAATAATTTTGTAAGTCATTCAATATCTTGTTTCCCTAAGCACTTCCATACCTCTATCGGAATATCATCTGGTCCAACGTCTTTTCCATTGTGCATCTCATTTAAAGTTTGTTTTACTTCTCGAAGTTAAAATAAAAATTAAAATTTCTATGCTCATTTGACCTAATTAAATTACCTAAGTTAAGTTGGTCACCTAAACCTTCATTAAAAAGTTGATGAAAATACCTCTTCCACCGCTCTTTTATTTCTTCACCATTTACTAATACCCTATTGCATTCATCTTTAATACATTTTATTTGGCTAAGATCTCTTGTTTTCTTTTCTCTCACTTTAGCTATTCTATAAATATCTTTTTCCCCTTTTTTTGTATCCAATTTTTGATATAACCGTTCAAAAGTTTCATTTTTTGCTTCACTCACTACTTTCTTAGCTTCTTTCTTGGCTATTGTATATTTTTTTAAGTTTTCCTCGTTCTTACAAATATATAATTCCTTATAAGCTATTCGTTTTTCCTTCACTTTCTCTTGTACTTTCTCATTCCACCACCAAGATTCTTTACTTAGTGGTGCATGTCCCTTTGACTCACCGAGTATACTCTTAGCTACTATTTTCAACTTTGATACCATCTTATCCCATGTTGTATTAGAGTCATCGTATATTTCACCTAATGCTTGTACTTCTACCTTCTCCTTAAATATATTTTGTTTCCCATCCTTTAACTTCCACCACTTAATTCTAGGAATTGTATATATTTTATTTCTATTGATACTATGTTTGAGACGTATATCCAACACTACTACCTTATGTTGGGTAGTTAAGCTTTCTCCAGGAATGACTTTGCAATCTTTACAAATCTTTCTATCCTTCTTCCTAATCATAAGAAAGTCAATTTGCGATTTATTATTCCCACTTTTGAATGTGACGTATTAGCTAATATAAGGTCATATGCTATCGCAAAATCTAATATAGTTTTCCCTTCCTCATTCCTCGTTCCAAACCCATAACTCCCATGTACTCGCTCATATTCCTCATTTTTCACTCCGACATGCCCATTTAGATCACCTCCTATTAAAATCATTTCACTTGGTGGAATATTTTGTGATATTTCATCTAAGTCCTCCCAAAACCTTGATTTGGTAGCTTCATCTAATTCTACTTGTGGTGCATATACGCTAATTATGTTCATAGTTTCTTTCGCCACTATTATCTTAAGGGCTATAATTCTATCTCTTTTTCTAACTACTCCTACAACTTCATCCTTTAACAAATTATCTACAATGATACTCACTCCATTTCTTGCTTTACTCTTTTCAGTGTACCATAACTTAAAACCCGAGTTCTCTATCATCTTTGCCTTCTCGCCTATCCGTTTTGTCTCTTGTACACACAAAATATTAATTTTTCTCCTAATCATCATATCTACTACCTCCATTGATTTACCAGTAAAAGTTCCTATATTCCATGTTCCAAATCTTAGATTATTAGTTTTCCTATCATATTTGTTCTTATCTAACCTATGGTGTGAGAACTTTTGCCTATTTAACACTACACCCAAGTTCTCATGGAGATGTAGCGGTCCTTGCTGAGATATTACAGTCGGACCCTGTAACACGAACTCTTGCATATTTATCACTACATCTAAGTTCTGGAGATGTAGCGGTCCTTGCCGAGACGTTACAGTCGGACCCTGCAACGCGTTCCTTTCGGGGAACAACCTAGCATTAGCACAATAGTTTAATGGATTCATTCATTGAATATTTGTCATAGTTTGACGCTGGCCGGCAACCTAACGCAACCCTCCTCCGTTATCCGGGCTTGGGACCGGCCATGACCGGTTATTATTATGGAAGTCAAAAATGCGCATAGCTTATGGGACAAATGAAAGCTTTTTGCATGTATGTCTAACAGTTATTCCGGCTAAGGCTATCAACCTAGCGAATCGGTGCTAGCACAACAAGACTAACTGATGAGAACTTTTTGACTGATGGTGAACTTGTGGCTGGACTGCTGATAAGGATCTTTTGGGGGAAAGCAAGAGTAGTTGTTTCTTAGTAAATTTATGTAGAACTTACTGAAGCCTGAATCCTATTTTAAAGCAACTAAATTACTAGCATAATTGGACCTTTGGTAGATTTCTATTGTTTCAGATCACAACTTAGATTGCAATTTGCATCGAGCTAAAGAAAAGTAATGACTAATCAGAAAGAATTGAGAGGCAAATCTTGCATTTTAGGGTTCTCTGTTTCTTTTATAAAAATTACCCTCATTTTCTTACTGTATAACATCACAGCATGACCTATTGTTTTATAACTTCATCCACGTACATAAAGAGATCTAGGGAAACCATTTCTATATTTCAAACCTAAATTGTACAAATACTGAACTATATTTGAAAGAAGAGCATGCTGACAATGACCAGAGGCAAAAGGCAACTGAATCTTTGATGAACACGAATTTGAACTTGTCCAAACTCATTTATTAACCCGATGGCTATTGCATTGGTCTATGCGTAATCAATAACATTGCTTGATATATAGTTTTTACATGACATGTAACAGGGATTGCCCAATAGAATTGCAGGAGGCTGTGGCCAGTTTCATTTTCAAGGCGTTCTGATTTGCCAGAGTTATTACACTTCAGACTTGAGGGAATTTTTTTCCGCAAAATATGGAAGGAGTTTGTTGCAGCTCGCCCTGTAAGATACATACTCCATCTGCTATTTGCTTCTTTTGAATGTTATAGTTAACTTTCTTCTGTAACTTCTGCATAATTGGGAAGCTTTCAGTGAAAGCTCCACCTGCAGAGCTGAAGATTAAGGTTTTGAAAGCAATTGCACTAGAGTACAATCTCGAGTGGTATTCATCAAGCACTGAAGCAGAGGTAAGCAAACAACATGAAGACTTGCTGCTAAGGTATATATAGAGCTTTATGCCTCTTTATCATTTTTTTTTTTATAAATCATCTAGTGATAATATCAAGACTTGGCTATTAGTGTCCATAGTCCTATCATTCCTTTGATTGTTGACAACATGTTACACACAGGATGTGCTAAATCCTACAATTCACAAGAACTGACGGAGAGATCCTCTTTTACTTCGACCAAGGTAGGAGTTTCAGCTTCAACCGCAAAGAATCAAAATGATCAATTGCCCGAATCCCTGATCCATCGGGCTAATAACATACCCAAGATCTCTGCTGAGTCGAGCGAAATTTCTCTTAGCAGATGCCGTGACAGTGGATGCTGTTAGTCAAACTGAAGAACTATGATTATTTGAAAAATCCAATCTACTCAAAGTTCATCAGTTGTCCTTGGCAGTGTCATGGTTAAGATATAGGATATTATCATATAAGATCTTAGGATCGAATTTCGACTTTATATGACAATATCCCATGTCTTCCCTCAAGACCTTATATAGGATGTTGCCATCAGTTGCTTGACTAGCAGATGTTAAATCACGGGTGTCCGAGCATGTTTTTCCTTATATTTTAGTCATTTGCACTAATAGTTATTAATTATCCGTGATTTAACTTCTCTATATCGACTTAAAAATGGATTGGTGGACGTGGTGGGATGAGTAAATCATTTTTTACTCAGTTATCCTAGAGAGAGCTCAAGCTGCATTGCTTCTGCTGAGCATGCATCTGCGGCTGCACGGTCGGCAGATGCGCTGGTAAAGAACCAGCAATTTAAGCCGTTGAGCAGCAGTTGTTCTCAGGATTATTCCTTGATGCGAATGGGACCGTCTTAATGGAGTGGTGTCTATATCGTTGGTTGATAATTTAGACGTGTAGATATGGTGGAAGCGTGCAATGAGAGAGATGAACATGACCCATGTCGTCAATGAAGATCTCGTTAAGACTGATAATGTAGTGATATTAAAAACGTTTAGACAATTAAGAGGTATCTTGACCTGCCCGAGGTATCTTGACCTGCCCTATGCTAAACTTAGTGATACGGCGATTTATGTGGGACCCCTAAGTTGGGTTTAACGTTAAGAAAATCAATTGATGTAGAGGTCAAATTCAAGAAGAGATTAATTTTCGGGTCGTATTGATGTCATGCCAAAATAAGTACAATGTCACCGCCGAGTACTTTGGCCAATTGGACCAAAGGGCCAATTGGACACGCTAGCACATTGTTCGGCTGGATCAAATTTTATATTTAAGTATAACCTTAGACATCAATTTCATCGGACATATTATTCGAGTGGATGCCAAATCTCCAATATAAACTAAGTCGGTTCAAAGGCTAGTCGGATCTAGGGGCTCAACTCCTCACTTCTCCAAATGCAAGGCTCCCAACTTACATCTGCTCGGTCCCAGGGCCGGTCAAACTTATAGGGCTCAACTCTCACTTTTCCAAATACAAGACTCTCAACTTACATCCGTCCGACCCCAGCGTCGGTCGGACTTTCGGGGCTCAGCTTCACACTTCTCCAAATACAAGACTTTCAACTTACATCCGTCTGACTCTAACCCCGGTCGAACTTGCGGGGCCTAACTTTCTACTTTTTATGAGCATAACTTCCAGCATGCAGCTTGTCCGCCCCAGTGCCGATCGGACGTACGGGGCATAACTCTCCATTTTTCATAAGCATAACTCTTAGTTTACAGTCGGTCGACCCAGAGCTGGTCGAACTCTATATAAGAGACGACATTATCAGAGAATCGTAATAATCTGTCAAAGAATATACCATTATTCTGACATATACATGCAATGGAACTTTATTCCAACCATAGAGAAACTATCGTATATCGTTTCCATCCGATATACTTTGACACCAGACATTCTCTGTCACCTCATCAATACGGAGGTTATGAGAGATGGTATAAAAAAGGATCATCTTTGTTGGCCAGGGAGGCTTAGGTACATTGTTAATATTATTTATTTTCTTTTTCATTTCACTCGGTTACTATATAACTTGAGCGTCAGAGTGTCTATGCCAGAGACCTCTTCTCTGATCCGATGACTAATGTTTCCTTTTCCCAATTCCTATCTTTGTTGTGTAGGTTTACTCGGTGTCATTTTACTTCAACTCACAATCTTCACACGATCAACATCCAAGCTGATGTTGCCCCATAGCCAAGACACTATTTCTTCTAGTTTCAGATAGCATTAGTTAATTTTTCCTCTGGGAGTTTTTTTTGAATGATCCTCATCGTTGAACTGTTGATCCTTTCATTCCACAGGCAAGTTGGTACACCAATCTGCCTTGTTAAATAAGGAAGAATATATTTTTGAAATTCATAATATCTAGAAAAACGAACTGAAGGGTACTCTTCTTAAACTTTGTTTTTTTATCCTTAATTTCTTCCTTGAGCATTATGCCATGAGCCTTAAAGATAGGTAGGTTGTGATGAATCAGAATATTTCATATTGAAAATTATCTATTAATTCATTCTGAGAATTAAGATCTTATCCCTATATGAAAATTTAGAAAAGTTTTCATAATTAGAAATGCCTTGTTGCTCTCACCAATAAGGTCTATAGGGTCATATGCAAGTTTTCATAATTAGAGATGCCTTGTTCTCACCAATAAGGTTTATATGGTCATATGCTTTAGATCATCACAATACCGCTGGTTAGTTCAATATTATTGTCTATGAGAAAGTTTAGAAATGCTATATCTAGTTATCAAACACTAGTTTGTAGGCCGTGTTTCTTAGAAGGGAAGGAAACAACAATAGAATCATGCCTAGGAAAACGACGAACAACATAGTTATAAAAAAATATACTCTCTTTTTATAGCATAACAAAGTTCTCATCAATCAATCAAAATAGCTTATACTTTCATACTCCTTTTCAATCCAATTGCTTTTGGTTGTTGTTGTTTTTGGCAGACAAAGACAAACACTTTTTTTTATCACAATCTCTACGTGTACAATTAGGTGAGACTTTCCATCAAATTAGCAAAGTCTATGTGCAATTAATTAAGGCTCCCCCACATTCTCTATTGTGATCTAATAAAGAAAATTTTAGCATACTTTTAATATTTAATTTGTCCCTTAATCACTCAACCAACCCTTCCACAGATTCAAACTCTATGTTGACCCTCCTCCTCCATTGCTTTGTTTCCTTCTTCCAAAGTCGAATGACTCCGACGTCATTAATAGGGAAAATTAATCCTAGGATTATCTCTTTGGGGCCGTCATGCCCCACCACCCAATAGAGATCTTAGCGACAATCATAGATGCATAGTTAGAGTCATATATAGCATCCTCCTTGCGTATCTTGACTTTAGAGATATGTCTCTTTGGTGGGCATCTTACGGAAAGCGATGTTGAAGTTGAACCTTGTTGCAAGTCACTTGCTCGACAAGAGAATGGCCCTTGCCGCGACTTTCCTTAATTAGGGTTGGAAATGTGGAAGGAGGGAAGATACTTTAAGACGAATGATGTGATGCACACGGTCACTTTTCGATCCATTGGATCGGAAAATAAAGACTATATGATCGGTATGATTGAATCATTAGAGGCCTTCACTTTGACAGAGGTACATTTTAGAGAAAACAAAAGAAAAATTATCAACATGCAATCTCTTCACAGTGAATTCAAACAGCTTTATATGTTTTAAGTTAGAATCATGGTTGTGTTCAGAGTGCAAAACCAACAAATATATTCCTTGCGTGATGCAAGTGCAGAGAGATAATTAATTATTAACCAAAGTAATTAAGCTCCATAAACCTAACCCCACCAGAAATTAAGAAAGAGCTCTTAAAGTATAATAACTTAAGAGATACGCATCTCAAAGATGATGCAATCAATGCAGGTGCTTTTCCTTTGGAAGCATATGCATTATTTGACCCCTTTTAAGTTGTGTACTTTCGCGGAAAGAGGAGAGAACCGAAGAGGAGAGGAGTATTGTTTTCGATGGCCACTGTTACTCTCTTCGTTGGATTAGTGAAGAATAATACCGTATATATGTCTTTAGTCTTTGTGAGTTTGAGAGAGGTTCGGGAGGTAGCTATCAATCGATTGTTGTCGAGGAAGCGAAAATTGACAAGAGGCTATTGCTAGTAAGATGAGGCTAGTAGATGGTAGGTGGCAATGTGGGTCAAGGTGACACGAGAAAAGGATAAAGGACTACAAACTAGGCCACAACATAGGGACACGACTTGACGAGCAATAAGTGTAGGCATGACCAATCCGATAAGGGCGAAACAAAGTTAATAACAATCGAGATAATCTTATACTTTACCACCCTCCCCTCCCCTCCTTCTACCTTATAAGAGTCAAGTATATATTTTTTTTCTTTATTAGAGCTTAGGATTTAATATTTAAGGTTTAGGATTTAGAGTATATTTTTTTTTCTTTATTAGAGCTTAGGATTTAATATTTAAGGTTTAGGATTTAGGTTATAATATTAAGTATAGAAAAAATTAAAAAATATTATATATATATATATATATATCTTACTATTTTATTAAAAATCTCTCTTCTTTACTAGCTAATTTTGGTGAAGCCTAAAATGAATTTACGTTAATATCATTTTTTCTATTCACACTAAAAATAATTCCAAGGTTTATTAGTAATTCCACAAGCGAAACAATCAGTGATCTAGAGTTCGAGACTCAGCTGCAGCATATTATTATGAATTTTTCTCATCATTAATTTTCTCTGGTTGTTTTATATAAAAAAATATAGTTCTCTTTAGTCCCACATCTTAGAATTGACAATACTATGATCAAAGAAATTTTTATAAATATTTTAGGCCGACAATCTTAAGGGTAAGAAAATCCAAACAATTCGGATTTTCAAAGACCCAAATATTAAAAGGTAAATGTGATTTCAATGTATTATATTACACACGCGATGCGTATGCACGATCACTAGTATATATATATAGATGAGTGATTGTGGGAGACAACAAACGTGGCGAGCTGATACGTCCATATTAGTGTTGTTTTAAAAAAACTGCTTGGTACCATTTTGGAAAAAATCACACCACGTAGTGCTATTTTAAAAAGTGTTTTTTAAAAAAAAAAACAACACTACGTGGTGCAATTTTCAAACAAACAGTGTCACATTGGTGCTACTTTTTTCAAGACTGTTGTTTTTTTTAAACAGATTGTAGGATGCATGTAGAATTACATAAGAGAAAGGGACGCGTCAGCTCGCCACGTCTATTATCGCTCACGATCGCCATATAAAAGTATGCAGGCTAACATTCTTCATTCTTTTATATATATATACACACACACCATTTTTTTAGCTATATATCATTTAGGATTTTGCTTTTAGAGTTTAGGGGTTGGATTATATTATTAAGTACAAAACAAAGTTTTCAAAATGAAAAAAAATGTGTGCTCACATGGTGTGCGGGGTAAAGGATACAGGATAACAATAACCTATATTAGTTTTGATATCCCATACACATTATGTCACACAGCTCGTGAGCACTTCAAATTTTTTTTCGTGTTGAAATTTTTTTTATACTTAATAACTCAACTCTTAAACCCCAAAGGCAAACCTCTAAATGACATATTTGTAAACTAAAAAAAAATAATAATGAGTGAGTTGGAGCGCCCGAAAGTGAGTCGGGGTGCTTGAAATTGATCCAGGCAGCCTGATTTCTCAATGAGTCGCGGATGTTGTTGCGTACAGGAAGTCAGGAAAAATACAATGCATATATATACGCATAGGCTTTTTCGCCCGCACCCCCGGTGATAGGCACCCATCGTGGGTGCCCCTTCCATCACGGGTGTGTACGCTAAAAAGCTTTTGTGTGTGTGTGTATAAACTCAACTTCAAAAAAAAATTAGAGAAGCTAGAAATAAATATCAGTAAATTATCCTAAAATCTCTAATAGCAAACTCAACTTCCTCTTCAATCCTTACATCAGACAAACTTTATTTCACTCTCTACATGCAAACTTTTCTTTGCTTCAACTCCCTAATGCACATCGATTTACCTAATTGTTCTTATTTTTTTGGTATATAAAGTCCAAAATAAAGTATAATTCCTCCAAAGTGCAACATATTTAAATTAAAATATAGTATATATTTTTTTTATCAAATTGAGCATTTTAGTTAAATGATACTGAATTTAGGAAAAATTATATCTTATTTTAGATTTTTTTTTACTTGTAAAAAATCACAAGGGATTCTGATATAAAAATAATAGTATAATTCCTCCTAAATTTAACACTATTTAATTAGAATTAAGTATATCAATTGATTGATTATGTAAAAAAGAATTGTGTTCAATTTAATAGAAAATATATTAGATTCTAGTTTAAATGTATCAAATTTAGGAAGATTTTTATTTCATTTTAAACCTTTTTACCTAAAAAATAAAGATAAATAGGTAAAGTAGTGTATATTAAGGAGTCGAAGGAAAGAAAAATTTACAATAATGGGTGAGAATAAATTTTTGTCTACACATAAATTGAGAATAAATTTTGTCTACACATAAATTGAGAAGAAAGTTAGATTTGCATGCTTAGAGTTTAGGAGCATTCACCCCATAAATATAATTGTGATTGCAATAAAATTCACCATATTTAAATCCTTCTCGAGCAGAGAAGCTCCATCAAACGATCGGACGGTTACAATTGAAGGATCACGAACCCGTGGGGGCCAGGCTCAGGCATAGGTTCAGCCCGTAGGCTTCCTCGGCCGCCGCATCTTGCTCCGGCGACGGTCCAGCGAAGGTGGCGGCGGAGCCACCGACCGCTCCTCCGCCTCCATAGAACCTTCTGCCACCGCCACCGCTGTCTCCGACGCACGCGTACTCCGCCGGCGAAAAGTACTGCGGCAGGCGGACCACCGGCGAGACCCTCGCGTAGACCCAGTTTCCGGCCGTCTGCGGCGGCGACAGGAGGTGCGGCGCGAAGGCCGCGGCGACAGGCCGGCGGTGCCCGGGATGGCCGTAGAACCTCCCTGCCTCCGCCGCCTCCCGGAGCTGCGCGCGCCTCAGTCGCTGGCGCTCCTTCTTGTGCGCGTTCTGGTGGCCGCCGAGCGCCTGCGAGTTGGCGAATTCGCGGAAGCAGTACTGGCACTCGTACCTCCTGCTCCCGCCGTCGGCCGCCGCCGACGTAGGGCTACCACTGCTCTCCGCCGGCGTCTCCTCTCCGTTGCCCTCCACGGCGCAGCTCTCCTTATCCGACACGTCGATCCCGAACAGCATAATCCTTGCGCTCGCCTTGATCTCCTCCATAAATCAAACCTCAATTCTTCTTCCGCCGACGACTGCAAAGGGAATTAAAAAAAAAAAACAGAGGAAGAACTGGATTCGAGGCTGCACCAGAGGAGTCGCTGCAGGGGATTTTATAAGAGGATCGAAGCTAATTCCTCTCATGAACAGAGCTTCGAATCGACTGTTAATCAGCAGCACAGCGCAGCACACAGCGCAGCATGAGGCAGGGACATGGACGTCCCGATGAAAGGGCACAGGTGGTAGTGGAATTGGGAACACGTGTAATGCAAGAAAACATTGGAGGCGGCTTAGATTGCGTTTGTCGTGTCTGACTTTTGTGTGGATTCTTTGCTGATCTTTCGATTGGAGTTGAATGAAGATCACATAATGCACAGCTGCGTGGAGCTAACTCCCTTTCCCTCACGGCCAGCTTGTCTTGTTTAGGGTTCCAATTCATACGACAAGTCTTCGTTATCTGATTTATTATTTTTATTTTTTGATAATTTATGTGTATAGGTTTTGCTCAACTAATCTTAGAGATAGAGGGTCTTAATTTCAGAAGTAACTCAACCGTGATTTCATAGTTTCCTACCATGATTTTGCGGTTGGGTGGCTACGAAGAGCTAGTTGTGAAATCACGGTCAAGCATAGCTCGACCAAACAATTGTGATTTCACGGCTAGCTCAACTGTAATTTTGTAATTGCATGGCTTTCATGGCTAGGCGGCCAGTTGGCCGTTGGACGTTACGTTAGTTGTAAATGTTGGACGTTACATTAGTTGCAACATTAGAAAGATGAAGGGGTGCTCATTTATTTTCATCTTCCTCCATTATATGTCATCAAAGCATCAGTTACAAACCGATACTTTCTTCTTATATATTGAAACTTCCAAGAGCAGTTGAAAAGGAGGGAGAGAGTGATCAGTGTGTGCACAGTAGAGAAGATGATGGGGGAAAGGAGAACATTCGGACGAAAGGGATTTGGCTAATGAAACTCGAAGGGCTTTCCGGTTTCATTCGTGATCGCTCTTCCGACGTCAAGTGGTGACTAAATTCGTCTCGGAAGATTACTATGAGTTGTTACATGTTTTAATCTGGTAATTCATGCATATTAGAGGCAACACTGGCTACGAAGAACAAGTTGTGAATTCATGTAGCAAAAGATGAATATGTTCACCCCCAACTCTCCCGTCAGCTCGCCCGAGAATCAGTACAGAGGAAATAAATCACGATGACTGAGAAAACAAGTGACAGGTGGGATGAGGTTTATACAGATTGTAGAGATTTACGTCCCGTCAATTTCAAAAATCGACTCCTAAACCTTATACGTTATCAATCCTATCATTTACCATCCCAGCTAATCCTTGGGGGCTCAAGTTGTGAATTCACGCTGGACAACTAAGTTGGTGGTGAAATTGCAGTCAAGTTGGCCGGTGAAATCTATTGGACTTGAACTCTGATTTTTTTATTTGTTCTCCTAAACATTTTAGGACTGCATCCACCCCTTGAAACGGCGAAGGGCTTATCGGGGAGTGGATTCCACTCGACATATATTTGCTAATGATTGAAGTGCAAAAAGGCTGATGGGTAAATCTTTTCGTATCTTATTGCCTGTTTTAAAGTACTTGAGACTTCTATTACAAACTAGCTAGCTAGCTTGGCCACAATAATTTCGTACGCAGATAGATTTATTTTTTAAAAAAACATTAGTCCATCTCACAACACAGTGAGGAATTAATCCCATAAACTGAAAGGTAGCTAATAGCTAAATATACTATCACTCATGATTAACGATTCCAACTTAATCAACAAGTTTTCTAAATTTTATATTTAAAGGCTATCCTAGCTATGTAGCTACTTTGATTCCTAAGTTATATCTTCAAAAGTCTTTAAATATTCATCTCTAGGATTTGACCTATGATCCTCTTAATCAATTATTCTTTTGAGTGTTTTACTAATACACCACAACTTTTGGAGTAAAAAAAATAAAATAAAATATTTCTCGATTTATGTGTGTCATTCATACCAAGGGAAAATGTTAAGGGTGCGTTTGGTTTGCACCGTTTTCATTTTCATTTTTTGGAAAATGCGCGTTTTCTAGAAAACAGAAAATGACTTTTTGTCATTCTCTGTTTTTCTAGAAAACAATAGCCAATTTTTTAGAAAACGCGCGCGGAAAACGTAAACCAAACACCATTTTCCAGAAAACGCGCGTTTTCCAGAAAATGAAAATGGAAAACGCGTGTACCAAACGCCCCCTAATATTCTTCTCTGTGTCGTTTCAGTTTCAATTTTATTAGATATCTCAGCCGTGATAACTATGTTAAGAGAAAGTACATCAAGTTTTCCAAGTTACTCACATAATTTGTACAAAATTTTTGTAATACATAATCACCTAGGCGATGTTGTTCCGTCTACTCACTCATCTCTTGGTCATTGGTTAGGTGATACAAATAAGAGTAACCATCCATGTCAATGTTTATTTTTGCCTAATTCAACATCATAATTTTAAATCAATTATTCTAATACGATCATGTGAGAGGGAACAAAAGTATATTTTGTTCACACGAAGGTCTTCTCTGAATGTATTCACCGTTGCTTCATAGTTGGCATCGACAATGAGTTTCGACTATTTCTACCTAATTGTGTGTGTGTGTGTGTTTTTTCAAAACAAGAGGATCATCTATCTATTTTGCCCTTGGTCCTACATCTTGAAGAATATAAACTGCCTTGGATCACAATATATATTATGGCTTTTCTTGTTGATCGAAGTGGCTTCCACCGACCGGTATGAACATGTCGTAAAGACTTTACGTGTTCTTAATCGTGTCTTTTTTCTCGGTGTAGATTGAATGAGATTTAAGATGACAACATTCAAGATTGCTAGAATCTTGAGAAGGCCCACACTAAGTTGTATTAACTCAAAGATGATATCATCCAACTACACTTAACAAATATTTAGCACATGGTTTTAGGTTAACGATCGAAATTCAATGGGAGAAAAAAAGTAAAGAGGGAATTCTTTAATATCAAAAGAACATCACCAACTAGTCACTTGAAATATAAATTAATTTATAGTTCTAAATTTTTCTAAACTATTCGAAATCCTGAAGATCTCGCTTTCTTTGAATTGAAGAACTTTCTTTTGCTTTCCTCATTTGCTCTCCTTGTTTCTCGATAAAATATTGTTTGTCCACTTCTCTTCAAGCCACATTGTTGCGCTACTTAATTTTGATTCTCATCTAGGGCTATTGCTTAGAGGGAAAACTTGAAAAATAGAAGCAACTATGAAGCCTATCCATTAGGATTCCAAAATTAAGAATAGAGGAACACACAAAACATAAAATTATATTAGAGTTAACCCAAGCAATCTGATAAATAAAAAAAAAACTCTCTCCATTAGCCAAAGTCAATACTTTCTCCTGACAATAATTCTTAGATCTCTCCCCTCTAATTTCTCAAAAGCTTATAACCATGCCCCCAGGGCGTAGCACAGACGGTGGACACATGGTATCTCTAGCGTAATGGTCAGGGGTCGATTCTCAGGAACTGACGACCTGTGGTTTACCCCGCCATGCGCCTATGGCCTGTGTACCTGCATGAACCTCCCTCCATATTCGTGGGGCCGGCACTAGGGGGGCCGCTAAGGTAGCGGATCTACCTTTTTTCAAAAGCTTATAACCATACATACTCTAAACATATTAACATAACTACCATAAAGATATAACCGACTCTAAAACATAAAGTATCACTATATATTAATTTGTTCAAATCCCTTTTTGTTTTATCCCTCGTGGAATATATAGGCCATGTTTTGGGCTTGTTTCTCTTATAATTCAATATATTTTACCCATAATCCAACACTTGGTCGGTTGGTCCACATCTGGAACTTGGTTCATGTCATTACCACATACTGTAGCTCTAGCCTTGTCCTCAAGGTTAAAATAAGGAAATTGAGTTCTAAGAGTGAAATCATCCTCCCACATTGTGTCAATCATGCTCTTACCCTCCATTTGACTAGCCATTGACAAATCACTTCACCATTATGAATAATGTCTCTACTAGCAATCACATATTCTAATTCCACATCATCTTCTACTGCTACCTCCAATCCACTGGGTAGATATGCTTGCACATTGTACTCTCCAATAACTTTCTTAGAGTCACGAATTTTGTTAGAACTTCATCTTGTTATTATACTAGTTTTGCCCATTTGAAAAGACTGACCCGATTTCTTTTGAAAGGTCTTGTATGTTGGAGAAATCGGTGTGACCCTATGTTTTAATGTTTGGGCAAAAGTTTAAATTAGGTTATTTGTTGTATTTGATATGTGTTGTAAGTATGCAGGATGCAGGTGTAACAAGGAAAGTCCAAGTGAGATCTTGGCAAAGGCAAAGGCAAAGTCCAAGGGTGAGTCTTGGCGGTTTAAGTTCAAGTATGTAGTCTTGGCAATGTAAGTCCAAGTGTGACTTGACAAGGTTAAACTCTCGGAGATTAGGAGTCTCTTGGCAATGGAAGATCCGACAACAAGGACAAGACCGAAGGAAGCTCTTGAAGGCCAAGCATGAAAGATGGAGAGCATATGAGGGACACAAGACTAATGGAGGAGATTAGAAGACAAGGTCAAGGTTATGCGGGCGAGGACAAGTGCATGAGTGATTGTACTAGGGGTTAAAACCCTAGCATTAGGATTTACCAGTCGATTGTTGTATGTCCCAGTTGATTGGGGTATGCCGCAATCGATTAGTGGTTGAGAAACAGAAAGTTCAGTAGTCGCCAGTCAACTGGTGACTTTACTAGACGACTGGTAGTGGAAAAATAGCTTAGATGTTTTTCCCCAAGCTCTATATAATAGAGTTTGGGATGGTTGGCTTGGGTGACAAAATTAGATGTAGTTAACCCCTAATTAGAGTCTCCAAGCTCTTGTGACCCAACTGTGCATGATCAAGTTTATGGTGAGGTTTCTCCATTGAGAAGGAGTCGTTCACTAGCCAGATTTTGCCAGGGATTGATCCATTGAAGGATCGTTGGGATCGTCCACCTTACGGACACGTTATGAAGTAGGAGCCCTAATTTTTGAACCACGCTAAATCAACGTGTTAGAGGTTTAATTGTTTTGTTTATGACCTTTAGGTTTTAGTTTTTCTTTGTTTATTTTGGTATTCTAGTGCACTAACAAACGTAGGAAGCGATTAAAGTGGGTGATCAACTATTCACCCTCTCTAACCAGACATCAAAGTCCCAATAATTAGTATCAGAGTGGGGTTGCTTTTCATTAGACTAATCGCCGAGTGGAGCAAGTGCTAAAGGAAGAAGATGGAGTCAGAAGGACCATTAGGATGGGATATCTGAATCCCACCTCCATTCGATCGAGAAGACTTCGAGTATTGGAGGAAGCATTTGGAGAATTGGTTCTAAATAGATTGGACCATTGGACTACATTGGAAGTTCCTTTCGAAGCTCCAATGGACAAGAAAGGGAAGTGCCTTCGGCTATGGTATTAGACCGAGGAACAAAGGCTACAATAAGAGGCAGACAAAAAGGTAATTAAAATTGTATTGAATTTATTACCTTCTAATATTATATCACATGTAGGTGAGTACAAATGTGCTCATGAGTTATGGAGCAAAGTGATTACTCTTCATGAAGATCCTACACAAGCACAAGAAGTGAAGGAGCCCAAGGACTGTGTTGGAAGTTCCTTTCAAAGCTCTAACAGACAAGAAGGGGAAGCACCTCTGGCCATGGTATTGGATCAAGGAGCAAAGGCTACAATCAGAGGTGAACAAGAAGGTAATTAGAATTCTATTGAATTTATTATATTCTAATATTGTGTCATGTTTATGTGACTACAAGTGTGCTCATGAGTTAAGGAGCAAAGTGATTGCTCTTCATGAAGATCCTACACAAGTACAAGAAGTGGAGGAACCCAAGAAGAGAGGCTCATTAGTCCAAGAGAATGAGAATGATCAATCAAATGTTGATATGTGCTCAACATCCGATGAGGAGGAAGAAGTGAAATCATCCACATCTTTGGAGGAGGAAAAGTAGAACTGCCCATGTCTTCGAAGGAGGAAGAAGAATCCAAGATGGTGAAGAAGAAGTCTTGGAAGTTCAACCCTCAACCTCATCTACCGGGAAGAGCAGGAAGAACCACATCAAGTGCTTTGAGTGTGGGAAAATGGGACACTACAAGAGTAGATATCCTTCGCTCAAGAAAATAAAGGAGGTAAACCCTAAACCTACTAAAGTTCATTTAGAATCTAATATGGATTGTAGGAAAGATGATGCCAAGAAGAAGAAGTGACATATCATTTGCTTCACGTGTGGTGAAAGGGGACATTACCATACTAAATGGCCAAGGAAGGGAGCACTCATGAAGATTGAGCGATCGAAGCAATGGAGGAGAATGAAACTATGTGGATGCTCCTGTCAAGGGAGAGCTCTAATGGTAGGTAGGAAGGTAATCCCTAACTTGATCTTTAATTCTAATATTAATTCAAGTTTTAGGGACATGCATGCCAGAGATAACAATGTAGGCTATTTACCCATGCATAATTATGGATTTAAGAATAACAATAGGAATAGAGCTAACATGGTTGATAACCCTAAGAAATCGAAGTTAAATGTTAGACCTAAAAATGGAAAGCCTATCTCGGTTAAGGGAAAGGAGGTAGGAAATGATCAAGGCATTAATCCCAAGAAGAAGAGGCACATGCCTAGGAAGGGTAGGTCTAGAAGTGTCCAAGGTGGGCATGTTGATTCTAGGGTTAAGAACCTAGAAGTGAAGAATTAAGCTTTAAGGGAAAAACTTGATAGGTTAGAGAAATCCCTTGAGAGATTCAATGTTGGATCTAAAGGATTAGGTATGATGTTGGGTAACTAAAGATCTAATGGTGATAAACTCGTGTTGGGATATTGGTCCTCATCAAACAAGGGTAAGGGTAAGTTACTCTTGGGGCACTTTGGCAGGTATGCCATAGAAGAGTTCCCTAAGGCCAAAAGAAGGTCACATATAATGATTGCAAATACAAATGGTAAAGGAAAATCCTCCAAGGCTGGAGAAAAATCATATGCTAGGGTAGCATATGACTATAGTAGGGTGAAGTCAAGAAATGACAAGAGAAAGTTATTTAAGGACAATGAGAGATCAACTAAAGACACGGGAAAGTCTAAGGTTTAGAAGAAGAAGAAGGTCAAATGGGTTGACCAATTGTCACTTGAGGTGCACCCTTGTGGCCTAATATTTTTAGATGAGTCGCCTAGGGAGGTAGTTAAGGTTAAGAGCTCTAAGGAGAGCTCAAAGAGTCAAGTTGGGACCCATAGTCAATTGATCTAAAGTGGACCTTCCTTGAGATTGTAGATGGGTTATGGAATGCACCAAAGTGATTAGAGATGGACTTGAGTTTCTAATTTAGTTAGTTGACACATTTGGGACGAGTTTCATGCATGAAATATGAAATGAGATTCATATTGCATGAAAATTTATTTTAGATGTATAGATACTATATAAACTAATGCTAGAGATACATTATGATTTAGTATGGATAGATGCATCAATAAGAAGTCAAAACTAAAATTTTAGGTCAAGGTTCAATTAAATCATTAAGATAATTTTGAGTTTTATGTCAATCTTGGGATCTATAATAGATATATTTTTAAATATATTTTTCCAAGTAGATAAAGGCAAAACAAACATCTCTACAAAATTTAAAAAATTTTAGAGGTTTATAAAATTTTTGGTGCATTTTTGAAATTGAATTCAGAAATATATTTTGAGCTAAAATAGGGGGTTAGTCAACTATATCAGAGACCAGCCGACTGGTAAAGTTGACTAGTCAACTGGTAACTTTACCGGTCGACTAGTGACATTGTTCATTGAACACAAATGATTCTGTGAGTTTATTTCAACGATGGCAGTTGACTGATATAGTTGACGATTTTGATGTGACAAACCAAGTCAAGTTAAGTCCTGTTGTTATTTTGATGCATTGTGTCTAAGTATATAGGAACTTAAGAGCACATGAAGTCGAGTGAAAGACGCAGCTAGCGAGAAGGACGGTACGGGAGAGAGCCGACGAGCTCAGTGCGTCTGAGGGAGGAGTCGCTGTGGAAGAGTACGCTGATGGACGAGAAGGAGACGTACGACTTTTCCAAGGGATGAGAAGCCGGAGCGAAAGACTTCTCGAAGGTTGAAAAATGGGTTCGGGTGAGCCCTATTTCTGATGGTCAAAATCACCCAACCAAGCGGAGCTAGAGCGGAAGATCTGGACCCAAGCGAGCGGAATCGGAGCGGAAGGCCCGGACCAAAAAGTCAATAGGGTGTTGACTTTTGGTTCCGAGCGCCCGAACCTGAATCTCAACCAAACGTGACGTGTCACATTCCGTTATGACAGAGATAAAATTTTATCCCTTCCAGGCGTCTAGAACCTTCCAAGCACCCCGACTAGGGCTATAAATACAGTCCTGATCCCAATAAGTCAGAACAACACTTCTAAACGATTCCTCTTTAGTTTTGTTTTGTATTTAAGTGCTTTAACTGTTGTAAGAGGTTTCTTTTCCCGAAGGAGATTGTTTAGTGAGGTTCAACTTCCTTGAATTAGCAATCCCCTGACTGCAAACCAAGTAACCCTTTTGTGCCTCTTCCTTCTTTATTAATTTGTATTACTTTTTATGCAAGTGTTGATAAAGCTGTAAAGTTCGAGAAAGGGGATTTTGTTTGTTTTTATTGTACATACTATTCACTCTCCCTCTAGCTAGTCGCCAAGAGACCAACAGTTTGAAACTATTTTTCAACAATAGGAAATGACCAAAAGGATGGTATACATGTGTGTAAGTCCCGTGCGACCGACAAAAGGAGGGTAAATTACCTGTAAAATAAAAAATACCTCTTTCTCGATCTTTCAAATTAGTCAGAATGCACAATTAATTTAAATAAAAATAAAGTACATAAAAAAAGCAACTAAAGAAAGAAAGTAAGAATGGTGGATTTACTTAAACCTAGGTGATTGTTAATTCAAAGCGTTAAAAAGCTCTATTAAAAATACTCCTTCGTTGAAGGTGGAGTTGCCTCTTACAGACGTTAACAGCTCAAGAAAAAGACTAGGAAAGGTTACAATAGTTGTTGTTCAAGTTGTGTCTTATTTCCTGCTCCAGGGATTTTTTTATAACCTTTGGAAACTCTATCCAAACATGGAAGGTGCCTTTAATTAGGTTCAAGGCACCTTCAATCAGAGAAGTTTTATTGTCGAAGATAAAACTTTATCTTCTACCAACGGTCATCTGAAGGCGCCTTCAATAGGTTAGAAGGCGCCTTTGACACTGTTCATGGAAGACGCCTTCCAAGCTTTTGAAGGTGCCTTCCCTCAGGTAGATCATCTCCTTTGCCGATCATCTTCGCATGGGTAAGGCTCCGATTAATTAGAGTTAAGTTGACCCGAATCGAACTCTGACCTTCTCCTCGAGTAGGCTTCCTCCTTAGCTTCTCTTCCCTCGAACATCGTGCACGTCCTTCTCATCTACCGGTGTACTCTTCCGTTGCATCTCGTCTCTCAAATGTACTGAGCCCATCGACTCTTTTTCTGTGCCATTTTTCTCGCTAGCTGCGTCTTTTGCTTAACTTTTTATGCTCCTAAGTTCTTGCACACTTAGACACAAGGCACCAAATGTAACACCCGAAAATTCTCAAATCAATTTTAGAAATATTCTACTATTTTTCTGGAATTTTAGGATATTTTTATGGAATTTTTAGAGTAGCAGAAGTTGCAAAAATAAATAAAAACGTAAAACCGCTTAAGCGGAAATCGAACCCGAGACCTAGCGAACCCTACGACTTATAGATAGCTTTAGTAACCATGTGGCCCCAGCAGGGGTGTTCTGGAAGAAGAGGGAAACAATGATATTTAAGGTTGAGTTGGGGTGTATTAATCACTTAATATAAATAGGGAAATTAAGTGGTGAGTTATTATTTTGGAACGACAATTTCTTTTCCCTCACCTCACCCGACGCCCCTCTCTCTTCCTCACCTCTCGGCGCCCAAGTCCAAGGAAGAACCTAGGGTTCCATCCCTAGGGCCATAGGAGTATCTTCCGGCAACATCGAGGGTACGAGGACGCTTCTCTCCGCCAGAAGAACGCATAGACACGAGAAGATCGTCAAAGAGATCTCTTCTCCGGAAAACCTAACGATTGGATTGTAAGAAAAACTAGCACAGGATGTGAGCAACCCCTCACCTGCAGTATAAGTAGTTGTTCGTTTGTTTTCATGTCCTTAGATCACTATTATGTTCTTAGTGCAGCCATGTGCAGAGTTAGAGCACACCAGGTGCTCGATAAAATGCCTAGCACAGTTATATGCTATAGTAGGCGTTTTAATAGTTCAGTTGAACGCCATAGATGCACTTTAAATAGTATACTAGTCTTGCTTCAATTTATATGGGGCTACGGTCCAATGGGTGGACTCCCATAGTCGCATGTAGGTTCAGATAACCTAGTAAAGGAAGACAAAATAAATTAGCTATGAACAGTATTTTACTTTTATCAGTGGCACTGTACTGGACTTCAGTTGTCCTTGGGTTGGGCTCCCATAGTCGTTCCTAGGTTTAGATAACCTAGTAAACCCTATTAAATTCGGGACTTGCAATCCCGGGTCTAGTTAGGGATGCGCGCATAGCAAGTACAGTTGTCGGGCCCAACAGTAGCATGATTAGTATTTTTATCTATGTATAAAAATAGTTTTCAAACTTCACAATTAGATAGGTGAATACAGTTTAGCTCCAGTTTAGTTTGCTTAATGTTATCACAAATCGCTTAACCCATGTATCGTTTAGTTAGCTTGTTGATACTGTTAGGACCAAAAGTAGCTAGAGGGGGGGGGGGGGGGGAATAGCTCGTCGCGTTCGCTCGTCGTTCGGCGTTGCTTGTTTCTTCAAAAATGTGCAGCGGAAAATACAGAAACAAATACAACCACGCTAACACTAGGATTTTACTTGGTATCCACCTCCAAAGGAGGTGACTAATCCAATGATCCACACCACGCACGCACCCTCCACTATGAAAACACTCCTTTTCGGTAACTACCGAGGGCGGAGAAGCCCTACAAGACTCTCAGTACAAGAAGAAGAAAGGGTAGTAAAGAATAAGCAAAAGCTTACAAGAAATGCAGTAAAAACCCTAGCTTCTTCTTCTTCTCGTTGCAACTCGCCTCTTGACTTGGATGAACCTCCAAGAACCTTCAAGAACTGGCGGTGAGGAGCTTAGAGAGTGCTGGAGAGGAGCTGTGTTGAATCTGGAATGAATCGGTGAAGTGCTACTGCAGCCATCGAACGCCTGCAGCTATAAACGATGCCAACGGTCGGATCCCGATCGATTCGAATGTTCCCAATCGATCGGGGAGGCTTTGGATCGATCCACGGATCGATCCAGAGCGCCTCTGTGCTCTAGAAACGCGCCTGGATCGATCCAGCGCTTATCGCGCGAAGCAGCCTCAATCGATCCACGATCGATTGGGACCCTGGATCGATCCACTGATCGATCCAGAGCCTGGATCGATCCACTGATCGATCCAGAACCTGGATCGATCCACTGATCGATCCAGCACTTGATTTTTGTCCAAAACCAAGTCCTAAACCTCCCAAACCAACATCCGGTCAACCTTGACCTGTTGATATGTCATGCCTAGCATCTAGTCACTCCCTTGACCTGCTAGGACTCTCTTACCAAGTGTTCGGTCAATCCCTTTGACCCACTTGGACTTTTCTCTGTGCCAAGTATCCGGTGAATCCCTTTGACCTACTTGGACTTTTCTTTCATGCCAAGTATCCAGTCAATCCTTTGACCTACTTGGACTTCCCAGCACCAGATGTCCGATCATCCTTGATCCATCTGGATTTTCCCTTGCCTGGCTTCACTCACCAGGACTTTCACCTAGCTTCACTCACTAGGGTTTTCCATCTGCCTAGCTTCACTCACTAGGACTTTCACCTGGCTTCACTCACCAGGATTTCCATCTGCCTAGCTTCACTCACTAGGACTTTCACCTGGCTTCACTCACCAGGATTTTCATCTGCCTAGCTTCACTCACTAGGACTTTCACCTGGCTTCACTCACCAGGATTTCCATCTGCCTAGCTTCACTCACTAGGTCTTTCATCTGCCTAGCTTCACTCACTAGGACTTTCACCTGACTTCACTCACCAGGATTTCCATCTGCCTAGCTTCACTCACTAGGACTTTCATTTTGCCTAACATCCCAGTTAGGACTTCCCAGTCAAGTATCCAGTCAACCTTGACCTACTTGGCTCTTCTTCAATCAATATCTTATTGTCAAACATCTAAACCCAAACCAAGACTCAGCTTGGTTACTCAGGTCAACCTTGACCTGAGGGATATTGCACCAACAATCTCCCCCTTTTTGATGTTTGACAATACCACAATAACACTTACAATCCCATATGTAAGTTAGGCTAATCCCATAGCCTCCTTCTTCATGCCACTAGGTAATGAACGCATAAGTTAAGCTCTTCATTCTCCCCCTATGACCTTCCCATAGGTAATGAAGGCCTAAACTTAACCATACATTCTCCCCCTATTGGCACACATCAACCCATCGTTGGACACAGATCAACCTATGCTCCAATTTTGGGCACACTTCAACAAATCCATTTGTTGAAGACTCTCCCCCTGAAGAGTTGCTCATCGTGATCACAACTTCACTCATTGTGATCACACGATAATGAAGGTCCCATACCCTTCATTTATCCTTAACTTCTCCCTCAATGTAGACAACTACCCAACCTTGAGCATTATCTACCACTTGAGTGTCCACTTGAAATAATGAGGATATCCACTCCCCATTTCTCCCCATTTCAAGTTTAAGTGCTCAACCTTGAGCAAGTTCATAACAGAAGGTTAACCACCTTCTAAGGTTCATGAAAAATAATTTTCATGTCTTTAAAGAGTCCCTCCCCCTAAAGACATGGTGGTAACTTCTGTCATTGCACCAACAATGACTTGGAATCCCTAAAACTTTAGGAAACCCAATTTTAGAAGTTTTGAGGTTCAAATATTCAAAATTTGAAACAAACCTCAACTTAAACTTCAATGAAGCCTTCCTTAACCAATCCATCCTTGTTTTCCACACGAAAACACCCTTTTTATGTATACAAATGTATTTTTGGGGTTTGGAATGGTTACTTAGACTAAAATAGGTTCAAAGATGCTGAAATCAGGCCTTCCCAGCCAAAACCAGCAACTTGGATCGATTGAAGTTGGGTTCCAATCGATTGAACCTTTCTGAATCGATCCACTGATCGGATTCTCCTGATCGATCGGCTGATCGATCCAGCGAGCTTCGGAATTGTCGTTGAATCGATCCATGGATCGATTCAGAACTCAATCGATCCATGGATCGATCGAGACTCGATAGTTGCTGAAATTCCATTTCAGTCAACTTCAGAAACCCCTAGAAAATTCTACAAAAATCCAAAAATTATGAAATTTCGTGTAGACATTATTTAGGGCATACTTAATCATGGAAAAATAGCTTTCTATGAAAATACATCATATTTTCAAAGATTGACACAAACTTGAAAACTTGCAAAAACTTTAGTGTTTTTCTTCAAGTTTGTGTCTAACTATTCAATGGTGATTACTATCAAAAGATAGCCTTCACCAAGGTTTTCCAAAAACATTTTAAAAACATTTCCAAAACCAATATCCCATCACATTCCTTGGGCTTAATGCACATGACTTGTACATTAGCTTTCCCAATGATGGGAAAACACATAACTATGTGTTTTGATGAATTTAAAACTCAAAGGAATGCACTAAATCAACATCTTGAGCTTTGTTCATCATCCTAACATCTCACTTGTATATAATGTGCACTAAAACACATACAAGTCACCTTATAGTCTTTGTGAGATGTAGATTTTGGTTGTGCCCTAATCTAGGGATCATGCATATCTATCTAGGCATTTTAGAGATATTAGACATCCACCTAGGATGTCACTTGTTAATAAGTGTTGTTAAATGCCATTTGTCCTTAATTACAAGGAGTTTAAACTAATGCATGATAATGTTATGGTATACATCAAAAGAAAATAACTTTCAAAAGAAAGATTCCTATAACTACATGATGTATGAATGTCATGACATGGAATTTTTGAGTTTTTCATAGTAAAACATGAATGCAAAAATAGACATGATGTCATGGCATGTGATAGGCAAACAATCATGACAAAATTTAGCATTAATAAAATATACCTAGATTAACTATCTAAGTATCCTTAAAGTCTTAGCTAAACTTACAACTTAAGCCTAGATTGCCCTAAAGTGCTTCAAGAAAATGCCAAAACCTAAATTGGCATTTCTAATTTCCTTGATTAATGTATGCCAATTGAAAATAAATATGTTCTCAAATGTTGGCATATCCCATTTTTCCACAAGAGTAGCACTTTTAAATTTAAGGCCCGGATTGCCTTAAAGTGCCTAAGAACATACCAAAATCCCAACTTGATAGTTCTTATGAATTTACCAATATGTGCCATTTAAGATTAAAATCAATTCTTTCACCATTAGGCACATTTTACTCTTTCAAGGAGTAATCAATAATTCCATTTCATTTTCAAAGGTTAACAAAAACCTTGAAAATGCTCCTTGAGTGTCAATTTCCTCAAAGTTGGGTTAACTACCCTTCTAATAGGAGTTGACACTCTCTAACCCATCTATGGGGTAGAGAAGATGCTCCTAGGAACCCAACACCTATTGGTGCTCCTTGGATGCTCTAGGTACTCACTAGGGATAACTTCCCTAGATACCTTCCTAGTGACCTTGTTTGACTTCTTGGAAGCCTTGGTCACACTTTCTAGGTCAACTCTAGGGATAGCCTCCCTTGTAACCTTGTTCGTGACTGTCTTAGACTTCTTAGAAGTCTTAGTCACTTTGGTTGCAAAGATACTTCTAGGGATATCTTCCCTTGTATCCTTGACTTGACCTCTAGACTTAGGATTCGTTCCATAATTATATGGAACCCTATGATAACTAGGCACATCCTTCTTAGCTTTTGGTTTGTATCCCAAACCTCTATGGCCATTGGATGGCTTTTGTACCCCTAAACCTAGGTTATGCTCATTTTGCCCTAATAGGATATTTTCCATCCTTTTTAGGGTCTTTTCCATTTTATCAAGTCTTGACCTCAAGACTTGATTTTCTATCATTAAATCCTTAGTATTTGGTTCATGAGCATTTTTGTTTCTAGGATTGTATCTAAAATCCTTAGAGTTATTGCCTAGATTTTTGCCTACATTCCTAACCTTAGGTGTAGTTTTGGCATGTAGGGCCACATGCTTTTCCTTAAAGCCCTCATGCTTTCTATTCTTATGGTAAATTGCATTAAAATGAAAAAAATTTGAACTATCATGCTTTTTACCATAATGTAAAGGAGTAGGCTCAATGAAGGTTACCTTCCTTTTTACCTTAGAGGCTCCCCCTTGACTGGTGCCTCCTTGAGCCGTGACCACCTTCTTCCCCTTGGGGCATTGACTTCGGTAATGCCCTTTTTGGTTGCAAGAAAAGCACACAATGTGCTCCTTGCTCCTTTTTATTCCGGGGATGGTCTCCTTGGGCTTCGCCTTGCCCTTTTGTGCCACTTGGCCCTTCTTCTTGACCAATTTAGGGCACTTGCTCTTGTAGTGCCCATGTTCCCTACACTCAAAGCATATAATATGATTTTTATTTTTAATTGAAATATTTATACCTTTGCTTGTAGGGGTGGCATCTTTCCCTTTGGATCCGGAAGTAGAAGCTTCCTCTTGATCGGACCTTGATTCTCCTCCATTTGATTTTTCTTGACTTGTGGAGGTAGAATCTACTTCCTCCTCTTCGTCTCTTGACCCGGATGTAGAAGCTTCTCCTTCTTCTTGATCCGGCGTCACCAAGGATTGCTCCCCCTCAATCCTAGAGGTGGAGGCTTCATCATCTTGAATATGAAACAAGGAGTATGCTCCCTCCTTGTTCCCTTCGTTGCATTCCCTTGAGGATGAAGCTTCTTGGATCTCCTCTTCTTCGGAGGTTGAGCATCTCTCAACCTCGGAATCCTCCTCTTGGTCTTGCTCCAAAGAGTCACCCTCTCTGGATTTTTCATGATCTTGTACAGTGGAGGGGATCTCTTCATGAAGCTTAGCCAATTTGCTCCATAATTCCTTTGCATCTTCAAATTCTCCAATTTTGCAAAGGATGGTGCTTGGCAATAAATTGACCAAAAGCTTGGTCACTTTGTCATTGGCCTCGCACCTTTGGACTTGCTCTTGGCTCCACTTGCTCCTCTTGAGAACTTTACCCTTTGAATTTCTTGGAGCCTTGAAGCCTTCCATTAGAGCAAACCATTGCTCTATCTCCATCATAAGAAAATTTTCGATTCTTGATTTCCAAGAATCGAAACTCGTAGAAGTGTATGGTGGAGCCACCCTTGTGTCAAATCCAAGTCCATCTTGGAATTGCATCTTGAAGTTGAGCTTGATAAAGTCTTGAACTTGAAGAATTTGCTCTAACTTCTTTACCCTCTAGCTTTTCTTTTTATGCTTGACCCTTTCGGCGATGATTCCGGTGAAGAGCGGCCTCGCTCTGATACCACTTATTAGGACCAAAAGTAGCTAGAGGGGGGGGGGGTGAATAGCTCGTCGCGTTCGCTCGTCGTTCGGCGTTGCTTGTTTCTTCAAAGATGTGCAGCGGAAAATACAGAAACAAATACAACCACGCTAACACTAGGATTTTACTTGGTATCCACCTCCAAAGGAGGTGACTAATCCAAGGATCCACACCACGCACGCACCCTCCACTATGAAAACACTCCTTTTCGGTAACTACCGAGGGCGGAGAAGCCCTACAAGACTCTCAGTACAAGAAGAAGAAAGGGTAGTAAAGAATAAGCAAAAGCTTACAAGAAATGCAGTAAAAACCCTAGCTTCTTCTTCTTCTCGTTGCAACTCGCCTCTTGACTTGGATGAACCTCCAAGAACCTTCAAGAACTGGCGGTGAGGAGCTTAGAGAGTGCTGGGGAGGAGCTGTGTTGAATCTGGAATGAATCGGTGAAGTGCTACTGCAGCCATCGAACGCCTGCAGCTATAAACGATGCCAACGGTCGGATCCCGATCGATTCGAATGTTCCCAATCGATCGGGGAGGCTTTGGATCGATCCACGGATCGATCCAGAGCGCCTCTGTGCTCTAGAAACGCGCCTGGATCGATCCACGGATCGATCCAGCGCTTATCGCGCGAAGCAGCCGCGTCCCAATCGATCCACTGATCGATTGGGACCTCTGGATCGATCCACGGATCGATCCAGAAGCTCTCTGTTCGTTGGGACAGGTCTGGATCGATCCACTGATCGATCCAGAACCTGGATCGATCCACTGATCGATCCAGCACTTGATTTTTGTCCAAAACCAAGTCCCAAACCTCCCAAACCAACATCCGGTCAACCTTGACCTGTTGGTATGTCATGCCTAGCATCTAGTCACTCCCTTGACCTGCTAGGACTCCCTTACCAAGTGTCCGGTCAATCCCTTTGACCCACTTGGACTTTTCTCTGTGCCAAGTATCCAGTCAATCCCTTTGACCTACTTGGACTTTTCTTTCATGCCAAGTATCCAGTCAATCCTTTGACCTACTTGGACTTCCCAGCACCAGATGTCCGATCATCCTTGATCCATCTGGATTTTCCCTTGCCTGGCTTCACTCACCCGGACTTTCACCTAGCTTCACTCACTAGGGATTTCCATCTGCCTAGCTTCACTCACTAGGACTTTCACCTGGCTTCACTCACCAGGATTTCCATCTGCCTAGCTTCACTCACTAGGACTTTCACCTGGCTTCACTGACCAGGATTTCCATCTGCCTAGCTTCACTCACTAGGACTTTCACCTGGCTTCACTCACCAGGATTTTCATCTGCCTAGCTTCACTCACTAGGACTTTCACCTGGCTTCACTCACCAGGATTTCCATCTGCCTAGCTTCACTCACTAGGTCTTTCATCTGCCTAGCTTCACTCACTAGGACTTTCACCTGGCTTCACTCACCAGGATTTCCATCTGCCTAGCTTCACTCACTAGGACTTTCATTTTGCCTAACATCCCAGTTAGGACTTCCCAGTCAAGTATCCAGTCAACCTTGACCTACTTGGCTCTTCTTCAATCAATATCTTATTGTCAAACATCTAAACTCAAACCAAGACTCAGCTTGGTTACCCAGGTCAACCTTGACCTGAGGGATATTGCACCAACAGATACAATGATTAGTTTTGTTCAGTATTTGTTTAGCATGACTTGATTGTCGATATGCATGTTT
Source organism: Zingiber officinale (assembly GCF_018446385.1). Lineage (NCBI taxonomy): Eukaryota > Viridiplantae > Streptophyta > Magnoliopsida > Zingiberales > Zingiberaceae > Zingiber > Zingiber officinale. The sequence continues at coordinate 122,679,153 of NC_055988.1, forward strand.
TAGTATTTCCAGCATGATTCTTATTATGTATACCAGCATAACATCTTTTAAAAGAAAGCATATTTCTTCGAATGCATGTTTTAGTGAGGTAGATTGTTTCTTACTAAGCTCCCAAGCTTATAGTTTCATTTTCCTTATACTGCAGATAAAGGTAAAGGAAAGATGGATTAGCGGAGGCTGGAGGTCAATGCAATCAGATGTGTGTGAAAGAGGAATTTGGAATGAAGATTTTTGGGAACTAGCTCACCTTATAACTTAGCATTTTCTAGTAGTATTGTTTCATAGTCTAGTGATTTCTGAAGGTTCTGAGTGAGTTTGGGTCTGATTTCGGCAGAAATCAGGAACCCAATCGATCAGGCGATCGATTGAGGAGTTCTCAATCGATCAGCCGATCGATTGGAAGAAATCCCCGCGTATAGAACACTGTTGAATCGATCAGCCGATCGATTGAGTAGACCTCAATCGATCAGCCGATCGATTGGGAAGCAATCTGTGGCGAACAGAAAGCTCATGAATCGATCAGCTGATCGATCGACCATGGATCGATCAGCCGATCGATCGGGGAATTTCCCTCGCGAACAGAGAGCTTCTGAATCGATCATTGGATCGATTGGTATAGCTGGATCGATCAGTCGATCGATCCATAAATTCTTCCGTGCACAGTAGCACGCTGAATCGATCACTGGATCGATTAGTCATAGCTGGAACGATCAGCCGATCGATCCATAAGTTCTTCCGTGCACAGTAGCACGCTGAATCGATCAGTGGATCGATCAGATGACTCCAATCGATCAGCCAATCGATTGGAGTGTCTGATTTCAGCTGGAAGGGTCTCATTTCAGTCTTTTGAGCAAATAGAAAGTTTGGGTTCCTTCCCTAGTGTATGTTTGTCAATGGAAAGGTCTTTGAACCTAATCTTACAGGCTGTAATAGTCATTAACAGAGTAAGATTTTAATCAGTACAGATTTTCGCACCTTATAGTTTAGCATAGCATAATGTAACGGTCCGGTCTCGTAGCCATAGACCAGTAGGAGGCGGGTTGTTACACCAAACACAAATAAGACCTAACTTAACTTGGTTGACCACATCAAAATTATCACGGGATATTTACACTATGTAATCTTCTGAGGGATTAATATATGATAATTGGTCATTAGAGGTTAAAGAGTCTAATAATTGGAATATTATTGGAGTTCTTTTTGATGTATGACAAATGGGGAGAAGTTTAGATTTAAGTGGGAAACTAAAATACCTTTGCAAGAAATCCTACCTCAAGGAGGGAGTTTAGGTGAAGGGGGATCCTAGGATTATGTTCCATGATATATGCATGAGTAGATTACATAATTTATTTGCATGTTATTGTTATATTGTTTCCCTAACTTAAACAGATTGCCAAACATAAAAAGGAAGAGATTGTTAGAGCAATTTGTGTGACCCTTTGTTTTGATGTTTGAAAAAAATGTTTAAGTTAGGTTATTTGTTATATTTGATATGCGTTGTGAGTATGCAAGATGCAGATATATCAAGGAAAGTCCAAGTGAGATATTGGAAAAGGCAAAGTCCAAAGGTAAGTCTTAGCGATATAAGTTCAAATATGTAGTCTTGTCAACATAAGTCCAAGTGTGACTTGGCGAGATTAAAATCCCGGAGGTGAGGAGTCTCTTGGCAATGGAAGACCCAACAACAAGGACAAGGCCAAGGAAGCTCTTGAAGGTAAAGCTAAAGAATGGGAAAGCATCTGAGGGAGGCAAGGCTGATGGAGGAAACTAGAAGGCAAGGTCAAGGTTGTGCGGATGAGGACGAGTGCATGAGTAATTATACTTGGGGTTAAACCCCTATTGTTAGGGCTTACCAGTCGACTAGTGTATGTTCCAGTTGATTGATGGTTGAGAAGCAGCAAGTTCAGTAGTCAAACTTTTGTTTGTTCAGTGATTAGTCGACTGATGTCTTCATCATTCGATTGGTCCCAGTCGACTGGTCAATCAACTGGGAGAAAACATAATGTTTCTATTCTTTCAACCAAAGTGGAGTAGTCGACTAGTCTTGGCACCAGTCGACTGGTATTGAGTCGTTAGGGGGTGTAACAATTGATTTTTCATAGAGGTCAGTCGATTGATAACTTTGCCAATCAACTGGTAGCGGGAAAACAATTGGCTTGGATGACGAAATTAGAGGTGGTTAACCCCTAATTAGAGTCTCTAAACTCTCGTGATTCAAGTGCTCGTGATCGAGTTTGTGGCGAGGTTTCTCCTTCGAGAATAAGTTATTCACTAACCAGAGTTTACCAAGGATTGATCTACCGAAGGATCACTAGGATCATACACCTTACAGATACGCCTTGGAGTAGGAGCCCTAACTTCTGAACCACATTAAATTAATGTGTTAGAGGTTTGATTGTTTTGTTTATTTCCTCTCGGTTTTAGTTTTCCTTTGTTTATTTTTGTATTCCATTGCTTTAACAAACGTATGAAGAGATCAAGATGGGTGATCACCTATTCACCCCCTCTAGTTGGGCATCAAGATCCCAATATTATATATGGTCAAAAACTATCCAAACTAGTGTTGCCTTGGCTGAAATTGCTCCATAACCTCTCCTTTCCTAATGTCTTTTGTGGGATCTCCCCTTCCTCTAGCATTTCCTTTTCGGCATCCTTTGCCATGTGCATTAATTTCCCTCTAGACATTGGATTCAACGTTCGAACTCTTCTTCTTATATGAGGTAGTAATCGACACATGAAATAGCTAATATATTACTCTTCTAAAAGATGAAGAACTTATGAAGAAGTCAACTCAAAAGTTTCAATAAATTTTTCAACATTTCCAGTATATTTTAATGTTGCCAATTCTTCAAAAAGATTCTCATGTCTACATCTTCCATAATGGGCTATGAGAGTGCATTTAAGTTTTTCCAAATTAGATTAACTTTGGTTTCCTTAATAAGATTAAACCAATAAATTGTATTGCCTTTCATATTTACATGTGTCAACTTGTCCTTAACTTCATCAAAAGTATTTTGGACTTTGAAATAAATTTTAGTCCTAATAATCCACTAGTAGATCTCAATCATGTAATTTCACTTTCTTAATAGATATCTTGTACTCTTTCAATTGATCTCCCTTGTTCTTCTTGACACTCAGATCGAGAGGACTGATTAAGTAGAAGTGGATATTGATAACTAGTATTTTGATAGATTATTTTAATTCTTATATTTAGTATTTTTATCTTCTCGTATATTTAAATCGGGCTTTATATAATGTTATATGAGTAGATCTATGTTTAGCTCATTATAATTTTAGTATTATTTCATGATTTTATAGAGAATTCAAGTAGAGTCATGGGCATGAGTCAAACTGATTGAGCCCAATGCTAAGGTTGAGGAGCTTAGTTCAATTTGTGCATGATTTAATTCGAAGATTGGTTCAAATCTATATATCCAAAGCCGATTCAATTTGAAAAGAGTTGGTTCAATTGAAAACTTAGTTCATCAAATCAATTTGGTTCAATTTAAATCTCTTCCAAAGCCCAACCCATTCAAAAGAGAGAAAGTCCAACTCAATCTCAAATCCAATTTCATTCTTTAATGGATCCACATCTCCTAATGGATACAGATCATTTTCCATCAACCCAAAATCTAGATCCACATCTCCTCCTTTCATCTAATCTGAATCTTGGCCGCCGATTTAAATTTGGGGCCATCCAAGGGTGGAGGAAAATTCCCTAATGATTATCTTCCTCGGGTGATCTGCTACGCCTTCACCCGACGCCGGCGTCCCTTTTCCCCCTCTTCATTCTCAAGAGCTCCGGCCATCCTCTCCATCATCGCCAGAAGGAGCTCACTCCTCCATCATCGCCGGCAGGAGCTCCCATCAGGCCGACCATCCTCCAACGCACATCATCACCTAACGCCTTCAGCCACGACGCCATCTTCTCCACCGCCTTCTTCTCCATCTCGACAACGACCGGCGGACCACCTCCACTCCACCGCCTACTGGACATCTCTTCACCCTCTCCTCCTTCGTCCTCCATCATCCGCGATTTCCTTTCCTCTCCTCTTTGGGTTAGAAGAAGAGAGTTCACTTCTCTTCTTCGGGTTAGAAGAGGAGAAGTACGTAGCCATTTCAGTTCATTCTGGACAGCAGCTCCATCCTCATCTTCATCGACGGTGATCGTCATGCTCAATTTACACGCACTTTGCTTAATTTGCTTAATGCCTACCAAGTGTTTTTTGAAATGTCCCAATCATCTTTGTCATCCTTTTTTTTTTCTTTTTTTGGCTTAGATTCGTGCAATGTTTTGTTAAGAACGCCCATGTTTTTGTTATGTTCATATCATCATTTAAATACAATTAGGTTAGATTACATTAAATTTCTTTAATGTTACTTTTGTTTTTCTTGCTATTATAGTTTAGGTTAGATTAGATTTCCTTTACTTACATTATCTTTCTTTTATTAAGGTTAGTTTTATTACTTGCATTGCTCCTCATTTGTTAGGTTTAGTTTTAAAACTCAAATTCCTCATTTTCATATTAAAAAAAAAAAGTCCAAAAGAAATAACAATGAATCCTAAGAACTATCATCCATCCATCGTTATATTCGTTGGGAGACGACCCTAGTCATCCTTATGCTATATTAGCGTAGAGAGAGTTTGATAACTTTAATTATAATTTGATATACCGATAGTATAATATACAGGTTGCTCGTATCATATGCCCCCTTCAATGGTGTTGCTTCAACCCTTATTCCTAGTTGTCTGTTGATCTCTTGTAAAAGAGAACGATATTATTATATTTAGACATCAATCGTTACATAATACCTTTCATTTCTTCCATATTTCCTTCTTACATTGTCCTTCTCTCTACCAAAACATTAACCTTATCTGATATCTTTGATATTCCTTCTAAGCATACAACTCTTCTTAGGTTTGACAGGTCAGACCAATGTTGGCATCCCAAAATTCAGAATAGAGAAACACAAACCACAGAATTGTATTAGGATTAACACAAACAATCTGGTAAAGAAACTCAATCCATAAGCCAAAGACAATGCTTTTGTCAAAGCTAATGCTTTATTCTAACAATAATTCTTAAATCTCTCTCCTCTAACTTCCCTTAAACTTATAATAACATATATTCTAAAAAATGCTAACACAACTACTATAAAGATATAACTGACTATAAAACATAAATGACCATTATATATTAAGTCTGTTCAAGTCCTTTTTTATTTTATCCCTTCTAGAATATATAAATCATATTTTAGGCCTGTTTCCCTCCTGAGTCAACATGTTTCACTCCTAATCCAGTACATAGTTCACATATGGAACTTGGTTCCCATCACTATGAAATTCTACATCACTATGTGATCCTAAAAAGTTTGCTATGTACACTTCCGCCAATCCAACTCATTTATCGAAAGCTTAGCAAACAAAACAACATTAGGCCGATCAATGCCTCTAAAAAACACTTAGCTTTGGCAAAATTGGTTAATAAAAAGTTCGATGGGTCACTCGCTTGTGTTTGTGTTTGATGTTGTAGACCTATTGATCCACTTGTTCATGATCGAGTCAGGTGACATGGGTGCTAGATCGTTCGATGACTACTTAGCTTGTTCATGACCGTGCCGAGTGACATTAGTGCCCCATCGTTCGATGATCGTGGTAGGTGCCCACTCGTGTAACCTACTTAGCTTGTTCATGACCGTGCCGAGTGACATTGGTGCTTCATCGTGCTGACTTGTGTTTGTTCATGACCGTGTTAGATGGCATTGGTGCTCGACCGTGTGAGGTGCTCACTTGCGTTCGATATTGTAGTCCCGCTGATCCACTTGTTCATGACCGTGTCCGGCGATGTGGGTGCTCCTTTATTCGACGAAACATCATCATCATCTCCACTCTTGGCAACTTTGCGCCGCCCCTCAATCTCTATGGCTCTCAGCTCGTCGAGCACCTCCTTTATGGACGGCCTCATGTTTCCATCGGCTTGCAAGCACCTGAACGCCACCTCGGCCACCATGGCGATCATCTTCCTCGTCGCCTGATCGGATCGGTACCCCAAGCCGGCGTCCACCAGCTGCTCGAGGTCACCGTTCTGGATTCTGGCCACCGCCATGCTCGACAAGTTGATCTCGCTCCGGTCCCTCGCCATGTCGACGGCGGGCTTCGACGATATGAGCTCGACCAGCATGACGCCGAAGCTGTAGACGTCGCTCTTGCTGGTGAGCTGGTAGCACCGGTGGTACTCGGGGTCCAAGTACCCCGGCGTTCCCTGCGGAGCCGTCGAGACGTGCGTCGCGTCCTCGGGGAAGAGCCTCGACAGCCCGAAATCTGCGACCTTGACGCGGAAGCTGCCGTCGAGCAGGACGTTGCAGGTCTTGACGTCGCGGTGGATGATCGGAGGGTTGACGGCGTGGAGGTACGCGAGGGCGTCCGCCGTCTCGATGGCGATGCCCAGGCGCACCGGCCACGTGAGGACTCCCTCGCCGGCGCGGCGGCCGTGCAGGTGATCCGCCACCGTCCCGTTCGGCACGAACTCGTACGCCAGCAGGAGCCCCCGGCTGCGGGGCGACGTGCAGCCGTAAAGGCTGACGAGGTTCTGGTGCCGGAGCCGCGACAGGATCTCGATCTCGTTCACGAACTGCTCCAGCCGCCGGCAGTTGTTCTCGTAGAGCCGCTTGACGGCGATGGTGCGTCCATCTCGAAGCTTCCCTGCAGACACCAAGCCATTTGAGCGAGCGAGCGTGCGACCAGTCAAATCGTTCGTTCTCAAACTTCACTACCTTTGTAGACAGTGCCGAAGCCTCCATCGCCGAGCTCATTCGAGGGATCGAATCGGTTCGTCGCCTGCAGCAGCTCGTCGTAGGAGAAGAGATGGGTCTGTAGACGAGCAGCGTTGAGCTCAGCATCCTTCAGATTCGGCTTAAAAGAGGCATTTCGATCGAGAAATTTGGAGGATGGGGAATGCATTCTGTTCCTCTTCCGCTTCAAGCACAGAAAACAAGCGCAGAGTAGCACCAAAACGCCGGCTGCCGCCACAGAACCTGCTCGCCGTGGAGATGTAAGAATACACAGAATTGCAGAAATTCTGTTCCAGCATCACTGGAAGAGATCTTACCGATTACAATCTTCACCCTCCTGTGACCAGATCTTCCTGCAGTAGCAATTAGGAATTTTCTGAGAAAGCTATTCGTAAACAGTGTTGACGAAAGTCAGAATTATCCCCTGAAGAAGATCGCGTTGACTTTTCTGATTTGTGGTATTCCGGTGAATCTAAAGAAGATCGTACCTTTAGAGCACCTCGGAAATCCTGATCCATAGGAGCAATAACAGGTGTTGTTGTTGGTCGGAGAGCTGCCGTCGAACCCGCACAGGCCGCCTGAGTTAATGCAATCGCTGCACCACCCCCTCCCCGCCGTCCAACTCACCGAGAACCCATCCGCCACCGCGTTACTGAAGTTCAGCTCCCCCATCGCCAGCCTGTCCGCCGCCCCCTGGTGCATCGGCACCACCACGGTCGAGTTGCACGGGATCCCCGCCGACACGCCCTCTCTGAGCGTGTAGTATCCCCGGCGTCCGGCGGCGGCGCCACTCGAGCAATTGATCGGATCGAGCCCCTGCGGGACGCCATCGCAGTGGGAGAACACCGTGGCGTTACGATCGCGATCGCTGCAGCCGTACAGGTGCGAGGCGATGCTGGCGTTCTCGGTCGGCACAGGGCAGTCCATCGACAAGAGATCTCGGTCAACGACGTCGATCAGGTGGTTCACATAGTCCACGTTCTTCACCTGGTAGCTCCTGCCGTTGATGTTGATCATGATGCAAGACTTCTCCTTGTCGCACCAGAGGAAGTACCCCGGGTAGCCGCAGTAGTTAGGATGCCCATCGACGTGAAACGGATAGCTGACGTTGAACTTCTTATGGCCGCAGGGATACAAGAAAGGAGCACAATCCGCATACCTGTAGTAGGAAGAAGACGCCATGGACGACAACAGACTGAAGATCAATACAAGGATCAGTGCAGCAGGAGACTCCATCGACTTCAATTTTTCCGGCGAAACACAAAGCTGAAAAAGCAGACGAGACGAGACGAGACGAGACGAGACGAACTTCCCCTGTTTAGACTGGGATTTTATTGCAGCAAGCACTTTGGGTGTCCTTTTCCTCCCAACTTTGACCATTCGGCGACAATGGCGATCGGTTCAGAAATTCAAAAGAAGAAGAACAAGTGGTTGGCGATCTCTAGAAAGATCAAAGCAGATCGGCACCATTTTTTCAATTGCAGGACGCGTAGATCGGCAAAAGGGAGGATTTTGGAGTGCAAAGTGCCCACGCGTACAACACATGGCAAAGCTCTCCAATATCCTAAAGTAAGGAAGTAAACAAAATAATGAAGAAGAAGATGAAGTTTTACCTAAACTTTAAGCGCGATAAAGATAAAGTTTCTCTTAAGCTTTTCGCAGACTTGATAAGGACTTCTTGACATTGCTAATTAAAGCAACTTCAGGCTTAAATTTGAGGCATCCCTTGCTTTGTCTTTGCAATTTAACTATCTCTTAGACTTGAAAGTCATTAGATTCCATCTTCTTCGATAGGCAATCAATCCTCTAGGAAACCTAAAAGAACTTTGTCTAGCTTTTGTTGGATTTATTTGTGGGAGATAATAAAAATTACATAATTTAAAATTGTTAAATGCAAAAGATCGAATTGGATCTGTCGAGTTGCTAGTTGCTGCCTTGGAAAGGCTGAGCTGAGCTGTTCCGGTCGAGTAGACCGAATTACTGAGTGTTCAAGTTGGTTGAGTGGCGAGCAGCCGAGTGCCTAGCTGCCGAGTGGCCTGAGTAAGTCAAATGCTGAGTAGGCCGAGTGTCGAGATACTCGAGTATCCGACTAAGCTCGAGTAGACCGAGTATCTGACTAAGCTGTGTAACACAAGTGTCAAGTCGGAGTGTGAATCCAGGCTTAATTAGTTATATCAAGGCTTGTGTTAAATACAGTATTCTTGAAATAGATTCACCCTCTCCTATGGTGATTTGAGGCTAAGTTAGACGACTATTTTCTAAAATATAATAGAACGACCAAAATCACAACTAAGTACTTGTTGTTAGTGGTAAACTAACATGTATCTGAATGCTATCACAAGGAAGTGGATGTGAGTCGCTGAGCGAATTTCTCAGCAAAGAGAAGAGGGGGAGACAGTGAGAGATGAAGTTGGATGGAATTTATGCATATTTGTGAGTTCTATCCAAGGTAAGAGCTCATTAATGGCCGAATAAATGTCATTAACTATCTTCGCCCAGTTGTAGCTAGCATCGTTACCACTCGGGCGGTTACAAATAAGCTATTAATATCTGATCATTTCAGGTTATTTATTAATGCATCGGTTACACATTTTGAGTCGTAGGAAAAAATATGATCTAATGACAACATAGTTGATTCATTCACTTACGTAAATTTTAGCCCGATCATTTAATTTCAAAGCGCACAGGACTAACACATGAGCCATCGGAATTAAGTGTCCTAGTTTGCACTTCCATGGACAAGTCATCTGAATTAAATGTAATTCGGATCCTGATTTACACTTTTACATCACACACGTCCCGTTCATGTTCATAATACTATACAATTGTGATTCTATTTCATATTCATAATATTATACAATTATTGAAGCGAAAAAGATAAAATCATCATCTTAACAACTTTTTTAGGACGGCCCCATATTCTATGTAAGAAGGTAAATCACATGAGACATTTACTTTAACATAACAGCCCATTTTACAATCATAAAAAATTGACCTCAAATTTATTAGAGCAATCATTCATATAGATACCAACTGTGTCAATCGGTGAGGATAATGTTACACAATTATGATTCTATGCAGATCCATTTTCTTCGTGCCACCGAATTTTTAATGTGGAAATAAACTCCCACACGCATTTGAAGTCCACTTTCTCATTCAATTTTCATTCACATTTCCAAGGGTTTTTAACAAAATGAGAGATGAAAGCTTCCGGAGTATTTATTGCTACATGAAACAATCATTTTCAGAAAGAGACTTTGCAACAAGAAAATTGTTCGACAGTGATGCTTAATATTGAAATTTGTGGAGATTGAGATCCATTATTTCAAAATCTCCAACTCAAGCTTGTTACTTTTGGTTTGGCCCAAAAATCTTCTCCTGTATGTATCAGACAATTCCAAAGAATTGGCATCCGGAATTTTCAAACTAGTAGAATAAATGAATTGTTATATTCAAACAAAACTCTCTGCATCTATCTTCAGTGAATAGATAACAAAATTTGACTCAAGGCTAAGTCCCGTGAGAGATGTGAAACATGAAAAGAGAGAAAATGCTGGAAATAATATACAGATAAATATTTTTTTTCTTATTTTTTTTTCTTATGCTGAATCTGGAGGTGGCTTTCTGATTTTTGGATTTGGTTGCTGAAACTGTTGTTGTTCATTTGCAATCTTTGTATCTAGATCTTGCAGACTATTTGAAGCATTCGAGGATCATCACTGTCTGTTTGTGCCAAAGTTGCTATCTGATATGGAAGGAATTTGGATGCATGTGGTTGAGTACTCCTTGGACGCCTGTGGCCTCATAGCCTCTGTATCTTAATAAAATAATGGTCTTGCCCAAAGTTAACACAAGAGTGCCGATCTAATCCCGGCGCAGCTCCTCCGATGTTTAAACGAGACCAGTGGAATAGAAAAAAAATGATCTTGTGGAATTAGCATACTTTGTCTATGAATTATCGTCTTTCTTTTATAGGCGTCTGAGACAGAATATAACGGACAGATTTGGAGATAATGTGGTGGTTAAAATTAAGATGATATGACAGTTAAAGTTAAGATGATATGGCGTTCCTCACCCGATTTTATTATTCGTTCAACGCAAAGTCTCTCAGTGCCAACGACCGAATTACAAGTCATTCAGAAGAGGGCCGACTGGCCTTTAAGCCGATCGAACATATGGAGTTTAGTGTTGCACTCTTGAACTGAGAAGCTAGCATATCCAGTCATTTAATAACTGATGCAGTTTAAGGGATGCCTGACCCACCTCATAATCGACCGACCATAGGTCTGGTCAGCATAAGGGTTGATCTCCCTGATTCTTACAAATCCCTCTACACACACCCGACCGACCCTATTACTGGTCAACTCTACGGATTTCCACGAGACCATACGCCTGTGTATCCATTCGATAATAGGGTTGGACGAGTTCACATGGCTCCATACCATCTCCTAAATGCACAAGTGTACGATAACTCCCTTTATAAACCCGGTGAGAATTCCAAATCTTAGATTCACTTTACCTATAAATTATTATACGGGCGATCGACTTAAAGTATCGATCGAATCTCTCAGAATATAGTTCCATTTCTCTGGGCAGTCCATTACACGCGCCCAATCATATTCAAGACCGATCGAGCCTAAGACACTTAGCTTCATATTACTTTCCGAACGGATTTCCAGTACGCTCAATGTATTATATTACTTTCCAAACGAATTACTAACACCATTTAGTACATAACCAAGCAGCTTAATGTGAGGACAAGAACATAGATGGTTGGCCTTATAAGACGGTCGAGATATACTCAACAGACAGCATGAGCAGAGAATCCTAACAGTCTGTCAGAATAACAACCATATGTCAGAGAATATTCTTCTAGAACATTCTCTGAAGATTATCATGTCTCTCATCAGTCGACCGCTTATGATAGCATATTTCTATAACTATCTCATCAATGGCATAAGCTATAAACGACAAAAGAAGTACATATATATGTAATTTTTGACCAAATTCGTGGGCGTCAAGATAAGTCCTCTGTTTAACCTCAAAGCGCTCGTTCTCCTAGACCTTGTAAGCTGCCAGTTCAGCTTTTACAGAGTCTAACTCAGCCTGTATCGACTCTAGTCAGGTTTCTTGTGTTTCCAATTCCCTCTGTTGTTCTAATATCAATAAGCCCTTGGTTTCTCGTTCAAATGATTCAGAAGCATGAGAAAGTCTCAGCTCCTCTAATAAAGCAATTTTTTGAGCCAGGTCGGAAATGACCTTGGCCTTCATAGCGCTTTCTGCTTGGAACTTAGTTTCACTAGTCTACAACAAGATTTCTATTTTTTTTCCTATCTATTTATTGAGAATCCACTAGTTGTTGATATTCCTTCAAATCTTCTCCATATTCAAGAGAGAAGCCCAACTTGATCCTTGACCTCTTTTTGTAAGTTAGTCGTCTCAGTGTTCAGAGTGAACACAGAAGCTTCTAACTCCTCCACCTATTCTCTTAGGATTTAGTTATCCCGCTCCAAGTCCACAATTAATTGGCTTAAGTTCAACCTAGAAACGTAAAGATGGAGAGAACAATAATGAGGTCTTAATTCATAAGGCAGGCCAAGTTAGGAGCTTACCGTGTAGCATTCTAAGTGTGTTCATTTGTGCGCGCCAACGTCGAGGACCATTTCAACTGTCTTCGTACTTTTACCCAGGATTCGGCTAATGGGCCTCCTATCTTTAATACCCCATAAGAGGATGGGGCAATGCTCCCAGCCCTTATTGAGATGGTAATACACATGATTATTTGAAATAACGATGGGGGCCAGTAGGAGAGCTAGGCCCTGAAGGAGGAGCGCCAGAAACCCTTGGTAACACCGAACGAATGGAGGGGGAAGATTCTGGTATTATCTCGATCGGCTCAAGATCTCGTGTGACTCTAGAAGGCGCAGGTGTAGGACCGATCAACCTCATAACAGACTTTCTCCTAGGACTCCCCAATGTGATAGAAGAGACGCCTAAAACTTGTGGCGACGCCGGACGAGTGGATAAAGGATCCGATATTGTCTCGATCGGCTTAGAAGCCTGCGCACCCATGGAAGGCATGGGTGTAGTGTTAGAATTTGAGGGATGTCATAAGGCAAGCATTTTATGATTTTTTTCTATTTATTTGATAAGTATAAATTCACTATTTGAGTGCATATTATATATTTGATTGTCTTAAACTTATTTATTGAATGTTCGTAATATAATTCATAGCATGAGAGAATTTGTGATTGGATCGCAACTAGTGATTATCTCTACATGTGTAATTATGAATATATTGAAATTTTCCTAGTCGTCGAATTGATACATTCGGACATCATCAATTCTATAAGACTAGCATGGGTTATACTCCTTGGTTCGGTCAAGCAGTTGTTTTCTCACTGGCTAGAGACATTATGATCTTGAGAGTTAAACGTGGATGCAAGTTATAGTAATTAGTTCATTAGAGTGACTCATTGTAAGATTTTATATGGTTCTCTACACATATATAGATATGTCTGCGAAGTTTTTACTGCAGCATGAGTACAAGTTTCCTTCGACTTGAGGTATATAAGTCATCTTGGTCATGGAGACTTATACTTCGATATCTTAAGCAAGCATCTCATTGAGGTGTGGACCCAGGATGATTGGGTATAAATTAAAGTGCCCGAAGGTATTTAGATAGCCCACAGAGGATTCACCATAAAGGATTCACCGCTCCTATGACCACTCATTAGGATTATTACTCAAAGTCTTTGGTCAATGCATCATATGCTAAGAGTGTGAGACTCTTGTACACATGTATGAGTAATTTGAATACGTAGAACGAAGAAGTATTACTTGGGCTAGGTGTGACATAGCCAACCTAGTTGAGACAAGACACATAGACCATGCCCTGAATCAAATGAGTATAAGACGAGTGAAAGGAATGAGGCATGACTCACTATAGCTGCTGAACGGTTTATAATTAATTCTAAGATCAACTATAATTTTTCGACTAATTGGGGATCATGATGTACTACTAGGTGTCACTCATGATCGTTCTATAATTAAATAGTTAATTATGGATAACCAAGATAAACTGGGAGGCTATTGGGTCACACGCACTAACGAGTCTCTAAAAGACGTAAAATAAGTTAAAAATATGATTTTTAGATCAAGAGATAAATGTTTGGTTGGACCATATATAAGACAAATATGAAAATATTTGTCGCAATAGAAGCGCAGATGGGTCATATCTCTTATGGAAGAGTTTGACCATATTTGGTTTAATCATAAATTAATCATAAACCAACTTGGTTTAGTTGTGAATCAAACCAAGGGGTTAATGGACTAATTTTTTGTTAAGGGATAATGGGTTGGATTTGAGTTTTCTAATCCAACTCATTAAGAAAGATTATATATAGATGTAATTGGGAGAGAATTAGATATAATTTTCATTAGTTGGCTTGATAGGGTTTTGGAAACCTTAACCCAACTTTTCTCTCCTCTCCCTTCTCTCTTCCCGCCGCCAACAACAAGAGGACACCTCTCTTGTTGTCGTGACCACCACAAGGGAGAAAACTCTCCCTTGTGTGCTTCTCTTCCTCTTCCTCTTGATCTCTCTTCTTCTCTCGTGGCTAATAACTTCTGAAGGAGAGGCTTGTACTCAAGGAGTTGTCTTGAGGAGCTCGGTGTAGATACGAATAAAGGCGAGGTTTAACAACGTCGCTACGATTGATGCCCTTCTCGTTACAGGTCATCAGTAAAGTACACCTAGAATAAATTTACTTTCCGTAAAAAATTTAATTATGCGATCATGTTTGATATGTTGTATCTTTATATGCGTGTGGTGTAATAATTTAGGGATTATTATTATTTTATTTTCCGCTGCTCATGTTTACGAAATGTGTTTTAATACACATCGCATCGGGCATATCCTAACAATGGTATCAGAGCCTGATCGTGCTTTGACATATCGTAAAATTATTTTACGGTTTGTAATTTGTGTTGTAATTAATTTTGTAATTTTTCTAGAATTATTAAGATTTTTCTACTTTTGGAAAGTTTCCTAAATTACTAGAAATTCCATTTTTGGAAAGTTTTTGATATAATCTCATAAAATTAAATTTAGAAATATTCTGTTAATTTAGAAATTATCATTTCTGGAATTTTATAAAATTTTAATAAGTATTATATTTTTTTAAAAATTCCTAATTTGTTAGGTAATATTAGAAAAATTCTGAAATTTCTTTAAAAAAATATCCAGATTTGACATATTCTAAATTAAATTATAGAATTAATCTTTTCTAGAATTTTTAGATTTATTAAAATATTCTATTTTTAAAAGTTTCCTAAATTATTAGGAAATAACAAATTTAAAAAGATTTAAAAAATAAAAAAAATCTAGATATGAGATATTCTAAATTAAATTATAGATTAATATTTTATGACATGTTTAGATTTATTAAAATATTCTATTTTTAGAAAGTTTTCTAAATTGTTAAGAGATTTGAAAAATCACAAAAATCCAGATTTGAATTATTCTATAATAAATTAAGAAATATTAATTATTTATTTCCTAAATGGTTAGAAAATTAATTTATAAATTTATTTCTAAAATAATTAAATATTCTTGATTGATTGAAATATTCTAAATGAGATATATTAATTAAATTTAGAAATTGGCTTCCTAATTTGATTAGATAAATCTTGATTTATTAAAATTAGATTTATAACATATTTTTATTTCTAAAATAGAATTATAACATATATAAATTTATGCCATGAGCATACCATATTGTATGTCATGTAGATACATTAATTATGACATGATTAAATTTTATCATGCGTATAATGTGATTAGATCTTACCATATATATGATGTATCATGCTATCTCATGCGTATGATGTGTCATGTCATCATTTATGCCATGAGTGTAATGTCATGTAGATAGAATTTTATATGATGTAGATGAGACCTAAATCCCCTATAGAGTTGTCAGACGGGCCAACCCGTGGCGGGGCGGGTCGGCCAGTGGCGGGCTAACCATTTGGTGGGGCGGGGCGGGCCAACCCGCCAACTTAGCGGGTTTGGCGGGCCAACCCGCGGGCCCATCAAAAATTTTAAAAAAAATCAAAAAATATTTCATATTTTCAACATTTTACTTCAAAAATGTTTTCTACAATTAAATGTATACATAAACATGCATTCTAAATATAAATGAACACAAACGAGTACTTATGTTGGATGAAAAGTACTATTTTTATTTCAAAATTATAACAAATAAAGATAATAAATTGGCCTAAAACTTAGCTTACACGTGTTTTTCAACCCCGGGCCAACCCAAGCCCGAACGGGCCGACCCGCGCGGGTTGCGGGCCTAGGCGGGTCGGCCCACGGTGGACTTGGGTTGATAAAATTCCAACCCAACCCGCTTAAATTGTTTGGTGGGGCGGGCTAACCCGACGGGCCCAACCCAAATTGACGACTTCCCTTACTCAATATTAAAACCTACACCTTCCGTTAATATGGTAAGAACCAGAGTTTAAATTTTTGTTTGAGTTGTTGGTCAAAGTTAAGCTTAACTTGAAATTAAACATGTTCAAACCATAGAGATGCAATCTCATGATTAACGGGTTGGTTTTAAACTTGAAGCGTTGATTTGTTGTGCCAAAGCCATGTTCAATGTGGATAGAGGTGAAGTTGGGTGATGTGCATTTGATGTATACTTGTTAATGTGTTAACAACCCGATATTTATGTGAAGATCAATTAGTTACTAGCATAATGTGATAATTTCATATAAGTGATATGTAATCGGTAAATATTTTATCTATCGCTATAGCTAAGAATAGCTTGTTGGCCAAAGTCAAGGTTATTCTTATCTATGGTGGATATCAACCCACTTAGAGAAAACCTGCCATCTCTCGAATTCAAAATAAGAGTATTTGAATTTGATAAATAAGCGGGCTTTTATGTTAATTGTTTACATAAGTAAAATCATGTCTTTTATACATTCTCATTTTTGTATTTCTAGATTAATCATTTAATTATGGCTTCTGTTAATCTGCGTTTGATTTTGGACTCAAACAAACTGACTGGGTCGAACTTCTTGAACTGGTTTCAAAATTTGAGAATTGTTCTCAAAGCCGAGAAGATAGCTTATGTCCTTGATCAACCTCTTCCCACCAGTCTTGATGTCGATACAACTACAAATTAATTGTCGACCCTTCAAAAACATAAGGATGATTCTGTACTTGTTAGTTACATTATGCTAGCCGTTATGACTCCTGAATTATAGAAACAACATGAGCATTTGGATGCTTATGATATTGTCTATCATCTTTGTGAGCTATTTGATGAGCAAGTTAGATCCGAAAGGTTCGAGGTCTCCAAGCTTCTCTTTTGCTCAAAGATGCAGGAGGGTTCGTCTGTAATACAATACGTATTAAAGATGAATGACTACATAGAGCGTTTAGCACCACTCAATTTTACGATGGATCATGAGTTAAGTATTGACTTAATTCTACATAGTTTACCGAAAAGTCATTCACAATTTGTGATGAACTATCGAATGAACAATTTATAATCGACCATCTTCGAGATGATAAATATGCTCAAGACTGTGGGACCTTCTGTTAAGGGTGAACAAAAAACTGTGATGTTAGTAGACTCCTCCAATAAACGTTCTAAGAGGAAGCCAAAATATCAGGCTAAAGGGAAGAGCAAAAAGGACAAGATAGTAGAACTGGCAAAAAAGAGCCCATGCCATCATTGTGGTAAGATGGGACACTGGCGAAGAAACTGAAAGATCTATCTTAAGTCTATGAAGAAGAATAAGGCATCCGATGCCACATCCTCTTCAGGTATTTTCGTTATTGATTGTCAGGTTATTTCCTCAGACACTTAGATATTGGATATTGGGTGTGGCTCATATATTTGCAATGACACACAGGGGCTAAGAAATAGCAGAAGACTCCTCAAGAGAGAAACAAGTCTGTGAGTTGGGAATGGAGCAAAGGTTGCTATAGTTGCCATCGGAATATACTTGTTAAAGCTTCCTAGTGGACTTGTCTTAGAACTAGATAATTGTTATTTTGTTCCAGCATTAATAAAGAACATTATTTATATTTCTTGCTTAAATAGAAAAGGTTTCCATTTAACTTTTAGTAACAATTGTTGTTATATAATCTTAAATGGCGTTCTTTATGGCACTAGAACTTTATGCAATGACATCTACGCGTTAGATATATCTAGTGATGTACTCAATATCGAAAAGAGCAATAAAGGCGCTCGAATATATAATCAATTAACCTCTTACTCGTGGCATTGTCGCCTTGGCCATATAAGCAAGAAACACATGTCCGAATTGCAAAAGATTGCAGTTCTCAAATCATTTGAATTAGATACATGTGATTCATGTTTAAAAGGCAAGACGATAAAGTTACCTTTTTCTCGAAAGGGTGAACGAGTTGATGAGTTACTTGGGCTCGTACATACTGATGTATGTGGACCAATGACAACTCATGCATTTAGAGGTTATAGCTACTTCATTACTTTTATTGATAATCACTCTTGTTATGGGTATGTAACACAAGTCTGAAGTCTTTGAAAAGTTTAGAGAATTCAAAAGTGAAGTAGAGAAATAACTTGGTAAAAATATTAAGATACTTCTAGGGGTGAGCAGTCATCCCACCAAATCGACTAACCTGCTCATACCGACCCAAACCGAACTGAAAAGAAAATTCGTTGGATATAGGGTCGGATGTAAGGTCTTGATATTGTATTATCTGATCTAGTAGGGCCGGATAGTTTTTTATCCCAATAACCAAACCAACCCGATCCGTGATCACCCTTACTTGTAACAACTAATGTCGATAAGCTGCTACACATTGTAGTAGCTATTGGTTAGTCCTAGGAAAATCGTACCGATTTCATTGTACAAAAATTTTGTACAAGTATTGAACCTTTCCTTAAATAACCTATTGTGTTCTTTAGAAGTTAAATTAGGAATCGCAGACGAAACTTAACATCATTGATTCCAAATTTAACTTATCTGTTCTTGATGATTTAGATTTGGATCGCAAACGGAACTTAACACTATTGATCCAAATCCACCTATGTTATTAATTCCATTAAATATTAATTTCTAAAATTGACTTCTAGGACTGCATGGTGAGGCACATGACCTTCTTGGATATGGGAGCAACCACCACCACCTAGACAAAGCTTTTTAAGGAAAGTTAATATTTAATTTCCTTAAATAACTCTAGGTTAACCAAAAAGAACATTCGAATCACAAATTCGAAAAATAAAGAAAACACAAACTCGAAAAACTAATTCGAAAAACTAGATCTAATGCCTCTTGTGTTTGGAATTCTTACAAAGAAAAATAACTAGTATGATGCGGAAGAAAAATACTAGTTATACCTTCTCTTTGTATGTTAATAACCTCGAGATCTTCTGTCGTATTCCTCGCCTCGCCTTGAATGTCGTGTGGGCAACGATCCTCCAAGATGAACATCACCCAAAGAGCTTTCTTCTTCCTCCTCTAATATTCGGCCACCACCACCACCAAGGAAAAGAGAGCAAGGGAAAGGAGAGGGAGAGAGGGGCCGACCACACCAAGATCTCTAAGTAAGAGAATAAGAATTGACCTCTCATGAGGCCTCCCCTCCCGCTTCTTTTATATTACTTGCCCAAGGCAAATAAGGAAAGACTTTTTATAAAAATTAAAATCTTCCTCCTGGTTTTCCTTTTCCCTTTTAATTTTTCCTTTTCTTTCCTCTTGATTGAATCAATCACCAAATCATGGATTGATTTAAATTTTGATTGGCCGACCCCTTGCTTGGGCACCAAGCAAGGTGGCCGGCCACCTCATCAAGGAAAAGGAAAATAATTTTTTTATAAAATTTTATAAACTCTTATAAAATTTTACAAGCTCTCTTCTAATTTCCTAAAGTAGGAGTTAAAAAAGGAAAGTTTTAAAAATTAAAACCATGTTTTAAAATTTAAAACTTCTCTTATAAAATTTTCTTTTTTAACATGGTGATAGAAAATTTAAATTTTAAAAGTTCTCTTCCTTTTTTTCTTAAACCATGAGGATGGTTAAAAAAGGAAAGTTTTAAAACTTTTAAACTTTTTTTTAAAACATGTGGCCTAATTCAAATAAGGAAAGTTTTTAAATTTAAAATCTCTCTTTTAAAACTTGTAATTTTCTACAAAGAGAAGATTTTAAAAATTCAAAACACCCCTCCTTGTTTGAATTATTGTGGTCGACCCCTACATGCTTGGAAACCAAGCAAAGGGGCTGATCCTGTCCGAATAGCTGAACCAACGGACGTTGGGCACGTGGCGCTCTCCTAGTCGATGACGTAGGCCTCCGTCTGGTCGCACGAATCTCCGGCGAGCCTGCACAAAAGTCGGGCCGGGAAGGGGTTCCTGGCGGCGACCCTCCGACGCTCAAGTCAGGCAAGCAAGCAGTGAAAAAGTGGCTCCCAAAATATTAGAATGCATACCTCCGGCGAAGGATGAGGGCCTTTATATAGGGCAGCGGAGAAGCGAGTGTACACATACCGAGGTGTACACGTGTCCGTGGCCCATACCCCCGTAAGGGCTTGTCAGTGCCCTAGTAAGGAACCCCTGTCATAAGATTTGGAGTATGGCCTACATGTGGAACATACCCGCTGTCGAAAAGATGTCACTTGTCCTTTTCCCCTTGCTCCCGATCTGGCGTCCGGCCGGACGTATACGGTGGTTTACTTAGGGAGATTCTCAATCACGTGCTTTGTGGAGACTATTAGCAGTATGCTACCTGATGGCTTTGGCCGAGTGTGCAGTCCGATCGGCCCTGCGATCTTGTCCGCTGAGCGCCGAAACCCTGACTTTCGACAGGGCGCCTTTAACCATCAACTAGACATCGGCCGACCGCCTGGCCGGTCGAACCCACCCCTCTCCGGTCGGCCACCTGCCACTTTGACTTCCACGTGGCGTTGACTCCACCGGACGGGGGGCCCTTGTTCTTACAACCGGATCACTTGCCTCCCCTTCAAGTCTAGTCGAAGGAGGCGATTAGTCCGACTGACTGGACTGTTAGCCTTCAGGCACACCTAATCCGCTCGGCTTTTCACAGGGATGGCCTTTAAGGTTAGTCAACAGCAACCTTCCTCGGATCTCCTCGTAACCCGTGCCAATCTTCGACATTAAGGCTGAGCATGCATTCATTAAATGCATCGAATGACCGAATGCCACGTGGCGAACTGTCATCATCGTACGGCGGCGGCGGTGTGGTGCTTTGATGGGATCGAGGCGGTTCGAAATGGACGGCGCGATGTGCACATTGATTCCCGTGACCTGGATCCAACGGCGGAGGCCGCCCGACCCTCGCTATATAAAATCTTCGCTCTCTCCTATTCCCCTCACTTGCTTTCGCGATTTCTACCTTTGTCTCTGGTGTTTCGATGCTCCGGCGATTCCATTCCTGCTTTCCGACGCTTTCCGGCGCCTCTTCCTTGATCCTTTTTCCTCGCAGTAAGGCTCTATACCTTTTCTTTCTTGTTTCCGGTGTTTACTCCGTATTTCTCTCCCCAGTTTCAATCCTTGAAACCTCTTTTCGCTTGCTGTTGTTTTTCTCCTGCCTTTTTGCCTTTTTGATTTCTTCCGATCGACCCATGGCTAGCTCTTCCCATCCCGAAGACCAGTCCCTTGGCCCTTGGTACACTACCATGCAGTCACGATTTAATCAGCGTGACTTTGACATTCTAACCGATAATTTTGAAATCCCCGAAGATTTTGAACTTCTTTTAGCCGGTCCTTCTGCCCGGCCGCACAGGCCGCCGCGCGGAGCTTTCTGTGTCTTCCACGACCAGTTTACCGCCGGTCTGCGTTTCCCGGTGTTAGAGTGTATACTAAAAGCCTAGCTTTTGGTATAAACATTTATCTAGAAATAAGAATCACATTGGTCAAATGTCTACATTTATGATAAATGTAGTTGCTCAATTAATTTATATTGTAGATAACATGATGTGTGGTGTCACATACAGAAGATCATGTTATCGGTTCCTTATAAATTATAAACAGTAGCTCACGACCAAGATGGAAAGGAACAAACCATTGGAAGGTCGTAGTGTAATTAGGTATTAGTTTATCTTAACTATATAATTACACTAGTACACTTAGAGTGTATTGAGTAGGACCATTTAAGGTCGTTCCTTTTATACTGACTTTATAAAGGAACAAAGACCTCAGTTATTATGGAAGTGTGTGCTCTTAATCCTAATATAATAACAAGCACATATATTTGATATTTATTTCTTTAATTTATCAATGGGTGAGATTTAGTTCGATAAATCAATAAGCCCGATAAGTTGGGAAATGATATCACTTATAGTGTGTGTTGTTGATTATAGAAGGAAACTGTGACCTAGTGATCTAGGTTGAGAATGTCCCCAAGAGGAGCTCATAAGGATTGTCATGTTAAACCCTGCAGGTGGACTTAGTCCGACATGACGATGAAGTTGAGTGGTACTACTCTTGGAGCTAGATATTAATTAAGCGAGTTGTCAGTAACTTACTTAATTAGTGGACATTTGTTATCTTAAACACAGGGAGACTAACACACTCATAATAAGAAGGAGCCCAAAATATAATTTGGGATTGGTGCGGTAGTTCAATAATAGTTCTTTAGCGGAATGAATTATTATTGATGAAATTAAGTTGTGTGTTCGGGGCGAACACGGGATGCTTAATTTCATCGGGAGACCAAAACCAATTCCTCCTCTCGGTCCCTATCGTAGCCTCTAATATATAGAGATTTATACCCACCGCATACCCACCTTCTTACCTATCCAATGGGGTCGGCCAAGCTAGCTTGGAACCCAAGCTAGGGCCGGCCAAGACCAAGTGGATGAGCCATGTAGGTGGCCGGCTAAAGCTTGGGTCTCAAGCTTAGGTGGTCGGCCACTAGAATATTAAAAAGGATTTTTATTAAAATTATTTCTTATGTGGATATCATGATTTTAAAAGAGAGTTTAAAAATTAAAAATTTCCTTTTATAGTTTTCTACAAAAGATTAAGAGAAGAGATTAATCTCTTTCCTTATTTGTAGTTTAAAAGGATGGTTTTAATTTTTGGTAAAAATTTTCCTTATTTGTAAATCATCTACATGTTTAAAAGAGAGTTTAAAATTTGAAATCTTTCCTTATTTGTTGATTAAAGGAGGATTTTAAATTTTAAGAAAACTTTCCTTTTTAACCATGTTCATGATTTAAAAGAAAGTTTAAAAATTAATAATTCTCTTTTATTAGTTTCTACAAAAGATTGAGAAAAGATTTGATATCTTTCCTTATTTGTAGATTAAAAGAGATTTTAATTTTTAGAGATAACTTTCTTTTTATCCACATGTTTAAAAGAAAGATTTTAATTTATTAAATTTCCTTTTATAAACCAATCATGAAGGGATTAAATTATTGGAGAAATTTTATAAATTTTGAGACAAATTAGGAAGTTTTAATTAATTAAAACTCTCCTTGTTTGTAGCTTTTATGTGTCCAGCCAAATAAAATTGAGAAAGAAAATTATTTTAATTAAATAATTTTTCCTTTTCAATCGAAAAAGAATTAAGGAAATTTTTATTAAATTTTCCTTATTTGCCAGAATCAAGGATTATAAAAGAGGGGGTAGAGGAGGCTTCAAGGCGAACGACTCTATTCTATTTTCTCCCTCTTTTCCTTGGTGGTGTGGCCGGCCCTATTTCTCTCCTCTCCTCTTGTTGGCCGAAACTTATCTCTTGGTGGAGCTTTTGTTAGTGGCCGGATCAAGGAAGGAGAAGAAGGAGAGAAAGCAAGCCTCGTTTCTAGCATCCCTTGGAGCATGATGGTGGTGGCCGAACCTCTTCATCCTAGAAGATGTTTTGATGGCCAAAACTTGCAAGGAAGAAGAAGGTGATTGGTGGTTTCTCATCTCGGAAGAACGTTGCCCACACAACGTCCGAGGTTAGAAGAGGAATACGGTAGAAGATCAAGAGGTCTTTCTAGAAGGTATAACTAGTAATTTTTCCTTTCCGCATCATGCTAGTTATTTATGGAAATAGTACCAAATACAAGAGGCTTATGATTCTAGTATTTCGAATATGTTTTTCGATGATGTGTTCTTTTGTTTTATTTTTCCTTGTGATTTGATTGTTCTTTTCGGTTAACCTAAAGTTATTTTAGGAAATTAAATATTAGCTTTCCATAAAAGGTTTTGTCTAGTCGGTGGTGGTTGCTCCCATATCCAAGAAGGTCATGTGCCTCGCCACGTCAGTACTGGGAACCAATTATGGATATTAATATTTAATGGAATTAATAACTTAAGGTGATTTGGGTCGAACGTGTTAAGTTCCGCAGGAAATCCAAGTCAAAACCTAAAAGAACAAATAGATTAAGTTTTGGATCAAACGTGTTAAGTTCCGCAGGCGATCAAAAATTTAATTTAAAAGAACACATGGTAGCTAGGAAAAGGTTCAGACCTTTGTACAAAATTTTTGTACAGTGGAACCTCTAGGTTTTTCGAGTAGCAACCAACAATTGGTATCAAAGCTAGGGTTTTACCTCTGTGTATTTGGTATTAGTTTAATTATGCACATGTCATACATAATTTAGGCAGGATAATAGTAGGATGTGCTAACTTTGTGGATGCAGGATCCAACTATTATGGCTTATAATTATTATATGTGTGATTGGACCCTTGGACATGTTAAGGGCATTTTATTGTGTGTGCATGATTGTATTATAAAATACAGCAGGAGCTGTATTTAGTTTTATTAGGATTTTATTTTTTATCTAGATACATGTACATTCCTTTTATGGAATATAGGATCAAAATGTAAAATTCTATTTATGTCGCGGATCGAATCTTGCAAAGCGTGGAACCTTCTAAGGACCAGAGGCGCAGCGGAACTAGGAGCAAGATGGATGCGACAGCTAGACCCGGTGGCAGTGGCCAAATATGGCAGCAGCTTGGGATGACAACACACGGAGGACAACTAGAGATAAAAATTAGATTTTCTATTTATTGCTTTTATATTGTGCTGTGTGTGCATGTTAGTTTACATATTTAGTAGGCTAGCATAGTTAAAATTCCTCATTTATAAATAACTAAGTGGGAGAGGGATTTTTAAGTAAATCTCATGGTCTCCATTACTGGTTTGTAAGTGATGCAAACAAGCTTGCGCGTTGGCTCTGAGTGCCTTCCTCCATAACGGATGAGCTTGTTTGTGGATCACTAGAACAGACTTCCATTTTTGGATGACTATAAGAAGTTAATTAAGAGCGTGTGATCTTCCCCAACGGAAGGGGCATAATCTTATTAATGGACTTAGTGTCAAGTAATGGTATACACTTAGACACATCTAATAGTATCCTCCCCATCGGAGTCACTGCTATTATTTGTGTGACCAAATGATACCAACTATTAATTTTATTTGTCAAAAAGTTAGGTTGACAAGATAATAAAATTAATGGGTTAAAACCCTCCTTTTACAAATGTTGAATTTGTATACGTCCACACTAACGTGGCATGCAAAATTCACGGTGTTTGAGGTGTTGGTGAATTTAAATAATATTGTTGGAGGAATCAATATTTTTTTAAATTCAAAAGTTTTTGACCAAATATTTGATCAAAGACAGATCAACTATTAATTTTATTCGTCATAAAGTAAAGTTGACGAGATAATAAAATTAATGAATAAAATCTCCTCTTCGATTTTGTATACGTCCACACTATCGTGGCATACAAAATTCATGGGGATTTTTAAGGAGTTGATCTTGACCAAATATTTTTGTGATTCTTAGGATTTAAATATTTGTCAATCCCCTAGTAGTCATACTATAGAAAATGCTTAGTAGTCCCAATTGTAATGATTAGGACTTGGACATTAAGGTAGACTGTCTTCTTAAAACTAAGAACAACATAGGTGTATTTAATTCATTAGTTGAAACATGTTTAGTGGTGTTATCTACCAGAACCTGGAGTGTAGATACAGATGCCATTAATCATGTCCGTAATTCATTGCAGGGTTCCAGGAAACCCGGCAACTAAATGAAAATTAAAACACCGTCCACATGGACACTACTGTAAAAATGGTAGCTGTTGCAGTGGGAGATGTTTATCTTTTGATAAGAATAAAATATGGATTTTTGAGTAATTGTCTTTACGCACCAAGTTTAGAAAGAACTAGTTTTCAGTTTCTAAACTATTCAAAGAACTTGATATTCTGTCTCTTTTAATAACAAAGTTGTTATTAAGAAAAAGAGGGAAGTTATCTGTTCTGGTACGTTGGTTGGCAATTTATAAATCCAATAACTCTCACGATGCAACAAATGGAAATTAGTAACACATCTTCTAACTTTAAGAGAAAGTAACCTTCGGAAATGAACCAATTATATCTTTGGCATCTAATGCTAGGTTATATTAACTTGAGTATGATTCATTGGTAGCTGATGAACTTTTGGGTTCATTAGTACTGGAAATCTTTCCAACCTGCGAGTCTTACTTGGAAGGAAAAATAACCAAGAAGCTTTCAAGTCTAAGGGGTATGGAGTCAAAGATATGTTGAAATTGGTTCATTCTGATTTGTGTGATCCTATGACAAGAGGTAGTATTGAATATTTCGTCTATTTTATAGACAACTATTCAAGATACAAATAAATTTACTTAATGTACCGCAAGACTAAGTACTTTGATTAGTTCAAAGAGTACTACGCTGATGTGGAGAAACGACAAAGTAAAAAGACACTATGGTGAAATCATAGTGGCAAGTACCTCTTGGGAGAATTTAGGAGTCAATTATCAGAAGTAGGGATTCAATCCAAACTAACTGCACCTGGTACACCTCTACAGAATGGTGTAGTAGAAAGAAGGTATAGGACTCTTATGGAAATAAGTAGATTGATGATGAGTTATTTTACCAAATTCATTTTAAGGATATACTCTGGAAACGGAAGTGAACATAGTACCTTCCAAAGTCAGAACTCTCTACTCATATAGAATTGCTTAATAGGCGTAAGCTTATTTTAAAGCATATTTGGATTCGGGTAGTCCAGCACATATGCTAAAGAGAGACAATGATAAGTTGGACAGGAATTCACTTGTTTGTGGGTTATCCTAGAGAAATGAAAGTAGGTTTATAGTCTTAAAAATCAGAAGGTCATTGTTAGCATCAATGACCAATTTTAGAAAAAGGACTATGTAATAAACCATGTGCCCATAAGAAAACTTGTTTTAAGGAAATAATAAAAGACATGTCTAATCTAGTACCAATTGTACAAGATGAGATACCACAAGGAAACTGCAACACGTATCACAAATGATACACAATTGCAGAAAGTGCCTTGTCGTAGTGGGAGGGTTGTTAGGCAACCTAAAAAGATTCATGTTTTGGGAGAGTTTTTGAACTCGATCCCTGGAGGACATGAACCTGATCTCCGGACATATGACGAAGCACTCCAAGATAAAGATGCAATATCTTGGCAAAGAGTAATGAATAATAGAATTAGAATATATGTATTCTAATAAAATCTGGAAGCTTGTAGAACCACCAAATGGTGTAAAAGCCTTTGGGTATAAAAAGGTCTATAATAGGAAAAGAGGGATAGACAGGAAGGTAGAAACTTTCAAAGCAAGGCTAGATGAAAAAGGAAACTTTTTCACTGGTAGCCATGCTTAAGTCTATCCGGATTCTTTTATCTATTTGGTAAGTGGATGTCAAGACAGCATTCCTTAATGGAAGTCTTGAAGAAAGCATCCATATAAAGCAACCAGAAGGGTTCATTGCAAAGGGCTAAGAGCATCTTGTGTGCAAGCTCAATCAGTCTATGGACTGATACAAAGCTTCAAGGTCTTGGAACATCCAGTTTATCAAAGTAATCTAGACCTTAGGATTCATTTAGTAACTGGATAAGTCTTGTGTATACAAAAGGTGTGATGGAAGCGTTGTGGTATTTCTTGTACTATACGTAGATAACATTTTTGGTAGTTGGAAACAATATCAAAATGTTGTCAGAAGTAAGGGTATGGTTGTCCAAACAATTCGATATAAAGGACTTGGGAGAATGTATATATTCTTGAGATCAAAGTAATAAGGGATCGTAAAAAAAAAAATATATTTTACTTATTCCAAGCTTCATACATCGAAAAAATCCTTGCTCGTTTTAAGCATGCAAAACTCCAAGAAAGGTTTTTTACTTTTTTAGGATGGAGTAACTTTATCTAAAGATATATCTCTGTACACATCAAAGGAGATAAAGGAAATAAAGGCAGTTCTTTATGCTTCGGCTATCGGAAGCCTAATATATGCTATGCACGAGATCAGAAATCTATTTTGCCAAGGGCATAGTTAGCAGATATCAAAGTAACCCTGGACAAGGACAGTGGACTGCAATAGAGCATATATTGAAGTACCTTAGAGGCACTAGAGATTATATGCTAGCTTACAAGGCAGTTAATTTGGTCCTAGTGGGTTGCATGGATTTTGACTTCCAATCGGATAGGGATAATAATAAGTCAACCTCGGGGTTTTGTATTTACTTTAGGAGGTAAAGTCATAACTATGGAAGAGTGATAAGCATAGGTGTTTTTCTGGACTCCACCATAGAAGCTTAGTATATGGCAAGCCTCTGAGGTAGCCAAAAAAGTTGAATGACTCAATAACCTCAAGATAGACTTAGATATGATTTCTGGTTTGTCCAAAAATTGTTACAATTTATTGTAATAATGTTGGTGCAGTAGCAAACTCGAAGAAACCATAAGTCTATAAGGCAAGTAAACACAATAGAGCGCAAGTACCACCCAATACGCGAAATCGTATAAACGAGGAGAAGTTGTTGCTGCCTAGATTACATCAGGTGATGACCTATAGATCCTTTCACTAAGGTTCTTAAGGAAAGAGCTTTTGATGGGCATGTTGAAGGGTTGGGAATCAGATGTATGGCAGCAGATATGGCAGCTTAGTCTTTTAGTATAAGTGGGAGATTGTTAGAGTGTATACTAAAAGCCTAGCTTTTGGTATAAACATTTATCTAGAAATAAGAATCACATTGGTCAAATGTCTACATTTATGATAAATGTAGTTGCTCAATTAATTTATATTGTAGATAACATGATGTGTGGTGTCACATACAGAAGATCATGTTATCGGTTCCTTATAAATTATAAACAGTAGCTCACGACCAAGATGGAAAGGAACAAACCATTGGAAGGTCGTAGTGTAATTAGGTATTAGTTTATCTTAACTATATAATTACACTAGTACACTTAGAGTGTATTGAGTAGGATCATTTAAGGTCGTTCCTTTTATACTGACTTTATAAAGGAACAAAGACCTCAGTTATTATGGAAGTGTGTGCTCTTAATCCTAATATAATAACAAGCACATATATTTGATATTTATTTCTTTAATTTATCAATGGGTGAGATTTAGTTCGATAAATCAATAAGCCCGATAAGTTGGGAAATGATATCACTTATAGTTTGTGTTGTTGATTATAGAAGGAAACTGTGTCCTAGTGATCTAGGTTGAGAATGTCCCCAAGAGGAGCTCATAAGGATTGTCATGTTAAACCCTGCAGGTGGACTTAGTCCGACATGACGATGAAGTTGAGTGGTACTACTCTTGGAGCTAGATATTAATTAAGCGAGTTGTCAATAACTTACTTAATTAGTGGACATTTGTTATCTTAAACACACGGAGACTAACACACTCATAATAAGAAAGAGCCCAAAATGCAATTTGGGATTGGTGCGGTAGTTCAATAATAGTTCTTTAGTGGAATGAATTATTATTGATGAAATTAAGTTGTGTGTTCGGGCGAACACGGGATGCTTAATTTCATCGGGAGACCAAAACCAATTCCTCCTCTCGGTCCCTATCGTAGCCTCTAGTATATAGAGATTTATACCCACCGCATACCCACCTTCTTACCTATCCAATGGGGTCGGCCAAGCTAGCTTGGAACCCAAGCTGGCCAAGACCAAGTGGATGAGTCATGTAGGTGGCCTGCCAAAGCTTGGGTCCCAAGCTTAGGTGGTCGACCACTAGAATATTAAAAGGATTTTATTAAAATTATTTCTTATGTGGATATCATGATTTTAAAAGAGAGTTTAAAAATTAAAATTTCCTTTTATAGTTTTCTACAAAGATTAAGAGAAGAGATTAATCTCTTTCCTTATTTGTAGTTTAAAAGGATGGTTTTAATTTTGGTAAAAATTTTCCTTATTTGTAAATCATCTACATGTTTAAAAGAGAGTTTAAAATTTGAAATCTTTCCTTATTTGTTGATTAAAGGAGGATTTTAAATTTTAAGAAAACTTTCTTTTTTAACCATGTTCATGATTTAAAAGAAAGTTTAAAAATTAATAATTCTCTTTTATTAGTTTCTACAAAAGATTGAGAAAAGATTTGATATCTTTCCTTATTTGTAGATTAAAAGAGATTTTAATTTTTAGAGATAACTTTCTTTTTATCCACATGTTTAAAAGAAAGATTTTAATTTATTAAATTTCCTTTTTATAAACCAATCATGAAGGGATTAAATTATTGGAGAAATATTATAAATTTCTGGAGACAAATTAGGAAGTTTTAATTAATTAAAACTCTCCTTGTTTGTAGCTTTTATGTGGCCGGCCGAATAAAATTGAGAAAGAAAATTATTTTAATTAAATAATTTTTTCTTTTCAATGGAAAAAGAATTAAGGAAATTTTTATTAAATTTTCCTTATTTGCCAGGATCAAGGATTATAAAAGAGGGGGTAGAGGAGGCTTCAAGGCGAACGACTCTATTCTATTTTTCTTTCCTTGGTGGTGTGGCCGGCCCTATTTCTCTCCTCTCCTCTTGCTGGCCGAAACTTATCTCTTGGTGGAGCTTTTGTTAGTGGCCGGATCAAGGAAGGAGAAGAAGGAGAGAAAGCAAGCCTCGTTTCTAGCATCCCTTGGAGCATGATGGTGGTGGCCGAACCTCTTCATCCTAGAAGATGTTTTGATGGCCAAAACTTGCAAGGAAGAAGAAGGTGATTGGTGGTTTCTCATCTCGGAAGAACGTTGCCCACACAACGTCCGAGGTTAGAAGAGGAATACGGTAGAAGATCAAGAGGTCTTTCTAGAAGGTATACCTAGTAATTTTTCCTTTCCGCATCATGCTAGTTATTTATGGAAATAATACCAAATACAAGAGGCTTACGATTCTAGTATTTCGAATATGTTTTTCGATGATGTGTTCTTTTGTTTTATTTTTCCTTGTGATTTGATTGTTCTTTTCGGTTAACCTAAAGTTATTTTAGGAAATTAAATATTAGCTTTCCATAAAAGGTTTTGTCTAGTCGGTGGTGGTTGCTCCCATATCCAAGAAGGTCATGTGCCTCGCCACGTCAGTACTGGGAACCAATTATGGATATTAATATTTAATGGAATTAATAACTTAAGGTGATTTAGGTCGAACGTGTTAAGTTCCGCAGGAGATCCAAGTCAAAACCTAAAAGAACAAATAGATTAAGTTTTGGATCAAACGTGTTAAGTTCCGCAGGCGATCAAAAATTTAATTTAAAAGAACACATGGTAGCTAGGAAAAGGTTCAGACCTTTGTACAAAATTTTTGTACAGTGGAACCTCTAGGTTTTCCGAGTAGCAACCAACAATTGGTATCAGAGCTAGGATTTTACCTCTGTGTATTTGGTATTAGTTTAATTATGCACATGTCATACATAATTTAGGCAGGATAATAGTAGGATGTGCTAACTTTGTGGATGCAGGATCCAACTATTATGGCTTATAGTTATTATGTGTGTGATTGGACCCTTGGACATGTCAAGGGCATTTTATTGTGTGTGCATGATTGTATTATAAAATACAGCAGAAGCTGTATTTAGTTTTATTAGGATTTTATTTTTTATCTAGATACATGTACATTCCTTTTATGGAATATAGGATCAAAATGTAAAATTCTAATTATGTCGCGGATCGAATCTTGCAAAGCGTGGAACCTTCTAAGGACCAGAGGCGCAGCGGAACTACAAGCAAGATGGATGCGACAGCTAGACCCGGTGGCAGTGGCCAAATATGGCAGCAGCTTGGGATGACAACACACGGAGGACAACTAGAGATAAAAGCCATAATAGTTGAAAATTAGATTTTCTATTTATTGCTTTTATATTGTGCTGTGTGTGCATATTAGTTTACATATTTAGTAGGCTAGCATAGTTAAAATTCCTCATTTATAAATAACTAAGTGGGAGAGGGTTTTTTAAGTAAATCCCATGGTCTCCATTACTGGTTTGTAAGTGATGCAAACAAGCTTGCGCGTTGGCTCTGAGTGCCTTCCTCCATAACGGATGAGCTTGTTTGTGGATCACTAGAACAGACTTCCATTTTTGGATGACTATAGGAAGTTAATTTAGAGCGTGTGATCTTCTCCAACGGAAGGGGCATAATCTTATTAATGGACTTAGTGTCAAGTAATGGTATACACTTAGACACATCTAATAGTATCCTCCCCATCGGAGTCACTGCTTTTATTTGTGTGACCAAATGATACCAACTATTAATTTTATTTGTCAAAAAGTTAGGTTGACAAGATAATAAAATTAATGGGTTAAAAGATTGACAAGATAATAAAAGAACACATGGTAGCTAGGAAAAGGTTCAGACCTTTGTACAAAATTTTTGTACAGTGGAACCTCTAGGTTTTCCGAGTAGCAACCAACACCCTGTACATCCTTTCATCATAGATGTTTGTAATTTTTTCGGTGTTCTGCTCGGCAGTCTGGTACCCAAAACCTTTCGTCTCCTCTGTGGTGTTGTTGTTTTGTTCAAGATTCACAACATCGCCCTCCGACTGGAGGTCTTTTTTTTATTTCTATTATCCCAAGCAAGCCGAGCTGGGCACCTTCATGTTCCAAGCTCGGCCCGGCTTAGTCTTCTTCAACAAACTACCTTCTTCCAATAAACATTGGAAGGATTATTTTTTCTATATCCGTATGCCCGATCAGGCCAACTTCCCGACCAAGTGGCAGGTCAACCTACCCCCCACTCCCGAGCTGAAGAAATTCAAGACCCGACCGGACTACCTCCATGCTGCAAATATGCTAGCCGGTCTACGACTTGACATCAATAAGCTTCTTCACGAAGGAGTGATGTACATCTTCGGCCTGAGTCCCATACGGACTCCTCTTCCGACCGGCTTCGGTAAGAATTTTACTTTGGCATTTGCTTTGATTGCTAACTGATTTCTTTTCTTTCCTTTGCAGCGGACATCGTCATGGATTCGGTGATCGCCGGCGCTAGAGGCCGCGGCGGCCAAAGAAATGGAAGCGCTGGGTATCCAGCCGGTCGGATCCCATGAAGGAGAAAGCGGGACTCAGGCTGAGTCAACCGCTCTGGCTTCTCAACAGAACGTGGCCAGCGGAGCCACCCCCACCGGAGAACCAACTGCCCCCGAGGAAGGTTCCGGTCGGGAAGAGAAGCAACCTCTACAAAAGAGGCGCCGAGTGGAGACTCCCCTTCAGTCGGCTACCTCCACGGTCCAACCATCCGAGCGGGTCACTGCGACTGCTCGGGGCAAGGCGCCAGAGGTCGAAGCCATTTCGTCCGACCGGACGCCTTCTGAATGGGACGAGCCGGCTTCTCCAATTGAGGCTACTCCGGTCAGCACCCTTCCGCCCGCTCGTCACTCAGTCCAACGCTCAACCATTCATTCCTAGTTTTCTGCGCCGACTTCTGATCCCCTTCCGACCGTCGGTCGGACGACCCCCGGTCATGGCCGCACGATTCGGGTCACTCTTCATCTCCTGACTGAAGAGCTGCTGCCAGAGGCCGACCGACCAACCGCGCCCCCTCCAAAACTTGGCCAATAGCCACATGCAGGAGGCCACGGGGGTAAGTTCGCTTTCTCCGAAGTTTTGTATGCATTCTTTCCGATCGGCCACTAACAATTCTAATTTTCTTTTGCCAGAGATGGGTGGAGGAGATTGCAGTCTCCAACCGCCTAGCCATGGTGGATGAGGAGTTAAGGCAACTGAAGGCAGCGTGCGGTCCATCCAGCTCTCAAGGCCCGTCGTACTCCGAGCTGCAGAAGAAGTTGAAGAAGGCTCAAGATTTGTTGGCGGCCGAGCAGAAAAAGACGGCCGATCAAGCCCATGCCTTGGCCGAGTCCGAGCGACAAGTCAAGTCGCTCGACACAAAAATAACCTTGGCCACCACTCGAAAAAACACGGTCATTTCTGACTTAGAAAAGAAGAACGTGGAGGCTCGGGGCCTGGAGCTGAAGGTAAAGGAGCTGACGGAGCAGCTTGACAGAGAGAAGGTGGGCCGCTCGGCCGACGCCACCAAGCATAAGGACGAGCTGACCACTTTGCAGGAATCCCTCGCTGCATCTCAATTGGCCTTCAAAGAGTACCAAGAGGGCGAGCCGAGTCGGGTTGCTGCTCTGAGGCAGGGCTACATCCGCTCGCCCGAATTCTCGGAGAAAATCTGCGAGCGGATGTACACAGCCTTCGACTTGGCTATGACCGCCACCATGACATATTTGAAGTCTAAGGGCCTTCTTCCGGAGTCCACTACTATTCCGACCGGCGATCAGGTGGCGCTTCTGGATAACATCCCCAAGACCCTTTATGATTACATTGAGTAGACGTCGGTAGATGTAGTTGGGCCAATAGGCCAAAAAATGATCCTTTTTTGTACTTAGGCCGCTCGGCCTAAAATTTTAATTTTAATGCAACATTTTCCTTTCGCGTACTTTGTCCTTTTGCTAGTTAATGTGTGTTGTCCGCTCGCCTATTATGAGATGTAAGTATTTGGCGTTGCCCTTCCGCTCGGCTAGATATGTAATATTTCGACTACTTAATATTCCGCGTTGATAGCAGAGATCGCTCGCTAAATACCGATGAAGTACCTTTGGGTGTTGGGCCGAGCGGAACGTAGAGACGATCTAACGATATTGAAGGCGAGTTTCTAGGGCAATTGCATCCTTTTTGTTGGCATCTTCTGCTCGGAGGGTTTATAGACGCCGGCTCGTCTCTCGATATTTAACGTCGGAGCTCGACGGCCTTCCGCTCGGATGATTTATAGACGCCGGCTCGTCTCTCGATTTTTAACGTCGGAGCTCGACGGTCTTCCGCTCGGAAGATTTATAGACGCCGGCTCGTCTCTCGATATTTAACGTCGGAGCTCGACGGTCTTCCGCTCGGAAGACGCCCGCTCGTCTCTCGATATTTAACGCCGGAGCTCGACGCTTTCGCTCGGAAGATTTATAGACGCCGCCTCTCGATTTTTAACGCCGAGCTCGACGGTCTTCCGCTTCGGAAGATTTATAACGCCGCTCTCTCAATATTTAACGTGAGCTCGGCGGTCTTCCGCCGAAGATTTATAGACGCTTGTCTCTCGATATTTAACGCCGAGCTCGGCCTTCCGCCGGATGATTTATAGACGCCGCCTCGTCTATTTTAACGCCGAGCTCGACGGCCTTCCGCCGGATGATTTATAGACGCCGGCTCGTCTCTAACGCGGAGCTCGACGGTCTTCCGCTCGGAAGATTTATAGACGCCGGCTCGTCTCTCGATTTTTAACGTCGGAGCTCGACGGTCTTCCGCTCGGAAGATTTATAGACGCCGGCTCGTCTCTCGATATTTAACGTCGGAGCTCAACGGCCTTACAGGCTAATCTTTAACACAGCCGCTCGGCGGACACACTAGCCATACTTTAATTCATTTCTGCTTCCTGCATTACAAGGACATGGGCGACTAGAATATTCACAAAAATGAGTTACACCAGTGCACCTTTCACCCAGCTCGATAAGGCTGGAGATGATTCGCGCTCCATGGCCGATCCAGCTGCCGCCCGTCTTCATCCTCCAAATAGTAAGCGCCCGAGCGGAGCTTTTCGATAACCTTGAAGGGCTTGCCGACATCGCCGACCGACTTGACTTTCTTCCAGACAAGGTCGCCGACCTGGAATGATCTGGGGATTACGCGCCTGTTGTAGTTTTGCTTCATCCGTTGACGGTACGCCATCAGCCGGACGGACGCCTTGGCTCGCTCTTCATCAACCAAATCCAGCTCCATGTTCCTCCGCTCGGCGTTGCCCTCATCGTAATTCTGGATCCGGACGGATTCGACACCGACTTCGACGGGAATCACCGCTTCACCGCCGTATACCAGATGAAAAGGCGTGATGCCCGTTCCTTCCTTTGGAGTCGTTCGGATGGCCCATAGGACGCCCGACACTTCATCCACCCAACTTCCTCCCAAATGGTCGAGCCGAGCGCGCAGAATGCGAAGAATTTCCCGATTGGCTACTTCGGCTTGACCGTTGCTTTGGGGATAGGCTATAGATGTGAAGTGTTGCTCGATGTCATAGCTTTTGCACCAATCTTTAAGCAATTTTCCTGTGAACTGCCACCCATTATTGGAAATAAGTCGTCGGGGGATGCCGAACCGACAGATGATGTTCTGCCAGATAAACTTCTTGACTATCTGCTCGGTGATCTTGGCTAGCGGCTCGGCCTCCACCCACTTGGAAAAATAATCGACAACCACTAGTAAAAATTTCCGCTGCCCGGTCGCCATAGGGAATGGACCCACAATATCCATTCCCCATTGGTCGAAGGGACAGGACACAGTGGCTGTCTTCATTTCTTCTACCGGTCGGTGAGAGAAATTATGATACCTTTGACAAGAAAGGCACGTCGCGACGGTCCGAGCGGCGTCTGTTTGTATAGATGGCCAGAAGTATCCGGCTAGCAGGATTTTCTTAGCCAGCGATCGTCCGCCCGGATGCCCACCGCAGGATCCTTGATGCACTTCTTGGAGGATGTACGCCGCATCTTCCGAGCTCACGTATTTCAACAGTGGGCGAGAGAAAGCCTTCTTGTATAGTTGGTCTCCAATGAGCGTGAACCGACCGGCTCTTCTCCTTAGTAGCTGGGCTTCATCCCGATCGGACGGTGTAGCACCCGAGCGGAGAAACTCCATGATGGGTGTCCTCCAGTCGCTCGGGAACGTGAGACCCTCCATAGGGTCGACGTGCGCCACCAACAATGCTTGTTCAATCGGCTGTTGAATGGCGATCGGCGTTATTGAGCTCGCGAGTTTAGCTAGCTCATCGGCCGCTTGATTTTCCGCTCTGGGTATCTTCTGGATAATAACCTCTCTGAAATCGGCCTTGAGTTTCTCGAAGGCTTGAGCGTAAAGCTTGAGCCGAGCGTTGTTGATTTCAAAGGTGCTAGAGAGCTGCTGAGCGGCCAACTGCGAATCTGAATGAATAGTTACCCGTCCGGCTCCCACATGCCGAGCTGCCTGCAAGCCGGCTATGAGGGCTTCATACTCAGCTTCATTGTTCGTAGCTTTATAATCCAGCCGGACGGATAAGTACATCTTTTCTTCTTGGGGGGAGAGCAACAATATTCCAATCCCACTTCCGAGCCGAGTGGATGATCCGTCCACAAATATTTTCCACATAGCTTCCGGCTCTGAATTCTGCACCTCAGTCACAAAATCTGCTAAGGACTGCGCTTTGATTGCCGCGCGGGGCTGGTATTGGATGTCAAATTCACTTAACTCCGTCGTCCATTTGATGAGCCGTCCGGACGCTTCGGGATTCAACAGCACTCTTCCCAATGGGCTATTCGTCCGGACGATGATAGTATGAGCCAAGAAATAAGGACGGAGACGCCGAGTGGCGAGGACCAAAGCGAAAGCTAGTTTCTCGAGCCCAGTGTAGCGAGATTCTGCATCTTTTAAAATATGGCTCAGAAAATATACAGACTCTTCTCCGCTCGCCCTTACCAATGCCGAGCCGACGGCTTGCTCGGTTGAAGATAAGTAGATACAAAGTGGCTCACCCGCAGCCGGCTTGGCTAATACCGGGAGAGAGTTCAGATATGCCTTCAAATCTTCGAACGCCCGATCGCATTCTTCGTCCCAGTGAAACTTAGTGGCCTTGCGCAAGATCTTGAAAAAAGGAAGGCTCCGGTCGGCAGTTTTAAAGATGAACTTCCCTCATATTTCTTGGAGGCGGCATGTCTTGTAGGGTTTTCACCTTGCTGGGATTTGCTTCGATACCCCGCTCGGTCACTATGTAACCTAAGAAACGCCCTCCTTTTGCTCCAAACAGGCACTTCTGGGGATTTAGCTTGACTCCATATTTCCGTAGCGTTCGGAAGGTTTCCTCCATGTCTTTGAAGAGATCGGCCACTCGGACAGACTTCATAAGAATGTCGTCCACATAAACTTCCAGATTCCGCCCGATCTGCTCCTTGAACACTTTGTTCGTTAAGCGTTGATAAGTGGCTCCCGCATTCTTCAATCCGAACGGCATCACATTATAGCAGTAGGTACCGTCGGCCGTCATGAAGCTAACTTTTTCTTGATCTTCCCGGGCGAGCGACACTTGATGATATCCCTGATAGGCGTCGAGCATACATATCAACTCGTAGCCAGCCGTAGAGTCCACCAGTTGATCGATTCGGGGCAAGGGGTAAAAGTCCTTTGGGCACGCCTTGTTAAGGTCCTGGAAATCGATGCACACTCTCCACTTATTGCCGGGCTTGGAAACTAGCACCAAATTCGCCAGCCAGCTCGGGAATTGAACCTCGCGTATATGGCCGACCTCCAAGAGTTTCTCAACTTCCGCCCGGATGATGACATTCTGCTCGGCGCTGAAGTCCCTTTTTCTTTGCTTTACTAGTCGAGCGTCCGGACGGACATGGAGCTCATGCTGCGCTATACTTAGTGAAATCCTGGGCAGCTCATGCGTCGACCAGACGAAGACGTCATGATTTCTTCGGAGGCATTGGATCACTTCCTCCTTCTGACTCGCTTCCAGATCGGACGCGATGAATGTCGTGGCCTCCGATCGGGTCGGGTGTATCTGCACTTCCTCTTTTTCTTCATAAACTAAAGAGGGAGGCTTTTCAGTTATAGTATTCACCTCGATCCGTGGCGACTTCCAGTTGGATTCTGTTCGGACCATCTCGACGTAGCATCGCCGATCTCCCGTATTTCTCCCACTTTGTCTTCGACGGGAACTTGATCTTCTGGTGTCACTTAGCGCCGGTCGTCCCAAAATGACGTTGTATGATGAGGAGAGTCAACCACCACAAAGTTTGTTGTACGCCTCCCGAGCTCTTCTCCCGGTGAGATAGCTCGGATCCGTCCACCGGACTTCATTGTAAACTCAGAGGGGTTGTCATGGCAGCAATTTGTAGTTGATCGAACGCCTTTTTGAATATGATGTTGACCGAGCTTCCTGTGTCAATAAAAACGTGGTGAATAGTGTAGTTGGCTATTACCGCTTTGATGAGCAGAGCGTCGTCGTGGGGCACTTCAACTCCTTCCAAGTCCCCGGGTCCGAAACTGATTTCGGGTCCACTCGCCCGTTCTCGGCTGCAGCCGACTGCATGGATCTGGAGCTGCCGGACGCTCGCCTTTCTTGCTCGATTGGAGTCTCCTCCGGTCGGTCCACTGGTGTTAGCCTTTTTGCATGTCACGAGGCGCTCCAAATTAATAAAGATTGAAACTCACATAAACTAAATGAAACACGTGTAGTAAGGAGTCTCAAGTCGTATTTTTCCAAGGTTAACTAGTGAATGTGTGATTTCTAGAATTGGTTCCAATTATACTCGTTCATCATCAAGATGAATTCAATATCAATTTAACTGAAATTAAATTCGAATTCAATGCATCAGTAAAACAAGGAAAACAATCAACAAAATCTCCAATGAACAACTAAAATTCAACTCGACAATTAAACTCATAAGATCAAACAAAATTATATTGAACAGAGGTAACAATCAATATATCAAATTAAACAGTCCAAATGTAACCATGATCCCAGTTATAAAATATCACTGTTCAGAACAAAAACCTCGCTGACTATAAAACTGAAACTAACAAGCTCGTGTCAATCTTAACTTCTAATCCAAAACAAAAACTAAATTAGAAACTAATCTAACCATTAAAAACGAAGATCTAATGGCATAAGTTCTCAGAATCCAAATAGTTAAACTAACTATTCTAATTAGAATTGCAAACTTCTTAAGTAACTGATCATGGGGTATAATTGCCGAAATTCGACAAAATAAAAACTGCAAGTAAGAAATCAGAAACGGAACTATAAAACAAAGACATCAGATCATAAGATCTGAGCATGTTTGAACATAATTCGAAGACAAAAATGAAAGAAACAAAACCCTAACATTCCACAAACCCAAATCCGGATCAAACTCCTCTCAACCTGCTGTGAAACAGATGTGCTATCGGAAACCTCCCCTCAAGCACCAACAAACGATAAACAAGCTTCCAACTTATTACCAGAAAGCGTTCATTGTCCTTGAGAACCTCCCCTCAAACTCCCAACAACTGGAAACCTCATCAGCCGAAGGAAACAGAGCTTGAATCTGTGAATTGTCAAACTAGATCGAACGGACGCATCGATCCAATGTAGCTGCGGAATGGGGTGCGGAAAAGGATCTGAGACTCAAAGAAACCTCCCTCTGAGCTCAGTTGGATACGAAGTTCACTGATCAGAAACCTCCCCGGATCAAGAACGCGCGGTGAAGCAGAGTCAAGGCGTGCCGAGAAACCTCCCTCAAGCACTCCTCTGATCGCCGGAAGATGAACGTCGGTAGCTCGCAATCGCCGCCGAAGAAGAAGCTCGCTCTTGGATTTGGAATTAAGGAACGGGACTTCGGCGTCGCGGAGAAGAAGAAGGATGCACAGTAGCAAAATCGCGAGATCGCCGAGCCAAGGAACACTGTAGTTCCTCACTGCCTTTTAAATCTCGTCAGATTTGATCCGACGGCCAAGAATGCTCTGATCTCGATCAACGGTGGAGACATCTTCAGATCGGACTAAAAACCTCTGGATCTTCATCAATGGTTCAGATCTGCTCCTCATTAGGTCGGATGGACCAGATGCTTGACGGATGGCTCAGATCTGATTAATCTTCAATGGACGGTCCAAATCACTTCTAGGCTTGATCGCCTCGCTTAACCCTAGATTTGAGCCCAAGTGCGGTCTGATCTGAACGGGTCCACAACCCTTTTGATGCCTACAAAATAATAAACAAATATTAGCATCAAATACTATGAAAATTGGCTAATTTGCAATAAAGTCCAAAATCACATACAATTATGAATTATGATGTAAATATGGATTTAATCTATGAAAATGATCACTAAAAACATACATTGTGATTCAAAATAATATAGCAAAATCATAGTTATCAAATCCCCCACACTTAATCTTGGGCGTCCCGTTCAAGTCAAGAAAATCTAAAATCATCTCCACAAAATTTCCCTAGCAATACCTAGAAGATAGTAAAAGGTAATTAACTAAGGTCATCTACAAGATCACAAACAATCATGAATACAATCCAAACAATAATCAGTAGGTATGGTAGTTTTAATCCAATTGAAAAATTAAGCAAGTTGCAACCTCACAAGGAATTCACCTATTCTAGCCCTCACACTCAAAAATACATTTAAGTGGAGCTCACTCAATGTCACTCATAACATTTCACTACCATAAGCTTGCTTATTTTCTAATTCTCCACCACCATAAACATAGCATACATGAATCAAAAGGATTTAATCATGAAGAATTGAAATAGAAGCAAAAAGAGCAATTGAAAATGGATGAAATGGCAAAAGAAAAGAATTTCAATGAAGAAAATGAGAAGATAAGAGTATTGGAGGAATATACTTGATGAATTAACCATTTTGATGTGAAAAGAGATGAATACCATTTGTTATTACCACTTCAAAGTATCAAGCTAACCTCCCCTTCAATTTGATGACCAACATAGAATCTTGATACATTGTCTCCCTTTTGATACTCTCTTGAATGTGCCATTTTTCTCTTCTCTTCTTCACTGTTTTTGCACTTAAATTCCAGCATTTTGAAACTAATCTCACATCATGTAATGAGAAAGTACTCCCTCCCCCACACTTAAAACATTGGCCGTCTCGGGCAATAGAATACATCACATGTTATCCATTTGATACACTTTAAAATCACTATTTCCTTGTCCTCATTTTTGAAGATTTTTTCTTTCTATTTCTCTATTTCCATCTTTGGCAGAATCAAACATCAAACTTTTGTTTTAATTCTTCTATACACAGTATCTTCATCCAATGTCAATCAAGATGCAATTCTGATTCAAAACACTTCAAGTAGTCCAAATCATTAGAGGTGATTCATCACACAATTCCACAAAATAGTTCAAACATCAGTTCATATCTGAAGTCCCAGAATCTTCTAGACATATTAAGGTCCCAAAACTTAGAGCCAAAAAGTCTTCCCAACACCAAATCTGCTTTCCCAGTTCCAGCAGATGTGTAGTACAACACCAAATCTAGCTTAGTGATCTCAGAATTCCATCTTGATTGGAACTTCAGAAAGTAAAATATGTGCAGAACTGTATATTCCATTCCCCTTTAGCTTCATGTACTTTTGTCTTTACTTGTTCAATTTTCAAGCTTAGATTATAATCCTTGAATGAAGTATCACTTCACAACTTGAAATTCATAACTATTTCCCTACATTTCTGCCTCTACATATTTCCAATCCTACTTCAATCACATTCCATCAGCTACATTTCCATTTCAGCAACTCTAACAATTCAAAATCTATCCATTAGGTTTTTGAAAAGCATGAAAAGGACATAACATCTATTTTTGATAACACAGTAGCTTCACTTAATTTCCCATTGGTTTCAAAAACTGATGACAAGGAATTGATACAAACTTTATACAACATTTCAAATTACTGCACAACAACAACCTCTGAATTAAGTTTCAGAAATTGTAAACTCACAAAGTTCCAACTAAATGGAAGCATTTACTAGTGAAAAATTGTTATACGAATTAGCATGCATCATGCTTAATTTGATACTTTCATTTACATCTCTTATCATAGTTTCACTCCTATTGCATTTAAAATCTGATACCCAAGCTGCTGCAATCTTAAAATATCAGACTTGATGTTTCAGAAATTTGATTCCAAAAGAACCCCTTCTTACTCCATTTTGTGCAGTAAATTTCAGTTTTCCCTTCCTCCTTTTGTGACTCAGTATCAACTTGTCACCATTCATTTCCAATAAACTTCTATACTTCTTCATCTTGTCTCTTAGGATCCTTACAATGCATATCCGAAAGTCTTTCATTTTCCAGCAGCTCTTTTTCTTCACATTTCTCTTCCCAATTTGGCACACAAATGCCCACTTCATTTTGCAAAATCTGCATTTCTGAATTCTGCACTATTTTCATTTCTATCCTTGCAGCAAACGTTTCCTTTCTTTTTGATTTTCATTTGTTCAATTACAAATCTGAAATTCCATTCTTTGAATTGAGTTTCAGTTCCCAACTCGAAAGCTATCACTGTCTTCTTTTACTCTTCTCATTCACCCAACAGCAACTTCAAAATCCAGCAATTTAATGTTGTCACAATCCTGTCCAGCAAGTTTCTGAAATTTCAAAAATGGAAACAGTGGCTTAAAGAGTGTATCACCTATAAATTTGAAGGTACAGAAATCAGAATCAATGAGACTTAAACTGCTCCAAAAACTAGTTGCTGGAATTTGATTTAGAGTTCAACAGCAGATTTCAACTTATTAAGACAGAGTTTCACAAACCAGCAACTCATGAAATTACAGCATCATTCCAGTTAAGCAACACTCTTCGAACTTGTATCTGATCAGAAAATGGTTGAAAAGTTGGCACAAACTAACTCATTTCCTGCATATCTCCTCATTCCTGCAGCTTTCAACTGATTAGCTCTTCAATAAAAAACAGCATTTCATACTGAAACCATTTCTGCAGGTTCCTGAAAAACCTATCAGATTCAACAAGACTGCAATCTGGATTCTCAGATTAAACTACAGACTCCAATTCCAGAAAAGTCTTGATGAACTTCTAGTACTGTAAAGGATATAACTTCAGATGGAAGGATTTGTTAATCATGCCTTTTATCCACTCTAATTCAATCCCTCCTCCAAAAGTAAATCCATTTGAATTCCTTAAGTATTACAACTCACTGATTTGCCACATTTCAGCTTCATTCAAAGCTACTGATAACTTTCTTCCAAATTCAACTTCTTTATTACAATTTTCCAATGGTATTTCTACAAATTCCATTCACTCTAGCTTGACAACGTTAATTACAAATCTGAAATTCAGCTATCTCATAACCCAGATCTCTTCCACAGCAAATCAATATTAATTCAATTAACTCAAGCTCAGCAACTTTCAAATAGAAATCTGCACCAACTTATGTCTTCTAGAATTTTGAATGTATCAACATAGTGTCAATTCTCAAAATTCAAAACAATTGGATCTTTCTCTTGACATAATTAAGCTCAGATAATGGTTAAATTTAGCACAGAATACTAAGAACCATTCATTCAAAACAGAATTTACAGAATTATGCACCTTAAACACCTCCTAAAATCAGCCCTTGCTTAACCATTCACCAAGCCTTGATCTATTTCTGCCATTTCAAATTCAGTGATGTTCCTTCCCCCACACTTAAAATCTTGGACATCCTTACTCATCAAGCAATTCATCCAAACTCTCAATGAAATAATTACAAGCGAAGGCAATCGAAATTTAGAATGCTAGATGAGAATGTATAAAGAAAATTGTGAG
Organism: Zingiber officinale; assembly: GCF_018446385.1. NCBI lineage: Eukaryota > Viridiplantae > Streptophyta > Magnoliopsida > Zingiberales > Zingiberaceae > Zingiber > Zingiber officinale. The sequence goes on from NC_055988.1 coordinate 122,723,596, forward strand.
GAAAGGAATTGAAAAGTATGAAGGGAAATAAAATTGACAAAACCCTAAATTTCCATGCACACATATGCTATTGTAACTTTGAAAAGAAACTAAGCAAGTTCTAGAGTTTAATTTGCTATGAGTGCATTCCACACAAGAGAAAATAATTAGGTAAAGGCTTGAAGTGGACCTCACTAGGTAATATTCATGCAACAAGCTCAATCAATCAGAATAGAATTCACCACCAAATTAACCAATATCATGCAAGAAAAGAATCCAATCATGTTAAATGACCTAAATTGATGATCAAATTTAAGAAGCTTTTACCATCTTAAAAGCATTACTTAGAAAATCCCCATGGAGACTTTTATTCAAAATGAGATGCTATGTACTAAACAAAATTGCAAAATATGAAATAAAGTGTGGAAGTAAAATGCAAATATAGGAAAATGAATCTAAAGAAATGTATAAATGGAATTTATTAACAAAACATGAACTGAAATGCAAAAGAAAACAAAATTGAAACTAACTCCCCTTAAATTCCGGTGGTCAAAGAAGATTTAGCAACAAAATCCACACCGGGAATGGAGTACTTTTGGTTGCAATCAATTTCTTTTTATTGACCATTTTTCCATTGCAAATTCTTTCTGGAGGTCTGAGGCGGTTCAGTGTAAGCATCCACTCCGAAAGCTTGTATTCTCCTACAACATCATTAAAAGATAACACCTCCCACACGCATATGGGATCAAAAGAAAATAGGAGAACTTTAGTGTGGGTATAAAATGTATCAAGAAATGAATCACATCTAATGAAATCAATAAACGGTACCTCTATTGAATTTTCTGATAAATCAAAAAAAATACTCACCTTGTCGTTTTGAACGGTACCTGGAGTAGTGATTGTTACCTTCTTCTCATCATGATATGGCACATGCTCTTGTTCTGGTGGTTGTTCATCCTCATGTAGTGATTCTTGGGTACTTGGCTCCATAGCACAAGTCCCTACACTTACATCTTCAACGTCATCAGGTGATTCTTGAGGTAACGCTTCCAGTAAGCATTCCCCTACACTTAAATCATCTTCTACAATTAAATTTTCAATTCCTGCATCATTCACAACATCTAGAGCAACATCATTAGTAGAATCACAAATAAGTTCATCTACATCATCACAACAATAAAAAGTACTCAAAGAATCAAATGAAGAAGTAGATGCAGTGTCAGGCCTGACAAGAGCTCCACAATCCATCTCTTCATTGGCGTTTTGTGCTTGCAACTGATGAATGGATGATGCTATTTGATCCAACTGATTCTGTATATTCTGTATCCTTGAAAATTGTTGCTCTTGATGTTCATTCATTTGTTGCATAATCTCGTTGAGTTTCCATGTTGATTCATCCATCTGAGGGTCATTCTGTTGAAAAGAATTGGGCATAAAATTTGTTGAAACCTCTTGGAACCTATATGAACTCTGGTAGGCTAGATATGGCTCAACAAATTGTCCTTGTGCACTTTCATACCTGAAACATGAATTATCCACCCAATTAGCATTAAAACCATTAGAAAATGATTCATACCTATTTTGTTGATCCATGTTTGGGTAAATTTGATACTCAGGCTGAAAATGATAACTCTCCATTCCACCTCCATAATTCTGAAAATATGGATCCATGTTAAAGAAATCTCCTGTTCTTCACTACAACACTAGAAATCAATGTTAGAAGACTCAAAAGCATAAAGTTTCAAACACATGATAGCATGAATAGTAAAAGCACTTAAAAATTCAAGAACAAATCAACATGAAAATACAAAAAGAATAAGCAATCAAATCAACCAAGAAAAATGCTAACCAATTAAAATCACACAATGATCAATCTAAAATCAACACACATTGCTAGTTATTTCCCCGGCAACGGCGCCAAAATTTGGTGTTAGCCTTTTTGCATCTCACGAGGCGCTCCAAATTAATAAAGATTGAAACTCACATAAACTAAATGAAACACGTGTAGTAAGGAGTCCCAAGTCATATTTTTTCAAGGTTAACTAGTGAATGTGTGATTTCTAGAATTGGTTCCAATTATACTCGTTCATCATCAAGATGAATTCAATATCAATTTAACTGAAATTAAATTCGAATTCAATGCATCAGTAAAACAAGGAAAACAATCAACAAAATCTCCAATGAACAACTAAAATTCAACTCGACAATTAAACTCATAAGATCAAACAAAATTATATTGAACAGAGGTAACAATCAATATATCAAATTAAACAGTCCAAATGTAACCATGATCCCAGTTATAAAATATCACTGTTCAGAACAAAAACCTCGCTAACTATAAAACTGAAACTAACAAGCTCGTGTCAATCTTAACTTCTAATCCAAAACAAAAACTAAATTAGAAACTAATCTAACCATTAAAAACGAAGATCTAATGGCATAAGTTCTCAGAATCCAAATAGTTAAACTAACTATTCTAATCAGAATTGCAAACGTCTTAAGTAACTGATCATGGGGTTTAATTGTCGAAATTCAACAAAATAAAAACTGCAAGTAAGAAATCAGAAACGGAACTACAAAACAAAGACATCAGATCATAAGATCTGAGCATGTTTGAACATAATTCGAAAACAAAAATGAAAGAAACAAAACCCTAACATTCCACAAACCCAAATCCGGATCAAACTCCTCTCAACCTGCTGTGAAACAGATGTGCTATCGGAAACCTCCCCTCAAGCACCAACAAACGATAAACAAGCTTCCAACTTATTACCAGAAAGCGTTCATTGTCCTTGAGAACCTCCCCTCAAACTCCCAGCAACTGGAAACCTCATCAGCCGAAGGAAACAGAGCTTGAATCTGTGAATTGCCAAACTAGATCGAACGGACGCATCGATCCAATGTAGCTGTGGAATGGGGTGCGGAAAAGGATCTGAGACTCAAAGAAACCTCCCTCTGAGCTCAGTTGGATACGAAGTTCACTGATCGGAAACCTCCCCGGATCAAGAACGCGCGGTGAAGCAGAGTCAAGGCGTGCCGAGAAACCTCCCTCAAGCACTCCTCTGATCGCCGGAAGATGAACGCCGGTAGCTCGCAATCGCCGCCGAAGAAGAAGCTCGCTCTTGGATTTGGAATTAAGGAACGGGACTTCGGCGTCGTGGAGAAGAAGAAGGATGCACAGTAGCAAAATCGCGAGATCACCGAGCCAAGGAACACTGTAGTTCCTCACTGCCTTTTAAATCTCGTCAGATTTGATCCGACGGCCAAGAATGCTCTGATCTCGATCAACGGTGGAGACATCTTCAGATCAGACTAAAAACCTCTGGATCTTCATCAATGGTTCAGATCTGATCCTCATTAGGTCGGATGGACCAGATGCTTGACGGATGGCTCAGATCTGATTAATCTTCAATGGACGGTCCAAATCACTTCTAGGCTTGATCGCCTCGCTTAACCCTAGATTTGAGCCCAAGTGCGGTCTGATCTGAACAGGTCCACAACCCTTTTGATGCCTACAAAATAATAAACAAATATTAGCATCAAATACTATGAAAATTGGCTAATTTGCAATAAAGTCCAAAATCACATACAATTATGAATTATGATGTAAATATGGATTTAATCTATGAAAATGATCACTAAAAACATGCATTGTGATTCAAAATAATATAGCAAAATCATGGTTATCATCCACCAGCTATGATATTGATCTCGCCTCGGGAAGTATTGCTTCTATTTTCTTCTTCCCGAGCGGACGGTCGAAGACGTTCCCTAGACATCCGGAGATTCTCCCGTCTTGGAGAGCGACGCCGCTCGGGAGTCTGTTGCTGTCGTCTGTCAGCTACCGTCTGATCGGCTTCACGAGGCCTCTGTCGCCTATCGGCTGATGGCGATCGACGACCTCCGCCTCTGGGAACGGGGTGGGCGATTAGAGGAAGACTACGGCAATCCCTGGTGTTATGTGTATCCGTCCGGTGGAAGGAGCAGAACATTGGGGTCCATCTCTTCTTTGTTCTGGGCCACTCGGCTGCTACTTCTTGGACATGAGGTCTTGGATGAGCTCGAATTGCTTCAGCCTGTGGTCCTCTGGGTGGATGATGAGCAGCGTGTGGCTTCCGTTCAGCAGGAGGAGCCCGCTCGGTTGGAGTTTCTTTTTTCTGGGCTGCTTGGGCTTCCTCCATGTTGATGTATTCGTTGGCCCGGTATAGCATGTGGTCGTAGTCTCGAGGCGGCTTCCGGATGAGTGATCGGAAAAAATCCCCATCCACGAGGCCTTGTGTGAAGGCATTCATCATGGTCTCCGAGGTGGCCGTTGGAATGTCCATGGTCACTTTGTTGAACCGCTGGATGTAAGCTCGGAGCGATTCGCGGGCTTCCTGTTTGATGGCAAATAGACTAACGCTGGTTTTTTGATAGCGCCGACTGCTTGCAAAATGATGGAGGAAGGTCGTTCGGAAGTCCTTGAAGCTTGTGATGGATCCGTCCGGCAGCCTCCGAAACCATCATTGAGCCGATCCGGAAAGGGTGGTGAGGAAAACTTGACACTTCACCCCATCTGTGTATTGATGCAGAGTTGCAGTGTTATCGAATTTACCTAAATGATCATCTGGGTCGCTGGTTCCATTGTACTCGTCGATCGTCGGAGGCACATAGTGCTTGGGCAGAGGGTCTCTTAGAATAGCCTCTGAAAATTGGCGATTAATCCGCTCGGGCGATGCGTCCGCTCGGGGGGCTTTCCCTTTTCTGTCGTCTCGTCTAGGTATTTCCTTCGAAGAAGATCCCCGATCTCGATTAATTGCTGCGGCTTCAGGGGTGCGGAATAAGGCCCGATGGAATGGAACGGTGGCCTGTGGTGCTTCCGCTCGGCCACCAGATGCTGACGTTGCTTGCTGCTCAGGCCGCTCGGCTGGTGCTTTCTGTTTTTGCTCCACAAGCTTAGCGGCCCTCAACTCGATCAGAGCGTCGAGTTCCTCCGTGGAAAGCGTCACCGTGTGTTGTCGTCCAGCTTCGTCCATTGCTTCCGCTCGGATACAGGAGCGTTCCCACAGACGGCGCCAAATTGATCCTGTCCAAATCGCTGAACCAACGGACGCTGGGCACGTGGCGCTCTCCTAGTCGATGACGTAAGCCTCCGTCTGGTCGCACGAATCTCCGGCGAGCCTGCACAAAAGTCGGGCCGGGAAGGGGTTCTCGGCGGCGACCCTCCGACGCTCAAGTCAGGCAAGCAAGCAGTGAAAAAGTGGCTCCCAAAATATTAGAACGCGTACCTCCGGCGAAGGATGAGGGCCTTTATATAGGGCAACGGAGAAGCGAGTGTACACATACCGAGGTGTACACGTGTCTGTGGCCCATACCCCCGTAAGGGCTTGTCAGCGAGCTTACCTGACCCATACTGCTACAGTCCAAGCATGTCCTCGATGGGACAGCGGAACCCCCTGTCATAAGATTTGGAGTATGGCCTACATGTGGAACATACCCGCTGTCAGAAAAAGATGTCACTTGTCCTTTTGCCCTTGCTCCTTGGAGGGCGTCCGGCCGGCCAGCTTCCGCGACATCCGGCCGAACGTATACGGTGGTTTACTTAGGGAGATTCTCAATCACGTGCTTTGTGGAGACTATTAGCAGTATGCTACCTGATGGCTTTGGCCGAGCGTGCAGTCCGATCGGCCTTGCGATCTTGTCCGCTGAGCGCCGGAACCCTGACTTTCGACAGGGCGCCTTTAACCATCAATTAGACACCGGCCGACCGCCTTGCCGGTCGAACCCACCCCTCTCCGGCCGACCGCCTGTCACTTTAACTTCCACGTGGCGTTGACTCCACCGGACGGGGGGCCCCTGTTCTTACAACCGGATTAGGGGCCGACCCCTTAACAAGATAATATGGTCGACCATTGCTTGGTCACCAAGCAATGGACCGGCCCCCTTCTTGGACACCAAGATTGACCTTTCTTTGGATGAACTTGAGGGTTTAATGAGACTACGACAGGGACCTAGAGGAGAAATTGGTTTTGGCCTTCCGATGATCTTGAGTATCCCATGTTCGCCCCGAACACACAACTCAAGTTCATCGATAATAACTCATTCCACTAGAGAGTTATTATCGCACTACCGCACCAATCCCAAATTACATTATGGGCTCCTTCTTATCATGAGTGTGTTAGTCTCCCTGTGTTTAAGATAACGAATGTCCACTAATTAAGTAAGTTACTGACAACTCACTTAATTAATATCTAGCTCCAAGAGTAATACCACTCAACTTAATTGTCATGTCGGACTAAGTCTACCTGTAGGGTTTAACATGGCAATCCTTATGAGCTCCTCTTGGGGGCATTCTCAACCTAGATTACTAGGACACAGTTTCCTTCTATAATCAACAACACATACTATAAGTAATACCATTTCCCAACTTATCGGGCATATTGATTTATCAAGCTAAATCTCACTTTTTGATAAATTAAACAAATAGATACTAAATATATATGCTTGTTGTTATATTAGGATTAAGAGTACACACTTCCATAATAATTTAGGTCTAGTTCTTTTTATTAAGTCAGTATAAAAAGAACTTAACTAAAATGGTCCTACTCAATACACTTAGAGTGTATTAGTGTAATTTATTAGTCAAGATAAACTAATACCTAATTACACTACGACTATACTAATGGTTTGTTCCTTTCCATCTTAGTCATGAGCAACTGTTTATAATTTATAAAGAGCTGATAACATGATCTTCTGTGTGTGACACCACACACCGTGTTATCTACTTTATAAATTAATTAAACAACTATATTCAACAAATAAATATAGACATTTGACCAATGTGATTCTTTTATTTCAAAAATAAATGTTTACAAAAGCTAGGCTTTAAGTATACACTATAACAATAGCTACTGCCGATAAGCTGCTACACGTTGTAGCAACTACTGTCGATTAGCTGCTACAACGTATAATGAGTAATGTCTATTATCATTTTAAAATATTTTATTTTTTGTTGTATTTATATTTATATTTTATGTTTCATTAGATATAGGGTCAAATATCCAAATAACTGACAACCCGTCGGATATTTGATACATAAAAATCGTTGAATATAAAGACGGATGTAGGTCCTGATATTGCATTATCTAATCTAGTAGGGTTGGATATTTTTTTATCCCAATAATCGAACCAACTCGATCCGTGATCACCCGTAGATACTTCGATCCGATAGAGGTGGTGAATTTTTAAGCCAAGAGTTTCTAGATTATCTAAGGGATAATGGTATATTGTCTCAATGGACTCCGTCTTATATGTTACAACATAATGGTGTATCGAAAAGACGTAATCGAACTTTGTTAGACATGGTTAGATCAATGATGGATCATGCAGATCTTCCTAAGACCTTTTGGAGTTATGCACTCATGACAGTTGTTTACTTGTTAAACAGAGTCCTGACAAAGGCAATCTCAACTACTCCATATAAGGTATGGATTAGTAAGAAACCCCTCATATCTTATTTGAAAATATAAGAAAGTCCTACTTATATGAAGAGGACTATATCAGACAAATTGGACGTTAAGTCTGATAAGTGTTTATTTATTGGATGCCCTAACGAAACTAAGGGTTACCAATTCTATCATCCTTTGGAATAAAAAGTGTTTGTTTCAAGGTATGCTACCTTCCTAGAGAAAGAATTTTTCTTACAGGAAACAAGTGGGAGTATGGTTGAACTTGATGAAGTTCAAGATACTCTAATAAACACTAATAAGATGTCTAGTCAAGAACCACAACCGATTATAACATAAGTTCCTCATAGATTAAGTAGGACACGCAATATTCCTGAGAGATATGGATCTCTTGTAAGAGAATCGAATGATGTGCTACTCATTGAAGATAAGGAACCTACTGATTATGAAGATACTCTGAATAGTTCAAAAAATGATAAGTAACTTACAACCATGAAGTCGGAAATAGATTCCATGTACGAAAACCAAGTTTGGAACTTGGTGGATCCACCTGAAGGCATTACATCTACAGGGTGAAAATGGGTTTTCAAGAATAAAGTCGACATAGATGGTAATATTATTACCTATAAGGCAAGGCTGGTGGCGAAAGTTTATCGTCAAAAGGCAAGACATTGGCTATGATGAAACTTTCTCACCTGTGGCCATGCTTAAATCAATTTGGATACTGCTAACCTTATCAGTTCATCATGAATATGAGATATGGCAGATGGATGTGAAAACATCTTTCCTTAATGAAAATCTGCTTGATGATGTGTCTATATGACACAATCCGAAGGTTTCACATCTGTCAACAAGAATAAAGTATGCAAGCTTCAACGATCCATTTATGGACTAAAGCAAGCATCCAGGAGTTGGAATATCCATTTTGATGAGGTGATCAAACAGTTTGATTTCTCACAAAATTCAGACGAACCTTGTATGTATCAAAAGGTTAGTGGGAGTGTAGTCATATTCTTAATATTATATGTTAATGACATATTACTTATAGGAAACGATGTGTCAATTCTACAGTAAGTTAAAGTTTGTTTGTCTAATACGTTCTCCATGAAAGACATGGGAGAAGCAACTTACATCCTCGAGATAAAAATCTATAGAGATAGATAAAAAATGTTGCTTAGTCTTTCACAGTCAACATATATAGATAGAGTGCTAAAACGGTTTAGTCTTTCCAAGAAAGGTTTCATATCTATGAGGCATGGAATTCAATGTTCAAAGTCTATGTGTCCACGCACAGAAGACAAGAGGATTTGTATAAATAAGATATCTTATGCATTTGCAATAGAATCTATCATGTATATTATGGTATGTATAAGACCCGATGTATCATATGCTCTGAGTGTTATGAGTAGATACAAGTCTAATCCAGGAATGGATCATTGGGTGGCTGTTAAGATGGTCCTTAAGTACTTAAGAAGAACTAAAGATATGTTTTTAGTTTATGGAGATGGTGATATGACCATACACGGATATACAAATGCTAGTTTCCAGACGAACAAAGATGACTCCAAGTCCCAATCTAGATTCATATTTATATTAAATGGAGGCGCAGGTAGTTGGAAAAGTTCCAAGCAAGACACTGTTGCAGATTCCACCTGTGAGGCGGAATACATTGCAGCTTCGGAAGCAGTAAAGGAAGCAGTTTGGATCAAGAAGTTCGTTACTAAACTTGGAGTGGTTCTATCCATTGTTGAAGCATTACCCGTTTACTGCGACAACACTAGAGCCATTGCGTAAGCAAAGGAACCGAGGTCTCATCAGCGATCAAAACATGTGTTTCGTCGTTATCATCTGATCAGGGAGATCGTTAGTAGGAAAGAAATACAACTCGAGAAAATTCCCACTGAAAGGAATTTAGCGGATCCTTTGACAAAGGCTCTACCATAAAGCAAGTTTGAGAGTAACATTTGTGCTTATGGTTTAGAACATTGTGGCGATTGGCTTTAGGTCAAGTGGGAGTGTTAGAATTTGAGGGATGTCATAAGGCGATCGTCTTACGATTTTTTTTCTTTTTATTTGATAAGTATAAATTCACTATTTGAGTGCATATTATATGTTTGATTGTCTTAAACTCATTTACTGAATGTTCATAATATAATTCATAGCATGAGGAAATTTATAATTGGATCGCAACTAGTGATTATCTCTACATGTGTAATTATGAATATATATTGAAATTTTCCTAGTCGTCAAATTGATACATTTGGACATCATCAATTCTATAAGATTAGCACGGGGTTATACTCCTTGGTTCGATCAAGCAGTTGTTTTCTCATTGGCTGGAGTCATTATGATCTCGAGAGTTAAACGTGGATGCAAGTTATAGTAATTAGTTCATTAGAGTGACTCGTTGTAAGATTTCATATGGTTCTCTATATATATAGATATGTATATAAAGTTCTTACTGTAGCACGAATGCAAGTTTCCTTCGACTTGAGGTAAACAAGTCATCTTGGTCATAAAGACTTATATTTTGACATCTTAAACAAGTATCTCATTGAGGTGTGGACTCAGGATGATTGGGTATAAGTTGAAGTGTCCGAAGATGTTTGGATAGCGCACAGAGGATTCACCGCTCCTTGCCAGGAGACGTATACCCTATGACCACTCATTAGGATTATTACTCAAAGTCTTTGGTCAATGCATCATATGTTAAGAGTGCGAGACTCTTGTACACATGTATGAGTAATTTGAATCCGTAAAATGAAGAAGTATTACTTGGGCTAGGTGTGACATAGTCAGTCTAGTGGGGACAAGACACATAGACCATACCCTAAATCAAATGGGTATAAGACGAGTAAAAGGAACGAGGCATGACTCACTATAACTGCTGAACGGTTTATAATTAATTCTAAGATCAACTATGATTTTCCGACTAATTGGGGATCATGATATACTACTAGGTGTCACTCATGATCGTTCTATAATTAAGTAGTTAATTATGGATGACTAAGATAAACTAGGAGCTTATTGGGTCACACACACTAACGAGTCTCTAAAAGACGTAAAATAAGTTAAAGAATAGGATTTTTAGATCAAGAAATAAATGTTTGGTTAGACCATATATAAGACAAATATGAAAATATTTGTCGCAATGGAAGCGCGGATGTGTCAAATCTCTTATAGAATAATTTGACCATATTTGATTTAATCAAGAATTAATCATGAACCAACTTGGTTTAGTTGTGAACCAAACCAAGAGGTTAATATAATAATTTTTAGTTAAGGGATAATGGGTTGGATTGGAGCTTTCTAATCCAACTTATTAATTAGGGATATATATGTTGGTGCAATTGACCTCTAGAGTTTCGATATTTGACAATACACCCAAGTTTGGTCAGTTTGACTACGGGTTAATCCAAATAGGACTTGATGTTTGGAAGTGAGCAGTGTAGTCAGGACTAGATGACTAGCAAGGAGAAGTCCTAACTGGAGGTTAGGCAAAGTGGAAGTCCTGGTAAATGAAGCTAGGCCCTAGTGAGTGAAGCTAGGTAATGGATGGAAGTCCTGGTGAGTGAAGCCAGACCCTAGTGAGTGAAGCAAGGTAGTGGAAGTCCTGGTGAGTGAAGTCGGGCCCTAGTGAGTGAAGCTAGGTGGTGGAAGCCCTAGCGAGTGAAGCTGGGCCATAGTGAGTGAATCTAGGTGGTGGAAGTCCTGGTGAGTGAAGCTAAGCTATAATGAGTGAAGCTAGGTGGAGAAAGTCCTGGTGAGTGAAGCCAGGCAATGGAAGTCCTAGTGCGCGGTTGATCGGACCAGCGAATCTTGAATTTTGTTAATACTGTTTTACCTTACTACTTTTTTCTATTGTGTTAACTTAGTGTTGCAGGGAAGTTCAGCTAAGCCGACGGGCCGACCTGATAGCTAGCACGAAGTCCAGACTGGTCAACGGGCTGACTGGATGTCTGGAAAAAGATAAGTAAAGATAAGTCACTGGAGGAGAGTGACTTTGAGAATAGAAACTAATTACACTTTTTATTATTTGTCTATATTTGTGCTAACACTTGTCTTGCAGGGTATTTAGACTAACACATGTTTGTAGGGCAAGAAAGCAAGAAAGAAAGCAAATCTACCTTCGGGTGAATAGTACCCGAAGGCACCTTCCATGGCTTTGGAAGGCATCTTCCACGGATAAAATTTAACCGGTTCACAGATAAGGCACAACGAAGTCGGGATAGATTTTATCCCATTGGAAGCGCCTTCAAGGCCTTTGGAAGACGCCCTCCAAGCCCTTTATAAGGTAGTTTCGAGGAGGCTTTGCAACAACAACTAGATACGAGCTATTGCGTGATCATTCAAGCTGACTACTCCCGATTGCTGCTACGACTCTACTATGAAGCTGTTGAGCCCGACAATTGATCCAAGGAGTTCCGGTCGTGCCCGACAAACAGACATCAACATAAGAAGAGCTCTCATTTCGATCTACAAGAGTGTTGGTAACTTTTTGTCCTTAATTACTATAAAAGGGCAAGTGTAGTGTGTTGCACTTGACCTAATCTTTTGTACTCGATTATCTCTTCCGGGGGTACCGGAAGAGGCTTTTAGTGGATTGTTCATCGATAGGTCTGCGGGACCTGGGCCTTGGAGTAGGAGTCGCCGAAGCCTCCGAAACAAGTAAAAATCGCCTGTGTTTTCTTGTGTTTTAAATAAGTTTTTAAAAACCACGTGATTCACCCCCCTCTCACGTGCGTCACGATCCAACAAAATATTGATATGGTTGAGAGAAAATTATACACATAAGATCATTAATTGACTTGTAAGATTTTTAGAAAACCTTAATCCAATTTCTCTTCTCCTCTCCCTCTCCCCAATCTCTTTGTCACCGCCAACAAGGGGAAGCCCTTCCCCTTGTTGCCGTTACCACCACAAGGAAGAATTCTCTTCCTTGTGTGCTTCTCTTCCTCTTCCTCTTGATCTCTCTTCTTCGTTCGTGACTAGTAACTTCCGAAAGAGAGACTTGTACTCAAGAAGTTGTCTTGAGGAGCTCGACATGGATATGAATAGAGGCGAGATTCGACAACGTCGCTACGGTTGATGCCCTTCTCGTTACAGGTCATCCGTAAGGTACACCTAGCATAAATTTACTTTCCATAAAAAATTTAATTATGTGATCATGTTTGGCATGTTGTATCCTTGTATGCGTGCGATACGTATAATGTAATAATTTAGGAATTATTATTGTTTTATTTTTCGCTACGCATGTTTACGAAATGTGTTTTAGCACACACCGCATCGGCCATATCCCAACATGTAGGACTGGCCGACCTCATAACAAACTTAGATCGATGATGTCTCACTAGCATAGGATCTTTTCCTCGAGCAGAAAAAAATCCCGATCGTATTAATTGAAGTCCACTCATCTAGGGATTGCTCAGGTAAACCCAAAGGTTCCGATTGGGGTCTTTTGCGTTTAAATGTGAGGGGAGTTTCTGAGTCATAGGTCTCAAAGGAGGAGGTTTCTGGTGGAGGAAGGCAATCGGCAGAAGATGAGGTTTTCTCAACCTTGCGCTCCTTTAGTAGGGCTTTATCCAGTTGATTCAGAATATCCTCCCTTATCCGAGTATTCTTGAAAAGGAATGCTGGGATAATAGCCTCCGCTGTAAAAATGAATAAATATTATAAGAAAGGTCTTCATAAATAGCCAAGCAAGAGAGAAAAATTCCTTATCAAAAGTGGAGCTTAGCCCAAGGTCATTAGAACTTAGCCCAAAGATGCATAACAATCCCTCTAGAAACAGTCCGCTTAGATTAAACTTCAGACCTTTCAACTTCTCTGAGGCATTGTGTAAGGCCAAATCATGCTAATATTGCTCGAAACCGGGATAGGAGGGAGATGTTGTCACCACGTCATTCGCCAAGATAAAGTAAACGAAAGTCAAATGAAGAGGTACTTATTTCTCCACTCGTTGAAGAAGTACTTATTTCTCCACTCGCCCTGAGGGAGAATCTTATCAAATAAGGTTACCTTAGAATGGGTGCGAAAATGAAATACATCATCTGTCACTAGTTGAGGGTAAAAATAGTGATGGAATATACGAGGAGATAGAGATGCGCCAAACGGACAGAAAATAACAGTGGTACTGTTTAGAATACGAATGGAGTTTGAAATAAGTTGATAAAGAAGAACACAAAAACATTGACTGGCATCCTGTTGCTCGTTCTAATATGCGCAGGGTCGAAGGGAAACTTCTCCTAGGGATAAAAGGTCTCCTCACCATCTCTTCAGTGTCCATTGTGACGTTAATATTCTGCTTAGTCCTTATGCAACGGTCCCAGTCTTACTTTTTCATTTAGCAATGGCCCCTCCTCCAAAAGATCTCCTTCATCCGTAATGGTTCACGTTCGCCATTGATTGTATTTATTGTCCATTGCTTCTTTCGCCCTTCTATCCTGAGCACTAATCCTCCACCGTCGATCATATTAGGCTTGAGTCCAATTCCCAAGTACTAACTTTAACTTTGAAGCCGAGCACCTATTTGATTCTGGATCTGTTTCCCAAGTGCTACTAGATTCTAGGGTCGAGCACTACACAACTCCAAACCTCAAAACTGCTTCCCGAGCACTAGATTCCAAGGTCGGGCATTATACAACTCTGAATTCCCAAGCATCTCCTATTCCCGAACCTGTTTACCAGACATGTTTTTCCTAAACTCAATTTATCTTGAGGCCCATGTACTGAGCCTAATTTCCTTCCTTTTGGCTCCGACCCAGCCAACTCACCTCCTGTAATGAATGATTGAAGTTGTTGATTCTTTGACGATCTGTTCTTGGATTCATAACGACACCTCAATTACTATTATCTTCTTTTATGGATACTTGTAAGCGGAGAGCTAGATCATCATTCAGTATAGGTAATAATATAATATAACTAATAAATTTAAAATATATAAAATCTAATAATTATAAAGCATCCTAAAATAATTATTTTATAATTATTCTTTTTGAGTTTGAAATCTTTGTATAATAATTTTATTATCGACTATTAGAAGTATATCTATTTTTAGATAGACAATAAAATTATCATTCATTTAATCATTTTTCATCCGATTATGCAACCTATCTTTTATAATTCTCAAGATAAAAATACTCTCTCTGTCAGAGTGTATACTAAAAGTCTAGCTTTTATAAATATTTATTTTGAAATAAAAGAATCACATTGGTCAAATATCTATATTTATTTGTTAAGTATAGTTGTTCAATTAATTTATATTGTAGATAATATGATGTGTGGTGTCACACACAGAAGATCATGTTATCAGCTCTTTATAAATTATAAACAGTTGCTCACGACTAAGATGGAAAGGAACAAACCATTAGTATAGTCATAGTGTAATTAGGTATTAGTTTATTTTGACTAATAAATTACACTAGTACACTCTAAGTGTATTGAGTAGGACCATTTTAGTTAAGTTCTTTTTATACTGACTTAATAAAAGAACTAGACCTAAGTTATTATGGAAGTGTGTGCTCTTAATCTTAATATAATAACAAACACATATATTTAGTATTTATTTCTTTAACTTATCAAAGTGTGAGATTTAGTTCGATAAATCAATAGGCCCGATAAGTTGGGGAATGATATTACTTATAGTGTGTGTTGTTGATTATAGAAGGAATCTGTGTCCTAGTTTTCTAGGTTGAGAATGCCCCCAAGAGGAGCTCATAAGGATTGTCATGTTAAACCCTACAGGTGGACTTAGTCCGACATGACAATGAAGTTGAGTGGTATTACTCTTGGAGCTAGATATTAATTAAGTGAGTTGTCAGTAACTTACTTAATTAGTGGACATTCGTTATCTTAAACACAGGGAGACTAACACACTCATGATAAGAAGGAGCTCATAATGTAATTTGAGATTGGTGCAGTAGTGCAATAATAACTCTCTAGTGGAATGAGTTATTATTGATGAACTTGAGTTGTGTGTTCAGGGTGAACATGGGATACTCAAGCTCGTCGGAAGGTCAAAACCAATTTCTCCTCTAGGCCCCTGTCGTAGCCTCATTAATGTCTCTAATCCACTCATGAAAAGTCTATCTTGATGTCCAAGAAGGGGTCGACCCATGGCTTGGTGACCAAGCCAAAGGGGCCGGCCATAATCTCCTTAAGGTGGCCGGCCACAAGAAGTTTGAAGGGTGCCGACCACATATTTTAAATAAGGAGGTGTTTTGAATTTTTAAAAATATTCTCTTTGTAGATATCTACAAGTTTTGAAAGAGAGATTTTAAAATATAAAACTTTCCTTATTTGAATTAGGTCACATGGTTTAAAAGAAAATTTAAAAGTTTTAAAACTTTCCTTTTTTAATCATCCTCATGGTTTTAAGGAAAAAGGAAGAGAAGTTTTTAAAATTGTAAATTTTCTATTTTTGTAACCATGTTAAAAAAAGGAAGTTTTAGAAGAGAAGTTTTAAATTTTAAAACTTGATTTTAATTTTTATAATTTTCCTTTTTTTAACATCCACATTGGAAATTAAAAAAAGAGCTTGTAAAATTTTATAAGAGTTTTCCTTCTTTGCTTATAAAATTTTTACAAAGTAATTTCTTTTTTTTTAAAGGGGTCAACCACTCTTGCTTGGTGCCCAAGCAAGGGGCCGGCCAATCAAATCAAATTATCCAATCAATGATTTGGTGATTGATTCAATCAAGAGGAAAGAAAAGGAAATATAAAAGGGGAAAAGGAAAAACAAGAAGAAGATTTTAATTTTTGTAAAAGGTCTTTCCTTATTTGCCTTGGGCAAGTATTATAAAATAAGGGGAAGAGAGACCTCAAAACTAATTCTATTCTTTTTTCTCTTCTCTTCAAGTCTTCTCCTAAGGACCGGCCCTTGCTTCTCTTCATGCTAGGGCCGGCCACCACTTGTAGTTGCTTGGTGTGGCCGAATACAAAGAGAAGGAGAAGAAGAGGAGAAGTAGGGTATGCATCTATTCTTATTATATTGCTTGTGCTCTCTATTGTGGCCGACTCTCTCTCCCTTCCCTTTCCCCTTGCTCTCTTTGGTTCCTTGGTGGTGGTGGTGGCCGGATTTTAGAGAAGGAGGAAGAAGGCTTTGGGTGGTGTTCATCTTGGAGGATCGTGCTCACACGACGTCCAAGGCGAGGCGAGGAATACGGCAGAAGATCTCGAGGTTATTAGCATACAAAGAAAAGGTATAACTAGTAATTGTTTTCCGCATCATGCTAGTTATTTTTCTTTGTATGAATTCCAAACACAAGAGGCATTAGATTCTATTTTTCGAATTTGTTATTCGAGTTTGTGTTTTTTTTGTTTTTCGAATTTGTGATTCGATTGTTCCTTTTGGTTAAATCTAGAGTTATATAAGGAAATTAAATATTGGTTTTCCTTAAAAGGCTTTGTCTAGGCGGTGGTGGATGATCACATACCCAAGAAGGACTAGTGTCTCGCCATGCAGTCCTGGAAGCCAATTTTAGAAATTAATATTTAATTAAATTTATAACATAGGTGGATTTGGATCAATAGTGTTAAGTTCTGATTGCGATCTAAATCTAAACCATTAAGAACAAATAAGTTAAATTTTGAATCAATAATGTTAAGTTCCATTTGCGATTTCTAATTTAATTTCTAAAGAACACAATAGGTTGTTTAGGAAAGGTTCGACACTTGTACAAAAATTTTTGTACAGTGAAACCGGTACGATCTTCCTAGGACCAACCAACACTCTACCATTGTAATCGTAACTAGTAAAATTAATATCAATGGCAAAAACATATAAATCAACAAGTACATTTTTATTTTACATAATTAACTTTTTAGAAGTTAATTTTTAATAGATAGATGGTCGACTATAAGTTGATCCCAACATTTATTAAAAGTAAGGCGTAGGATACGGTCGTTGATGTGGATATGATTTAGGGCAGGGGAGTAATTAGTAGAAAAGGGAGGGGTAATTTGGTAAAAGCACAGGGTAGGGTTTTAAGAGGGGACACTGTAGCATGCGAAAGGGGGGCTTGGTTCGTGTTTTGCTGCCGCCGCCATGGGGATCTCGCTACCAAGCTCCTCGTCGGCGCCTGCTGCCAACCTCCACTTCTCCTCTCCCTCTCTTCTCCCTTGAGTGTCGTCGTTGCCGGACCGGCCACTGCCCCTCCCCTCTTCCTCATGCTCCGCTCTTCGCCGGCGCTCGCCACTACTCCTTCTCCTTCTCCTCACGATGCCGCCACCGGATAAACTCATCGCCGCCCCTCTCCCCTTTCCTCTCTCCTTCTCCTCTGTCGCTTGACGCACAGTGAAGGCAGGAAGCCTTCTTCTCCCTCTCTCGCTGCCACCTTCGGGTAACGCCTCGCCGGCGACGGCCACTGCTCCCTTTTTCCTCCTTCTCCTCACGACGACGGCCACAACCCCCTTCCCTCACGTGAAGTTCCTCCCGGTGACAGCCACAACCTATCCTTTCTTCTTCCTCCTCCTCACAACACCGGCTATAGCCCATCCTTTCTTCCTCTTCCTCCTCTCGACACTGCCGCTAGAGAGACCGACCTTTACTCTCTTTCTCCTCGCGATGCCGTCAGATTGACCCGACGTCGACGACTCCCTCTCCTCTCTCCTTCTCCTCTTGCCGACAGAAGTTGCCCGCCGCTAGTATTGGAGGCCGATTCCACCACCTCCTCTCCACGCCGACCGCTAACGCCACTAGGGAGCCACTTCCCCTCGAGCCGCCTCTAGCCACCATCTCCTCCTCTCTAATCTACGGCCTTTGCTGCACATCAGACCACCTTTGCCGCTCGCTGGACTACCCACTCAGTACGCACAGCTCCCTTCGCGCTGACACCCTTGCAAACTCCTACTTCCTCTCCATCGTTGTCCTTGGGCCGCAGCCTGTCGAGCTGTCCCCACGCCTTACAGGGTCAGCTCCACCATCTCTCGCATCTCTATACCATCTAACTCCACGAGCTAGTGGAGTCTACTTCGCTCGTCTCTCGGTGGTTTAGTGTGTTTCGACTTTCGTGTAATCATTGTATTTAGGCTTGCGTGCCTATGTATTATCCCGGCATGTGGGCTGATGTATTATCTCGGTCTGTGTGCTGATGTATTGTCCCGACTTACATGTCGATATCTTATCCCGGCCTGTGTGCTAATCTCATGTCTCGGCCTGCGTGCCGCTAGTACCTCCCGGCCTGCATGCCGGTGTTTTATCTCGACCTGCGGTTCGACTTCCAGCTCCACGACGCATCCGACTCCGCTTCGTCAGATCCATCCCTCTATCCTAATCGGGCATCATCTACTCTTATAGGTCGCAACCACTCGAGCAACGTCCCATCCGAGGGCGCCCCCTTGGGCCAGGGTACGTTTTCCATACTCACCGCTCATTTATTTCATTATTAGATTATTAGCCTGTTACTCATATGTTCGTTGGATCCGACTCGAGCCTGGGGGTACCAGGGACCGGGAGGACCCAGTCACTCGATGCAGGTAGCGTTGACCAGAGGACTTCTGAAGACTTGGTCAAGACAGAAGTCATCTCAGTACACCCCCCTTTCGGGACGTCACGACTCCATCAACATTCCATCCATCTCATCCGACGATTCGTCTGACTCAATTTCCGGACAATTTCCGGACAAGATCAATCGTTATGGCTGAAGAATTGTGCAATAACACCTTTGATTACTTTTGATTTCTTCTCAGAAATACATATAATTACACCTCTGTGCTAATCCAAGAAGAGGTTAGAGTTGACTTTTCCTCACCGTAGCTCGAGGGCACCATTGCCCGCCCCCCTCGCAACTCCACCGGAATCAGTTTCTCTCTGTCGATGTAAACAGCTGGAACCGCGTTATTTCGTGCTTCACTCCCCCAAAAGTCAAAGTTCGATATCTGACTTACGGCCGTAGGCCCAAAGTCTTCCCTTCTACATCTACACCTAATTTCAAAGTCAATGCCGAATTTTAGACAGACAGATAACAAAAGCACGTGAAGAGGAGGCCAAATAAAAAGTCAAAGTGATGTAGGAGAAGTCACGTGGCCTTCCATCGGCCATGTGAATTGGCCCGCACTCGATCAAATAAACTCGTTGAGTTTTCTACATTTGGTGGCCATGTGATTCAGTATCTTAATAATCAGCATGTTGCAGATTAGCCAGCATTTTTAGTAAAATCTTAAAAAGAACTGAGACAATCTGAGAGAATTAAAACCTTCTGAACGATTATCCCGTTGACATTTATACGTATACACTTGGATCTCAAAATC
The DNA here is from genome assembly GCF_018446385.1 of Zingiber officinale. Lineage (NCBI taxonomy): Eukaryota > Viridiplantae > Streptophyta > Magnoliopsida > Zingiberales > Zingiberaceae > Zingiber > Zingiber officinale. Next base: position 122,743,269 of record NC_055988.1, read on the forward strand.
GAATCGATATCTATGTCCTACGAATTAATCGAAATTAAGCTGCTTGGCGTTGCTGCTTGATCTTCTCGACGCCGTCGTAATCCTCGCTCTTCCTCTTGCTGTTCTCGACTTCGCCGTTGATGCTGCTCCCGACGATGTCGACGCCGAAGAGCCTAAACCCGCCAGCAGCCGGCGGAGCGCCGCCTCGCGCCTTGGCTTCGATGAAGAGCAGCTTCTCTTCGCTGGCCGACCGGTGGAACGACACCACGTCGCCGGCCGCCAGCCCTTTCTCCTTCACGAACCGGCTCCACCCCCTGGTCAGCACGTAGCTCTGGCTACTGTTCCAGTACGAGTACCGGAACCGCCACAGCTTCCCGTCGCCGTCCTCGAAGCTCAGCACCGCGCCGCCGGCGGCGTCGGCTTCTTCCCCTAGCGGGAAGTACTTCTCCGCGTGCTGCTTGGGGATCACCAGCCGGTTGAGCTTCCCGACGTCGCTCGGGGTCACGGCCTTGTCGAACAGATGCTGCCGCTCTTCCGCTAGCGGTGCCGCCGGCGCCGGTCTGCTTGCTTCAGCTGCGGAGGCGGCCGCCCGCTTGCTCTGCCGCAGCTCGTCGAGGTACGTGTGCTTCCGGAGCATGTCGACGACCTCTGCCTTGGAGCGGGATCGGATGAAGGCCAGCTCCGCCTCCTCCTCCAGGGGATCGAAGTTGGTGACGCCGTCGCGACCGCGGAACCGCTGCGCCGCCACGTCGTAGGCCCGCGCCGCCGCGGCCTCGCCCTCGAACGTGCCGAGCCACACGCGGCGGTGCTTCTCGTAGATCTGCGCTCCCCACCGGCCGTTGGGCTGCGGCACCACGCCCTTGTACCGCGACGATGACAGCTTCCCCCCGGACTCCGCCTCGGCGCCGCCTCCGCCCACCTCCGGATCGATCACGTCGCTCGCTCCACTACCGACGCGCCGAAGGCCCTCCGGCCTCTCCGCGGAGGCCTCGCCGCCGGCGTCTTCGACGGAGCTCATCTCCATTCGAAATGTCGTCAAGGTGTTTGTGGAAATGCGGATAAGAAAAAGAGGCCGTCGTGCACTTTGAATACCGGTGTATGTATGTTTGTGTTGTTTATATAGCAAGTTGTGGCCTAGTCTTTATCCACATGGTTAGGATTCTAAGTATCTCGTGACATGGCTTCTTCAACTCTTTCCATGATGGTTCGTAGAAGGTTCATCTCCATCTGAATGGGTAAATTTGACTCACTAGACTAGGTTCTATAACCTTGTTATCTAATACTAAGATCATCCATGTCAAAATTCTCATCCAAAATTTTAAATTTAGAGTAAAAAAATTATTTTATTAAATTTAAATATCTACTTTTACTAAATTTTTCTTTAATTTAAGGAATTATTATTCATAAAATATATATTTAATGAATGGATAGGGTAACTGACAAGAAATAGACACAAGTTCTAAGAACCCCATTAGGTGGTGATTTAACATGGAATCGACATCTCGGAACCAAACTAATTTGGGAGGTTTTATGATAATGAAACCAACTGGCAAAAAGCATTAATGATGCAAAAACCAATGCCCCAATGACAGTATAATAAAGTTATAATTCATTAGTTATTCCATATGCTCGTCAAATCTGAAAAAAAATCGAAGATTATTTGTGTTCCTCGGAAACCCCCACCCACATCTCTTCACATGCAAAGAATTCTCGACGTGAAAATATAGAGACAAATGATTGATCATTGAATAGGAAAAAGAATAGATTCATAGGGTCCCAAATGAATTGGCTGATTAAAAAAAATAGTGTTCTTTGAAAAATCTATCTGGTGTTCGGTACTGCATGGTTCCTCTCTACAATAACTCCTCATGCTCTTGAAACTCATCCTCTTCATGATAAATGCTCCGCTTGCCCTGAAATGATCCGGCCTGATAGAGAAATTTCAATTCAGTGGGTCTTTTAATACAATCAAATAGATTGATCTAGATGTGTTTTTGATATAAAATAATAAATTTAGGGTAAAAATTTAATTTAGGACAATTGACATGGATGCTTTAATACTCTATTTACTCCACCACGATCACGAGTTCATGGCCTCAAAGCCACGCTATGAGTTTGTTGTGCAATTTAGGGCGACTAATTTCCATAAGGATCCAGAATGAGATGTGTAGCTATGGTGAAAAGATAGATTTTTTTTAAAGAGGATGAAAATATTATTCCATCTAATTTTAGATAGATGAGCGTCATATTATTTTCTAAAAGATCCTTATTTTGAATATTGTTATAACAATTACGACTAACCTAGCTGCTATAATATATAATAGCTACCGAATAAATGTTACAATATGAAAATTTGATTATTTATTTTAATCAAAATTATTATACATAAAATACTATTATATTAAATATTATTTTATCTATTTGATCAAAATATCTAAACTTTTATCAAAATTATTTTAAATTAGTCAAAATCATTTTAAAATAGTTATATAAACTACTAAGTAGCTACTATATATACATTATCTTAAATCATAAATTCTAAATCTAAAACACTGTTATATCAAAATTTCTTTGCCAATTTAGTAAAAAAAAAATTAAACTCCATCAAAATCACTTTATAATTAATCAATTTTTTTTTAAAATAATTATAGAAACTATTAAATAATTGTTACAATACTATAACATTATTACATTAACGGTTAAAATAACACTGAAAGTAAAAGTATTTTCTAAAAATGAGTTGCCCTTGTGAATTATTTTTTTAAAAAAAAATAATGTTCATATGACGATTTAATAAATCTAGAAGATTCTTTTAATTTTTGCCCCAAAATTAATAGTCATTTATTATTTTTAAAATAGGTAAATAAATAAAAAAAAAATCTCTCGCATCGTCTGGTCTATTTTTTTTCTCACTTTATCTTGAAATACATACACAGGGCATAAAAGTCTGTGGACCTTACTTTTAAGTTGAATCGGATGTTTGACCGATAAAATTGCAGTCAGAGGGTAGATCCATCGATCGATCGATGGATGGGTCCGAGTTCAACAATAGTGACTTTGACTTCACTAAACAAACAAAGTTAGCGCGGGAGAAAAAGAAGAGGCGGCAAGTGGCATGGCGGGGCACATGGTTCCTGTCGCCGGATGAGTGTCCTGAGTCTCCTGACCATGGCGTGGAAGAGCAGTTCAGTGCATCAATTCAACATTAATCGGTTCGTAGAAACTTAACATCTAAATTATGACGAGATTTTGATTCCGCATGGCATGCGGTTGGGGAGGTCATTACCGATTGCAATAATGATTAATAAACCACTGCAAAGACCTTCGACACGTCTACCCAACTCACGCGTAAAGGACGACATTGACTTGTGTGTATGCATGAGCACACAGAGAAGAGAAGAGAAGCCGCAAGCCGCACTCTGCACTGGATCCAATCATGATCAAAATGAATCATTCGTTATATTAAAATATTTTTTATTATTATACCAAATTATTCTTTAATAACTTAATTAAGATTATATTCAAATTTAATTAAAAATTGATATATTAATATTGTTTAGTAACTATGATAACAATAACGTTAAAGCTATTTTGGTCAAACTAATTAGAGCAATTTTAATTAAATTTAAGTGTTTTTTATTAAATTGGAAAAAAAGTATTTTAGTATAATCAATGTTTCTCCGATTTTTATAATTTTAACTAAGTTGGAGCTATTGGATTGTAATTGCTATAAATTTTTTTACCACATTTTACAATTCAATTAATCCTATGATAGACGGCTTGGTTCATATTTTATCCATCAAGTAAATTCAAAAGTATGATGATTCTTGACATGACACCTCAACATCATTAGTAGTTTAATTGTCATAGATGTGCCTTATGTGAACCTTGATTATTTAAAAATTTTATCTTGTCTTTTACCACGACACCACCACGGCCTAGGGCAGTTGTAATTGCTATAATAATACTTTTATTTTAAAAACCTAGTCAGTCCCCATCTTTACTTAGTCTCCTCTTCATATTTATATTGGGTAAAAATTGAAAATCCTATTTATTGGAATCTTAAATAGAGTGACGCTTTTTCATTTATTATTAAAAGAGCATCTTATCTCCTAATAGTACATTTTACTTTTCAAAATTTCTTTTATTTTTAATATTATTATAGCAGCTACGAGTTCATAGTTATATGATCCATTAGTTATTACACAATTATAATAGTTATGATTTTATAATTACTTTAACTACCTAATTATATTAGCTATCAACTATGAGAATGTAGCTCTTACAATACAATATTGATTGGTGTTGAACATAAATAAAAGATCAACTATGATTTATAACTACTATGATATAATGTTGATTGATATTAACTAGTATTGATCAATGATAAAGTGTTAATATTGTGATAATTAAGTAATTATTATATCACACTGTTATTAGTATGGTTATTAGTATTGATAAGAGTTAAAATATTACTAAATTATAATATTAACTAAGATTGATGAGAGATAAGTGTCTAAATTATAACAACTATACACTATAGCTACCAAAATACAATGTTATTAGTATTGATCAAAATTGAAATATCTATATTTAACAACTATTAGATCGTAGTTGTTATAATTATGTAACAGCTACTGAGTTGTAGCTGCTACAACAATATCAAAAATAAAGGTAGAATTGAACTCCGCCCATGATAAACCAATCATGGTTGGTTCCAAGCCCGAATAAAGAAGGGTGTTCGGATCTCTTGGACCCTAAACCCTAGTCCCCTCCAAAATATAGGCATTCTTTGACAAAATATAGGCATTCTTTGGTGTTGTTTTAAACTTAGGTATGTTCAGTGTGGTATTTTTTTTTAACAAAATATAGGTATTTTATAAACGTTGTAATGTCTCGGAAAGAATTACTACATCTCCAGAACTCGGGTGTAGTATTAAATATGCAAGAGTTCGTGTTACAGGGTCCGACTATAATATATCGGTAAGAACTGCTACATCTCCATGAGAAATTGGGTGTAGTGTTAAATAGGCAAGAGTTCTTATATCATAGGTTGGATAAGAACAAATATGATAGAAAAACTAATAGTCTAAGATTTGGAACATGAAACATACGAACCCTCACTGGTAAATCAATAGAGGTAGTAGATATGGTGATTAGGTGAAAAATTAGTATTTTGTATGTACAAGAGACAAAATGGATAGGCGAGAAGGCAAAGATGATAAAGAACTCGGGTTTTAAGTTATGGTACACAGTAAAGAATAAAACAAGAAGTGGAATGAATATTGTTGTAGATAGTTCGTTAAGGGATGAAGTTGTAAGAATAGTTAGAAAAGGGGATAGAATTATAACCCTTAAGATAATAGTGACGATAGAAACCATAAAAATAATTAGTATATATGCACTGCAAGTAGGATTAGATAAAACTATCAATTAAGATTTTAGGACAACTTAGATGAAGAATTATAAAACCTTTCATCAAATGAAATGATTTTAATGGGAGGTGATCTAAATGAGTATGTCGGATTAAAAAATGAGGAATATGAGAGGGTATATGGGGGCTATAGGTTTGGAACGAGAAATGAATAAGGGAAAACTATATTAGATTTTGTGATAGTATATGACCTTATATTATAATATATTTTTTAAGAAAAGAGAAGAACACTTAGTCACGTTCAAAAGTGGGAATAATAAATTATAAATTGATTATCTTATGGTTAGGAAAAAGGATAGAAAGATATCTCTATAATAGCATGATATTGTCTACTTTGGGTCTAAGCCCTCATGGTTTTGCTTTTGGGCTCTACCCAAAAAGCTTCATGCCAATAGAGATATCTTTTTCTTATAAACTCATGATCTTTCCCATGTATTTTCAATGTGGGACTATGTTTACAACCTTGCAACCCAAACAATCCCCCCCTCAAATAAAGGACCACAGGGTCCCCCTCAAGTATCAGGTCACTTTTGACCTGCTCAGGGCTTTCTCTTGAGCATCGGGTCACTCTTGACCTGCTCAGGGTCTCCCCTCAAACATCGGATCACTGACTTGCTCAGGGCCTCCCCTACTTCGTTCAAGGTTTCACCCAAATGATTCGATCTTGGATCATGGCTCTGGCTCGTGCTTCTTCTGGTGGCTAGTCCAGTGAAGAGCGACCTTGCTCTGATACCAATTGAAGGATTAAAAAAAGAATTTAGATATCTCTATAATAATATGATATTATCCACTTCGGGCCTAAGCTCCATGATTTTTCTCATGAGCTCTACCCAAAATGTCTCATGCCAATGGAGATATATTTTTCTTATAAACTCATGATTTTTTCCATGTATTTTCAATATGAGATTATGTTTACAACCTTGCAACTCCAACAAGGAATATAAGTATTAGGTGAATTATATGGTGACTCTAATATGACACGAGATAAAATGACATCAAAGTTGAAAATAGCAGCTAAGAGTATACTCAGTGAGTCAAAGGGATATACACTACTAAGTAAGGAATCTTGATGGTAGAATGAGAAAATACAAGTGAAAGTAAAAGAAAAATCAAACAACTTATAAGAAATTAAATATTTGTAAGAGTGAGAAAAACTTGAAAAAATATACAATAGCCACGAAAGAAGCTAAGAAAGTAAATGAAGCAAAAAATGAAACTTCTAAATGATTATATAAAAAATTGGATATAAAAAAGGGAAAAAAGATATTTATAAAATAGCTAAAGAGAGAGAAAGGAAGACAAGATATCTTATCTAAATAAAATATATTAAAGATGAATGTAATAGAGTACTAGTAAATTATGAAGAAATAAAAGGGCAATGAAAGAGGTATTTTCATCAATTTTTTAATCAAAGTTTAGGTGACCAACTTAACTTAGGTAATTTATATAGGTCAAATGAGTATAGAAATTTAAATTTTTATCGTAGAATCCAAACTTTAGAAGTAAAATAAGTTTTAAATGAGATGCACTATGGAAAAGTCGCTGGACCAGACGATATTCTGATAGAGGTATAAAAGTGTCTAGGGAAATAAGGTATTAAATGACTTACAAAATTATTTAACATGATATTAAATACAAAAAATACTTAATCAATGAAAGGTAAGTACTCTAGTTCCCTTATATAAAAATAAGGGAGACGTATAAAATTATACAAACTATAGGGGTGTTAAACTAATGAGTCATACCATAGAACTTTAGGGAAAAGTAATAGAAAAAGATTAAGGAAGGATACCATGGTGACCAAAATTAATTTTGGTTTATACCTGAAAGGTCGACAATAGAAGCTATATATCTTCTTAGACAACTAATTAAAAAATATCGGGAGCAAAAACAAGATCTACACATAATATTCATTGACTTAGAAAATACTTATGATAGAGTTCCAAAAAAAATTATATAGAGAATTCTAGAAAAGAAATGTGTTAGTATAACATATATTAAACAAATTAAGGATATGTACGAGGATATTGTTGGATCGAAAGTGCTAGAGGGGGGTGAATAGTGCTTATCGCTTTCACTTACGTTTCAGAAAACTTTCGAGTAAACGCAGCAAAAAAGTAAATAGTGCAAAACGCAAACTCCAAGTTTTTTACTTGATTCGGAGCCTGGGGTGACTCCTACTCCAAGGCTCACGCTCGTTGAGCGTTTACTTTCGGCAATCACTATAAGCTCAGAAAGTTACAATTCAGATTTACAATATTAAACAGTAATGAAATTATACCTACAATGAAAATAATAATCTTGAAGCTTCTGGTTGTCGGAGACTTGTTGCAGCTTCGTTGGATCATTCTTTGGCAGCACACAGAAGAAGGGTTGTCAAATTGTGTTATCTCTTTGTTGCTGGTCGAATCCCGCCCTCAATCTCATTGAGGGTGCCTCCAACCCGCAGAGCCAACCACGCGCAGATAAGGTCTGACCTTTGCTGCTTAATTATCTGCCTGAGGGTGCCTCCAACCGCATCGAAGACGCCCTCGCGCTAGTGTCCAGGGTGCCCTCAAGCTCTATAAGGGTGCCCTCAAGCTCTATAAGGGTGCCCTCGCGCCAGTGTCCAGGGCACCCTCAAGCTCCATGAGGGTGTCCTCGCGCCTTGCAGCGAGGTTGCTTCTCCAGGCCACCCGAGGCAAACACGTCCAATTCACTTCCTACAAAATACGTTAGTCCAAGGAACTAACCATACCCTACAAAACAAAGTTAGACATAATAAATAACATATTTGATAGTCTTTAGACTGTCCGATTCTAACTTCGAATTTCTGACCGGAAACCCTAGGTCGAACCGACGCCTGCTGTTCCCTCATCAGGGAACGCGTCTTCACATACTCCACTCAGGAGAATATACCTGTTGCCAGACCGGCCCTCCAGACCGACTGGACTTTTGCTCGGTGCCCGAGGCTCTAGGACTTTCCGTTGGACGTCCGCTCCACAACCCGCCCAGTCTTTCACCTGGTTTGCGGCACCAGGACTTTCCACCTAGAGTCCTTGACTCCAGGACTCTTACTCGAAGCTCTCGACCGGCCAAGACTTCCCGCCTAGGGTTACCACCCCCTTGGACCTAGACTTACCACCTCCTAGAATTTTCCACCTGCCTAACTGCAACTAGGACGTTTACCTAAGTACACTTAGGACTTTTCTGCAAACTCATTTAAACATGTTAGATCACAAATGACCTTAACTTTGAACCCTTTTTCATTATCAAAACTTAGGTTCGATCGTCGGATGCTTACCGCACCAACAATCTCCCCCTTTTTTTATTATGACAACAAAATTCAAAGTTAAGTAAAAACATAGCAAGATAATAGCATAAAAAGATTAAAAAAAAACATAACATTAAAAACATAGCAAATAATGCAATAACAAGTTAATGCAATAATAGTTGTTCTAATTATTCAACTTTAACTTAATTTTTTACTTTTCTCTACCCCTTTACCATAGATCAAAAATACTAATTATAGAAGGGAATAATTAGCTCTCCCTGAAAGGCAACTTGGACTTGAAATATTAGTTTCGAAAAAGAAACTTTAGCAAAAATATTTTTTTGAATTTTTGAAAATGACTTAGAGAGAAAGTTATATACATTTAAAGAAAGTATTTAAGTTTTTAAATGATGTGAAAGAGAAGTCCAAATAAGTACTTTATTCAAAGCTTAGTTAGATATTAAGATTTTTGATAATACTAAAATAATTTGATCATAATTTTGATTTTAGCAAAAATTAGCTTAAAGAATCTTAAAATCCTAAAAAAACTTTAGTAAGATGTAGTAAAAATTCCAACATGTAGTTAAAATAATTTTGCAAAAAGATATTTTTAAGCTAAGTCAAAAATATTTATTTCAAACACCAGAAAATTATAAAAAAAAATCCAATTCTTAGCAAAATGTAGAAAAAGGTTTTCAACACTAAGTAACATAATTATTTCAAAAAATAAGTCAAAAAAAATATCAACTTGTTTTTTTTTTTTAAAAAAAAAGTCCCTTGTTCACTCCCCCTTGATTAATGCCAAAACAATTTTGCTATATAAAGAAAAATCTTAGAGTTCAAGCATGAGTAACCATAATATTTACTTACAAACAACTGTCTAACCTCTAGTTACTAGTTGTTTACCAAGAGATAGTAGTTTTCACCTGATTAATCAAATTAAGTAAATGTTCCAGTTAGTTTTGACTAAACATGGATCACTTAATTTGATTGATATAAAGTTTGTATTTATTACCCAGACTTATATCGATGTACAGACATAAGCATTCTGAAGTCTAGGCAGTACCCTATGCATCTCACACTATTCTAAGTGTTTTTCATACACGAGCAAGGTAAACCTAGTGTGCTTGTGAGATGCTCTAGCTAAGAACTAGGGGTACATGCTTTTTAGGGGTAAATGCCTAATTTAAGTCCAATATTTTAAAAAACTAATAAATTGGAATTTTGAAAAATATTTTTCCTAGAATTTTAAAACTAAGTAATAGACTGAAATATCTATTTAGAAAGTAGAATGAATCCAAGTCTATAAAGCATGTTCATCAAATAGGTTGGAACAAACTGTCTATAGATAGTATGTCAAACATATACAAAGCATAGAGGAATATATGGACTGATCAAGTCGAAGCATCGTTAGTAGGTGGTGGTAATGATCATTCAGGGCCCCGTAGAGTTTGCAGAATCTGGTCAACTCTGGAAGTCACGTCATCCTAGAGAACAATCATCTCTCCTCGGTGTGTGCTGAAGCCATCCGAGATTGACTACTGTAAATGCGTGGAGGACTCCTCGAGATGAGTGAGGTGATCCTCGACGGACAGTGAAGTCGAGGTCGAGGGATGTGCCGGAGGAGGATCCTCAAAGAGATCTGTCTCTGTAAACTCTAACCACTCCTCTCTCTCGACAAGGGCATAAAAATCATCTCTTGTTGAAGCAGCTGGTTGTGGCCCACCTCTCCAGGCTAAGATCCCCTGAGCGGTAATATCTACATGCAGTAGGGCTAACTGACGTTGTATGAACTCATCGTAATGACTAAGGGAAGTAACTCTCCCCTGGGTCGTGTCTATCTCTAAGGTCGAAAATATATATGTCAAGACATGACAATAGGGCATATGGATCTTGAGCCTAGTGACGAGACCGGATGCATGTATAATGTTATGAAATATATATAACGCTATATCTATATCCAAACGCTGACATAGGGCATATAAAAAGAATGAATGAGAAGGGTGCATCTTTGGAACGTTCCGAGATGCGATCGGCAAAATGCAGGAAGTCAGGACTCGATACATAATATAGTCCTGAACCCTAAGAGAGAGAGACCTAAAGTCAGTCACTACAGGTGGTCTCTCCTCCCCAAAAAGATACATATAGATAGTATCTAGGGTGATATGGGAGTAGGGCTCACCAAATGGCAAGTCCCTACTAGGGTAGCACAAAAATGAACATGTGGATGGCCTAAGTCCTAGACTAGTGCATAAAAGTGTGGGAGAAAACTGAAAATCCCTTCCACCAACTCTGGTGGAGTAAGTAAAATCATCTACTCTATCTAGATTATTATAAAACTGTGCACACAGGTCATGATTAACTACGTGGTTGCAGTAAACCAGCTTAACTAGCTAGTAGTGCTCAAACAACTGGATGATAGATGGGCAATATCTAGTAAAAAAGGATCTGCTTAAATAATGACATTTTAATGGAGTAAATTTATGCCTAAGGAACTCTATCCTATGCCGCTCAGAGGGAAACCTAGCATCAGTGGATGGGGTACTACCAGAAGCAGCATTTACATTCCTTCTCTTCCTATTTTTATACATGCAAACATATAACAAAAATATACAGAAAAATACATATTGAAGCAATATAATTAAATAGGGCATACCTAGGAGGCATTTTAGGGTCGAAAGGGAGAAAATCTGGTCTTAAAGGGTGCCTCGGTGTGATTCATTTTGTGAAAAATGTGAATAGAGAAGCTCTCTGTTCGCTGGAAAAAATGGTGTTGAGGGTGCCCTCAACCGCATGGAGGGTGTCCTCAATTGGTTATGGGGGGCGCCTCCGACTGGTGGGAGGCGCCCTCCAAGGTTTTGACGGGAATTTTCCCACCACTCATGAAGGCGCCTCCTTTTACTGTGGAGGCGCCTTCGTGAGGCGCCCTATGCAGGTTAATTATTATTAATTGATCTGTTAATTCTTTTAATTGATTTTATTCATTAAGTTAAATTGATTTATTAATTAGGTTTAAATTGATTTATTAATTAGGTTAACTTGATTTATTAATTAAGTTAAAAATAATTAAGTTAAAATTAATTTTTTAATTAACTTAACTTATGTTAGGTTAAATTAGGTTAAGTCAAATTAAATTAAATTAGATCTAAATTTTATCTAAGTCCATCTCCCCCTTTTCTAAATTATCAATCAGGGAACCTTATAGATTTTGTGAGATGGTTAATTTCAGCTTTGATTTAAATTATGTCTAAGGATTAATTTACATTTGGGTTAGACTCAGGTTTTTCAATTGGTCAATTAAATATACATTTCAAAGATTGGCGTCCAGGCTGTGGCGAGGCACTAGACCTTCTTGGGTATGAGATCATCCACCACTTCTAAATAAAGTCTTTCAAAGAAATTGGATATTTAATTTTTCTTTTGAAATCCCTAGGTCTAACTAGTCAAGTGTAAATTACGCCTAGATCCTTATCTAGCCTAATCTAAGCATGTATAGTAAAAGCAATAAAGACAATCATCAAACAGTTCTATCTGTTGATAAAAATGGTCTTTCTATTGGCTCCCCCTGGATCATAGCCTCGATAGGGCCTATCAAGGTAATGAATTTGATCCTTGGGGACCCAATAGTGTCTAAGTCCAACTTGATTAACCAAGTTTGACTTAGGGACCCATGCTTGGACTAATTTTTTTATTATTTCGATTAACAAGAGATAAATAAGATTTATATTTTCTATTAGTCTTAAATCCAAGTCCAGATCGGTTGTAAACAGCTCGTTATTTTCCAAGAATCAGATCAAGATTCTTGGAGCCCAAAGTAAACTGTTCCAACATGTCCTTTAGTTCTTTAACTTGATCTTTCAGGCTAGAATTCTCTTCCCACAAGCTTTTGGACTTGAGTTGAGGTTCCAGTCCGGGCGAGATCAATCAAGGAGCTAGGGTTAGTCACTTCTTTAAGGGTTGTTACCTCCTTTTGAAGTGATTTGACCCGGACATTTGATTTAGCTAATTTACGCATTAAATAATTAACTAAATTATGAAGTGAATTTCTTACAGTGGATTTGGGTCATTCGGAAACGGATACAGATTCATGATTTCGCGAAGCAGAGGTTGTATCTGAGAATGCTCATCAAGCAACCGACGGTGGAATTATGAACTTCTAGCTCATCCGACGTTGCTCATAGCTTGTGGGGAACGCCCTCTTCAAGCTTGCAATGCCTGAATTCGCCAGCACCCGAAGATCATCGTCAACAGAACGGGGAACGCCCTCAAATCTGCCGAAGATGGACTTCATGGAATCAAAATCATGAAATGGAGAACGCCCTCAAATCAAGTCTTGATCCTTGATTACTGGTTGCTGGATTGTCCAAAACTCACCGTCGATGAAGGAATTCAACCTTGGATCTGGAGTGTGGAAGGGAAACTGCAGCGTCGCTGAAGAAGAGAGTGAACAGTGGAAAAATTGCGAGAAACGCCGAGCTCCTCGAAGTCCTGTAGCTTCTCAGGTTTTAAACCTCTCCCAATCTGATCGGGTGGTCAAGAATCCTTCAGATCTCATCCAACGGTGAAAACACCTCAAATCTGGATCAAAACCTTTGGATCTTCATCAAAGGCTGTGATCTACTCCTCATTAGGTTGGATGGGCCGGATCTTCAGTAGATAACTTAGATCTGCTCCGATCATGGATGAACGATCCAAATCGCTCCAAGGCTTGATCGTCTTGTTTAGCCCTAGATTTGAGCCCAAATGTGGTCTGATCTGATCGGGTCCATGACCTTTTTGATACCTACAAAGAATATATAGAAATATTAGCATCAAATACCATGAATATAAAATAATTTATAATTATGTCCAAAATAAATGTAATGCATGAAATGTGATGTCAATATAAGTTTCATCTATGAAAAAGATAATTAAAAATATGCATTATGAATTAAAATAATGTAGTAAAATCATGGTTATCATTGGTATATGAGACTATAACTTTTACAAGAATATTGATTAGTGTTGATTAGAAATAGAATATCAATTATGATTTATAACAACTATAATATAATGTTGATCAATGTTAACTAGTGTTTATCAAAGATAAAATGTTAATATTGTGATAATTACGTAATTATTATATCACAATATTATTAGTATTGATAAGAATTAAAGTATTACTAGATTATAATATTGACTAAGGTTGATTAGAGATTAAGTATCTATATTATAACAACTATACACTATAGTCGCTAAAATACAATATTATTAGTGAAAGAGCTCTCAGTTGTGTGTGAGGGTCGGGAGGTTAGTGAGAGAAGCTCCAACTTCTTTCTAGATTTTCTTGGTTTTCTTGCCTACGGATAGCCCCTAAACATGGTCGGAGGTGGTTTCCTATCACCTCACCGGTAGGAGGGGGCTTTGGTACTGCTTTCGGTGTCCTCCATACACTATGGGGGACTTTCTTGAGGAGTTTTGAAGGCCTAATCACTAAGGTAAGTGGTCATATAAGTTTCCTTTTCGGTTTTTGGTGTTTTTGATAGCTTCTGGGCATCTCCAGCGGTTCTCTGGCGAACTAGGCTGGCTCTGGCCATCTTCTCCGGCTAGGGGTAGCCCTCTCCACCAATACTCAACTTCCAAGTCATTTGGGAAGGCTTAGATGGATTCCCACTCACAAGAAGGTTGGTCAAACACAACTAATGCAGAGGCTCCTCATTGGCCAACTTGGGTGGTGAGCTACTTCCAAGGTATAGTTGGTTGCCTCTTCATGCATGGCTAAAGGGAAGGAGAAATCCAAGAGGCACTCAAGTCAAAATGGGCCTATGGAGGTGGCAAGTGAAGATGAGGTGGCAAAGGAAGCATCTTATGTGGCAAGCACAAGTGGACAAGTGGACAAACCGGATATAGCTGATTTGGAACATCATGATGATGTGGCTAATGAACCACTTGGTGAGGTGGCCACACCACAACAGACAAGGCCTTCTCTCCAGCCTCCTCACGCCCAAGGAAGTCCTCCAATACCATCACCATCGGTGGTGGAGGAGGTGACATTGTCGGAGGTGGAAGAGCAGCAAGCTCCGACACCTAATGCTCAACCGGACCTAGACAATGATGCTGGGAATGTTGGGAGGAAGGAGTAGCCATCAAAGAAGCAAGATTGGGCTGGTCTTTTCAAGAACAATCGCAAAACTAAGTTGTCTATGAACCTAGTTCATTATGAAGCAAAGGATGAAAGGTTAACCTTTCAGTTTGATGACATCGATAGCATGGAGGATGCAATGAGGTTTTGTTTAGTTGGATGTTTCATGGGGTGTCATCCGGGCAAAGATAGGGTCCGAATCATTGGCTCTCAATGGAGGACACCTCACAAATTCTTTCTACACAAGAGTGGTTGGATAGTGTATAGGGATGTAAATGAACCAAACGGTTCGCGAGCTATTCGGAGCTCGATTCAGTAAAAAACTCGTTTGAGTTTGTTCGTTTATCTTATCGAGCTGAGCTCAAGCTCGATTTCGAGCTCGACAGTTTTATCGAGCCGAGCTCGAGATTAAGGATATTCGGCTTGTGAGCTCGCGAACATGTTCATTTATAGGCTCGTGAGCCAAAAAAATGAGCCTTAAAATGAGCCTTAAACCGAGCCAAAAAATGAGCTTTAAAACGAGCCAAAAAAACAAACTCTAAAATGAGCCTTAAAATGAGCCAAAAAATAAGCTATAAAACAAGCCAAAAATGAGCTCTAAATGAGCCCGAGATCGCTTAACGAGTTAAGCTCTTTAGCTTTGATAATCGAGCTAATAACGAGCCGAGCTCGAACTGTTCATGAGTTTGATAATTCTAAAATGAGCCGAGATCGAGCCTTGTGATAAAAGCTCGATTCGAGCTCGAGCCGAGCTCGAGCCCGAATATAACTTAAATGAGCCGAGCTCAATTCTAATTATATTCGGCTCAGTTCAGCTCGTTTGCATCTCTAATCGTGTATAAGTTTGATAAAGAGGAAGACCGTCAAAGATTTTTTTCAAGCAGGATCTTATTTTGCCTTCGATATTCTGATGTTTTTGAAGATAATGCCCAATTATTTTCTGTTTGATGAGGATGGACGGTTTGTGCCAGCCTGGATATAAACTCATAGCCTTCCGCCAGACTGTTGGAACCAATTAGTGCTAAGCAAGATTGGGTCAGAAGTTGGGAAGCCATTATACACCAATAATTTGACATGGATGAGGGAACATTTGGAATATGCACGACTCATGGTGGAAGTACCGACCATTGGTGAACGTGTTCATAAAGTCACCATTACCCTCCCTACTGGTGTTCAAGTGGATCTGAAAATTAAATATGAAATGGTTCCAGACTTTTGCCAAACATGTAACAGATTGGGTCATCGAGTGGAGAATTATCGGGGTAGGACTGCACCGGTTGGACAACAACAAAACCAGACTGGACAGAATGGCTAAACTGATCAGAATGGACAAGGATATGGAAGACCGAAATCTCAATCAGTTAGAGATCGTAGGAGGATAATAACTGTTGGTGCAATATTCCCTAGGTCAAGGTTAACCTGGTTGACTGAGCTTGAATTGGGTCAAGCTCGAGTCTTGATGTTTGGGTTTCGATGTTTGACAATACATGGAGACAAGACATGGAGATTGCAGGTGCAATTGTTCATGTGGTGAGATTGAGAAGGAGAGTCAAGTAGGTCAAGGTTGACTGGATACTTTACTGGAAAATCCTAGTGAGTGAAGCTAGGTGAAAGACCTGGTGAGTGAAGCCAGGCAGAAGGTGAAAGTCCCAGTGAGTGAAGCCGGGCAACTGGAAAATCCTAGTGAGTGAAGCTAGATGAAAGACCTGGTGAGTGAAGTTAGGCAGAAGGAAAGTCCTGGTGAGTGAAGCCAAGCAAAAGGTGAAAGTCCCGGTGAGTGAATCCGGGCAGCTGGAAAATCCTGGCGAGTGAAGCCAGGTGAAAGACCTAGTGAGTGAAGGTAGGTAGTATGGAAAGTCCTGGTGAGTGAAGCCAAGCAAATAAAAAGTCATAGTGAGTGAAGCTAGGTAGAAGGAAAATCCTAGTGAGTGAAGCTAGGTGAAAGTCCTGGTGAGTGAAGCCAGGCACAGGAAATCCAGATGAATCAAGTTTGATCAGACATCTGGTGTTGGGAAGTCCAAGTAGGTTAAAGGGATTGACCGGATACTTGTCACGGGAAATCCAGGTGGATCAAGGTTGATCGGACACCTGGTGGAGATATGTCCAAGTGGGGTAAGGATGACCGGACACTTGGCACGAAGAGAAAAGTCCAAGTGGGTCAAAGGGATTGACCGGACACTTGGTGAGGGAGTTCTAGCAGGTCAAGGGTGACCGGATGCTAGGCATGATGGACCAACAAGTCATGGATGACCGAATGTTGGTCTAGGGGGGCTTTGGATTTGATTTTGGACGAAATCATGAGCCGGATCGATCAGCCGATCGATTGGCTCATGCCCAATCGATCAGCTGATTGATTGGGCGAGTCTTTGTGACAAGCCCCCTCCCAATCGATCAGTGGATCGATTGGGAGAAGTGTCGCGCGAACAGAAAGCCTCCCAATCGATCAGCCGATCAATTGGGAGCCTCCAATCGATCGGGCGATCGATTGGGAGGTGTGATTTTGCGTGATAAGGGCTAGATCGATTAGCCGATCGATCCAGGTAATTCCCAGGAGCACAGAGGCGCTCTGGATCGATCGGTCGATCGATCCAAAGTCTGCCCAATCGATTGGGAGCAATCAAATCGATCGAGATCAGACTGTTGGCGCAGGATATAGTTGTTGGCGAGCGCTTCTCTCAGTAGATCCCACGGCTTCCATCTCCGATCTTCACAGGAGATCACGACAGCTTCTCCACAGCATCCTTCCACTCTCATCGCCAGTTCTTGAAGGATCTTGGAGAGCCATCCAAGTCAAGAGGCGTATCTACAACAAGAAGAAGAAGCTAGGGTTAGGGTTTCATTGTACAAATCTTGTAAGCTTTCTCTTACATTTGCTTCTCTTTATTTCTTGTTGTATTGAGAGTATTGTAGGGCTTCTCCGCCTTCGGTAGTTACCGAAAAGGAGTGTTTACATTAGTGGAGGGTGTGTGAGTGTGTGGATCCTTGGATTAGTCACCTCTTATTGAGGTGGATACCAAGTAAATCCTAGAGTTAGCGTTGTGTGTATGTGTTTCTTCGTATTTTTCGTTGCATATCTTTGAAGAAACAAGCAACGACGAGCACGAGATCGCGCCGAGCTATTCCCCCCCCCCCCCCCCCCCCTCTATCTATATATTTGGTCCCAACAAATAACGAGGTATAGAAATCATACAAGACAACAGTGGCAACCGACGCAACAAAGACCAAATGTTGAGATGTCAATTGATACAACATCCCCCTCAAGATGTGGAAATAAATGATGGAGTCCCTCGAGAAGCCGAGCAAGCACAACCCTAAAAGTAGTCCAGCCAGTACTTTCAAGTGAATGGAGCTCATCCTCATCCTCCTTTTCTTCATCCTCCATGACATCACAAGGAAATGGGGCAGTAAGTGAGACTATTCACACAGTATCGGAGGCATCAACATCTTCCTCATTGCCCACCACAACATCAAGTGTAAGTGGGAATATGGGAAGTAACACAACGGCTCCTACGATTGACACAAGACTACAGGCGCGAGCAATCCGAGGAGATGGTAAATGAAGCTAGCTTCTTTGAACATTAGGGGCTTCGCCCCTAAATATGGAGTGCAACACCTCCTCCAACAAAAAGATATACAAGTTATGGCTTTAATGAAGACAAAGCTCAATGAATATTTTTTAAATCCAATATTACAAAGAAGGTCTGTAAGTATGGGTTATGCGCATAACTTTGATTTCGCTAACCATGGTCATATACTTCTTCTTTGGGACTTGCAAAAGGTAGACATGAATATTATCTTGACCACCGAACAATATATACATACCATGTTTGTTATCGTATTTCTAGCTGGGGATTCTTGGTGACCTATGTTTATTGGTTGCACTCTATTATCTCAAGAAGACATTTGTGGGAAGTGCTTATACATTTAAGAGACACTATTTTAGATTCTTGGATGATCATGGGTAATTTCAACTCATTCCTATCTATACATGAAAAGTAAGACGGTTCTCCAATCACAAATCACGAAATGAGAGACATGTAGATTTTTGCACAAGCTTGTGGCTTAGCGGATCTCTGGTCTATTGGATGTCATCTTACATGATCAAATGGTAATGTTTCTTGTAAGTTCGATAGAGCTTTGGTAAACTCTTTTTGACGAATGACAGATTTTGATGTGTATGTGGAGTTTACTGCCCCCGGATATCTCTCGGATCATTCATGCACTATTGTTCATATGTTAGCCAAGGACCGACCCCCAAATAGAACATTCAAATTCCTCAACATGTGGACATTGGACAAGGACTTTTTGAAGATTGTGGGGGATTCATGAGCAACCCCTATGATGGGCAATGCACAATTCATCCTAAAGACAAAGTTATTCTGATTAAAGAAGTGTTTGAGAGAGTTAAACAAAAATCATCTTGGTCATATTTCGGAAAAAGCAAGAAGAGCAAAGGCTGAGCTTGTATAGTCATGTGAGGAAGAAAGCTATCCTACTTACGGAGGCGGAAGATAATTTTATCAACAAAGGGCAAAGAACATTTACTTGAGGAGTTCGGACAAGTGCACAAAGTTCTTCCATAATGTGGTAAAGAGAAACAATAAGAGAAATGCTATCATTATGCCCAAGAAAAGAGACGGAGAACAAACCACAAGCATAAGTGAAGTTACGGAGGAGTTTGTTGATTATTTACATGGGTTACTTGGCCCAAAGGAGATGCGTGACGAATGGGACAACAGGTCACTCATGGGGCAGAAACTTACAAGAGGTCAATATGAGAATTTGTGTAAGTTGGTTGAGGAAGAAGAGATTAAAGTCGCCCTACATGATATTGGATATGGAAAGGCTTCGGGCCCGGATGGGTATAACTCAAAATTTTTCACTTCTTCATGATTTTGTAGTAGCAGTGCAGGAGTTCTTTTAGCATGACAAATTACTCAAGCAATAGAACCATTCCTTGATATCACTAGTGTAGAAGGGAGATCACGCTATTAGAGTTTCAAACTATAGACTGATATCTTGTTGTAATGTCTTCTATAAGGTAATATCGAAGGTGCTTGTTGGTCGGTTATCAAATGTATTGGATTCCTTATTGGACCAGGCTTAAATGATGTTTATTCAAGGGCGTTGTATAGGGGATAATATATACTTAACTCAGGAATTCCTTCGGAAGTATGCTTGCAAAAGGATTTTTCCCTAGATGCATGGTAAAGGTAGATTTGAAGAATGCCTTTGATATAATTGATTGGGATTTTCTCATAACCGGTCTCATTGGTTTTGAGTTTCCCTAATGAATTTTTTATTGGATCAAGTTATGTGTATCCACGGTATCATATTCTATATCATTGCATGGTGGCGTATATGGATTTTTTAGTGAGAAAAGAGGGCTAAGGCAAGGAGCTCCACTCTCTCCCCTTCTATTCGGCCTTTACATAGAAGTTCCCTCAAGGAAGCTAAAGGCAACTTGCATGATGCCTTCATTTCATTTTCATTCTATGTGTAAGGAGGTGAGTATCACACATCTTGTATATGTCGATGACCTAATGCTATTTTGTAGAGCGAGTGAGACATCTACCCAACATCTAGTGGATTGCATCAATCATTTAGAGTGATCTCAGGCATTAGGGCAAATCCACAAAAGACACAAGTATATGTGGCGGGTGTGGACACAAGCTTGAAGAACCGGTTATTGCAACTTATGGGTTTTCAAGAAGGTGAATTTCCTTTTAGATACTTGGGCGTCCCTTTGGCGGCGGAGAAGCTAAATATTGCGAACTATGGGCCACTTCTTGAAGCTATTACAAGGAAAGTCAACTCATGACCGAAACACACTTTATCTTATGTCGATCGCTTGGAGCTAGTGGGGACGATAATTCAAGGTATGGAATGTTTTGGATTTCTATGCTCTCTACTCCTAGTGGTGTGATTGACAAGATAAAAGCTATTTGCCGAACGTTTGTGTGGTCCTCAAAGCACCCGCTCATTGCATGGTCGAAGATTTGTTTATCTAAACATGATGGAGGCTATGGGCTCCGAGACCTTCTTGCATGGAATGAAGCATTATTGAACAAATTATTATGGAATATCCAAGCAAAAACTGATTCACTTTGGGTTAAGTGGGTACACCAACATTATATATGTTAGAATGTATACTAAAAGCCTAGCTTTTGGTATAAACATTTATCTAGAAATAAAAATCACATTGGTCAAATGTCTACATTTGTGATAAATGTAGTTGTTCAATTAATTTATATTATAGATAACATGGTGTGTGGTGTCACACACAGAAGATCATGTTATCAGTACCTTATAAATTATAAACAGTAGCTCACGACCAAGATGGAAAGGAATAAACCATTGGAAGGTCGTAGTGTAATTAGGTATTAGTTTATCTTAACTATATAATTACACTAGTACACTTAGAGTGTATTGAGTAGGACCATTTGAGGTCGTTTCTTTTATACTGACTTTATAAAGGAACAAAGACCTCAGTTATTATGGAAGTGTGCGCTCTTAATGTAACGCCCCAGCCTAGGCGGCCCCACCCAGACCGAACCGGGAACGCTACCCATAATTGTCCATCGGGTTGACGACTAGCTCCACAAATCACCGAAGGTCCTTTCAGCGTGCTTTGTCCTCACTCGCACACACCCTGGGAAACTTCCCAGGAGGTCACCCATCCTAAGATTTCTCCTAGCCAAGCACGCTTAACTTTGGAGTTCTTAAGTTTGGGCTTCCGAAAAGGAAGGTGCACCTTGGTGATATGGATAGTACCATCTAACCTTTTAAGTCATACTTAACCAGAATCTCAGAACCGGGGTATTACAATCACCCCCACTTAAAGACACAACGTCCTCGTTGTGTAACCACAAATCACACCACAAACAAATCCCAGAATCTCCCTCGCTAGGTGGTGCCCTGGGTGCTCCTACCACAGGCGCACTCACGGTCGCAAGGTCGCTCTGATACCACTAAATTGTCACGCCCCAAAGGAGTCCCTGCCAGACAAAAATCCGGCAGAGTCTCCCCTGTACCAGTGACAATATGAAGCATCACTACAAGCACAATACATCAGCCACATGCGGCTGGAATATTTATATACACAACCACGCAGTTATAATAATAGCCCATACGGCTGGAATGAAACAATCACAACCACGCAGTTATATATAAAACAGCACACACGGCTGTACTAAAAACCAACACAGCGGAAAAACGAAAACGGAAAGCCCACACAAGAAAAATAGATACAACGCATGCCGGCACGGCTTAAACACAAATACATCACCAAAACCATAGGATAGTCACATGGCTATACACAAATACAATGCCAAAAATAAGAAAAGAATATACAAAAGAAAACAATCACGATCTTCGGATGTGACGTATTTTGTTTGTACGGATGTTTCCGATTGTCACCGGTACAGGGGAGATGCTGCCGAAATTTTTCGGGAGGTATTTCCTAGGCGGCCCCACCCAGACCGAACCGGGAACGCTACCCATAATTGTCCATCGGGTTGACGACTAGCTCCACAAATCACCGAAGGTCCTTTCAGCGTGCTTTGTCCTCACTCGCACACACCCTGGGAAACTTCCCAGGAGGTCACCCATCCTAAGATTTCTCCTAGCCAAGCACGCTTAACTTTGGAGTTCTTAAGTTTGGGCTTCCGAAAAGGAAGGTGCACCTTGGTGATATGGATAGTACCATCTAACCTTTTAAGTCATACTTAACCAAAATCTCAGAACCGGGGTATTACAATCACCCCCACTTAAAGACACAACGTCCTCGTTGTGTAACCACAAATCACACCACAAACAAATCCCAGAATCTCCCTCGCTAGGTGGTGCCCTGGGTGCTCCTACCACAGGCGCACTCACGGTCGCAAGGTCGCTCTGATACCATCTGTAACGCCCCAGCCTAGGCGGCCCCACCCAGACCGAACCGGGAACGCTACCCATAATTGTCCATCGGGTTGACGACTAGCTCCACAAATCACCGAAGGTCCTTTCAGCGTGCTTTGTCCTCACTCGCACACACCCTGGGAAACTTCCCAGGAGGTCACCCATCCTAAGATTTCTCCTAGCCAAGCACGCTTAACTTTGGAGTTCTTAAGTTTGGGCTTCCGAAAAGGAAGGTGCACCTTGGTGATATGGATAGTACCATCTAACCTTTTAAGTCATACTTAACCAGAATCTCAGAACCGGGGTATTACACTTAATCCTAATATAATAACAAGCACATATATTTGATATTTATTTTTTAAATTTATCAATGGGTGAGATTTAGTTCGATAAATCAATAAGCCCGATAAGTTGGGAAATGATATCACTTATAGTGTGTGTTGTTGATTATAGAAGGAAACTATGTCCTAATAATCTAGGTTGAGAATGTCCCCAAGAGGAGCTCATAAGGATTGTCATGTTAAACCCTGCAGGTGGACTTAGTCCGACATGACAATGAAGTTGAGTGGTACTACTCTTGGAGCTAGATATTAATTAAGTGAGTTGTCAGTAACTTACTTAATTAGTGGGCATTTGTTATCTTAAACACAGGGAGACTAACACACTCATAATAAGAAGGAGCCTAAAATGTAATTTGGGATTGGTGCGGTAGATCAATAATAGTTCTCTAGTGGAATGAATTATTATTGATAAAATTAAGTTGTGTGTTTGGGGCGAGTACGGGATGCTTAATTTTATCGGGAGACCAAAACCAATTCCTCCTCTCGGTCCATATCGTAGCCTCTAGTATATAGAGATTTATACCCACCGCATACCCACCTTCTTACCCATCCAATGGGGCCGGCCAAGCTAGCTTGGAACCCAAGCTAGGGCCGGCCAAGACCAAGTGGATGAGCCATGTAGGTGGCCGACCACTAGAATATTAAAAAGGATTTTTATTAAAATTATTTCTTATGTGGATATCATGATTTTAAAAGAGAGTTTAAAAATTAAAAATTTCCTTTTATAGCTTTCTACAAAAGATTAAGAGAAGAGATTAATCTTTTTCCTTATTTGTAGTTTAAAATGATGGTTTTAATTTTTGGTAAAAACTTTCCTTATTTGTAAATCATCTACATGTTTAAAAGAGAGTTTAAAATTTGAAATCTTTCCTTATTTGTTGATTAAAGGAGAATTTTAAATTTTAAGAAAACTTTCCTTTTTAACCATGTTTATGATTTAAAAGAAAGTTTAAAAATTAATAATTCTCTTTTATTAGTTTCTACAAAAGATTAAGAAAAGACTTGATATCTTTCCTTATTTGTAGATTAAAAGATATTTTAATTTTTAGAGATAACTTTCTTTTTATCCACATGTTTAAAAGAAAGATTTTAATTTATTAAATTTCCTTTTTATAAACCAATCATGAAGGGATTAAATTATTGGAGAAATTTTTATAAATTTCCGGAAACAAATTAGGAAGTTTTAATTCTTGTTTTAATTAAAACTTTCCTTGATTTGGGGCTTGAGGTGGCCGGCCATTGTATTTGAAAAAGAAAATTATTTTTAATTAAATAATTTTTCTTTTCAATGGAAAAAGAATTAAGGAAATTTTTATTAAATTTTCCTTATTTGCCAAGACCAAGGATTATAAAAGAGGGGGTAGAGGAGGCTTCAAGGTGAACGACTCTATTCTATTTTTCTTCCTCTTTTCCTTGGTGGTGTGGCCGGCCCTTCCTTCTTCTCTTCTTCTTCTCTTTGTGGCCGAACCTCTTCATGCTTATGGAGTTTTAATTGGTGGCCGGATCTAGCTTGAGGAAGAAGGAGAGAAAGCCTACATCCCTTGGAGCTTGGTTGGTGGAAAAGATCTTCATCTTTTGGAAGCTTTGTGTTTGGCCAAAATTTGAAGAAAGGAGAAGGTGCTTTGGTGGTTTCTCATCTCGGAAGATCGTTGCCCACACAACGTCCGAGGTTAGAAGAGGAATACGGTAGAAGATCAAGAGGTTTTTCTAAAAGGTATAACTAGTATTTTTTTTCTTTCCGCATCATACTAGTTATTTTTGAAAATAATACTAAATACAAGAGGCATACGATTCTAGAGTTTTGAATTTGTTTTCGATATAGTGTTCTTTTGTTTTTCTTTTCCTTGTGATTTGATTGTTCTTTTCGGTTAACCTAAAGTTATTTTAGGAAATTAAATATTAGCTTTCCATAAAAGGTTTTGTCTAGTCGGTGGTGGTTGCTCCCATATCCAAGAAGGCCATGTGCCTCGCCACGTCAGTACTGAGAACCAATTATGGAAATTAATATTTAATGGAATTAATAACTTAAGGTGACTAGGGTCGAACGTGTTAAGTTTCGCAGGAGATCCAAGTCAAAACCTAAAAGAACAAATAGATTAAGTTTTGGATCAAACGTGTTAAGTTCCGCAGGCGATCCAAAATTTAATTTAAAAGAACACATGGTAGCTAGGAAAAGGTTCAGACCTTTGTACAAAATTTTTGTACAGTGGAACCTCTAGGTTTTCCGAGTAGCAACCAACAATATAAAGGGTGCATATTTTTTGTCATGGCAAAAGAAGAAGACGGACTCTCCTTTAATCAAGAGTCTATTGGAAATCCAAAGCAAGATACTAGTGACATCAAGTGGTGTGGGGGAGGCAAATATGAGGATGATGGATTAGTTTGTTGGAATAGGAAATGGAGTTCCAAATGCATACAATTTCTTCATACAATCATACCAAGGGGACCGAAAGTTCCATGGAAGTCTATGTTGTGGAGGCCGGAAATCATGCCAAAGTATCACTTCACACTATGGATGCTAGCTCATGAGAGGTTGAGGACCAAGGATAGAATGGAGTATGAACCAAGCAAGGAGTGTGTCATGTGCTAGCAACAAGTGGAATCGAACCATCATGTTTTCTTTGAATGCTCGGTGGCTTGCGAACTTTGGTGTAAAGTGAAGTGGTGGTTGGAAATTAAACACAACTTCAAATCCTTTGAGGAGTTATTGTAGGACCATGATCGTTCGATAGAGGGAGGGGTGAATATCGATTCGAAAACTCGAGTGTTAAAGTACGCAGCGGAAAAGTAAATGAACACAATTGATTTTACTTCGTTCGGAGCCTGTGACGACTCCTACTCGAAGGCCCGTGGTCCTTGACCACTTTCGTTGGGCAATCACTAGCAATTCGAATGTGATTACAAAAAGAGTACAAGAAATGCTAATGAAACAAAGCACAAAGCTGTACCGACAGAAAAGAAAACTTAAGGAGCAAGGGCGCGTTGTCGGAGCTTTGTTAGCGTCGCTGGAGCACAGAGCAGCAAAGCAATCTGGGAATTCTGAGAGATGTGTTTTTGAAGCTCCACCCCTGGGGCTTCTTTTATATGCTGCTCCGGGCGCCTGGATCCCTTCCGGGCGCCCTGGTGCGACGTGGCAAGTCCAGTCAGGATGCTCCACGTGGCGAGGCGACGCAGAGGATAAAACTTGCCTCCGGGCGCCCGGACCACCTTTTTCCAGAGATTCCTTCTCCTGCAAAACAAGGTTAGTCCGAGGCAAAATATACCCTGCAACACAGATTGTTAGCACAATGAATTAACAGAAAAAGTATGACTTAGATTCCGTCTTTCCGAGACCGGAATCTAGTCACGATCTCGACTTAGATATCCGAAATGGATCTAAGCCGGATCGACGCCTAATGTTCCCTTCCCGGGAACGCGTCCTCGCAATCACTCCCCTCCAGTGACTTACCTTACTTACCTGCCAGACGTCCGGTCAGCCCTTCGACCCGTCTGGACTTCTCGCCAGCTATCCGGTCAGCCCATCGACCTAGCTGGATTTCTCGACAAGCATCCGGTCAGCCCGTCGACTCGCTTGGACTTCTCGCCAGCTATCCGGTCAGCCCGTCGACCTAGCTGGGCTTCATGCTAGCATCCAGTCGACTTGTCTGGACTTATCCTGCACACTCGATCAGAGTGTTAGATCAACAATAAACCTAACTTAACCTATTTGTCATTCATCAAAACCTGGGTTAAATCGTTAGTGCTAACCGCACCAACAATCTCCCCCTTTTTGATGGAATGACAACCTGGTTAAGTTAGTGAAGACATTTGCAAGAAAAAAAACAGATAACATCATTATGTGGAGGTTTTTTAAGTTAGTTTGTATTTTCAATTGGTTTGGCTAACTTAACCCACCTAACCCTCCCCCTTTGGCATTCATCAAAAATAAGCATGTTTAAAGTAATTAAAAATATAGACTTCAGACAAAGTAAGGAATCATGTCAAGTTACTCTGGGGGAGTTAAACTTAGTAATTTATTTTTTGTAAAAGAGCTAAGTTTTGAGACAAGTTTAAAAGATCTATTTTTCAAAACTAGGTAA
This sequence comes from Zingiber officinale, assembly GCF_018446385.1. Classification (NCBI taxonomy): domain Eukaryota; kingdom Viridiplantae; phylum Streptophyta; class Magnoliopsida; order Zingiberales; family Zingiberaceae; genus Zingiber; species Zingiber officinale. The sequence goes on from NC_055988.1 coordinate 122,770,378, forward strand.
AATTGATTTTCTAAAACTGAGTTGGGAAAGGATTCAACTTTCAAGACTTAAGTACATAAAAGACTTGATTTTTTAAAGCTAGTTTTCAAAAATAGGTGTACATATATATAAAAAAACCCAGATTTAAAGGCTAAGTTTTGTGAAAAATAGCTAATTTTTCAAGTATAGCTTCTAAGGTTAAGGTTTAAGAATAAGTTCTAAATTTCAAGAAAAACAATTTTTTTTAAAAAAACAGGTTTCAACTCTTTTCAAACATAAGCAAAATTTCAAAACTAAGTTTTAAAATATATTTCAAGATTGATTGAAGTTTAATTTTCAACACTAAGTTTGTAAAAAGATTAAATTTTTTTTTTAAAAAAAAACTTAGTTTATAAACTTACGCTTAGTTTACAAAAATTAATTTTTGTAGAATTAAGTAAAGTCAAATTCTCAGAACTAGATTTTAAATTCAATTTTCAAAACTACGTTAAATCTAATTTTGAAATTCAATAACTTAGTTTTCAAAAATAGGTTTAAGAAATTTTTAATAAAAATGTTTTGAAAAATCGAAAAAAATTTAATTGATTCCTCCCCCTGGACCTGACATTAAATCAAATGTCTAACCAGTTAGTTACTGACTGACTTATCAAAAGATAGCAGTTTTCACTTGGTTAGTCAAGTTAAGGGCAATCTTAACTTGATTAATATATATTTTGTTTTTAACGCCCAGACTTATGTCGATGCACTGAAATAAGCATCTTAAGTCTTAGGCAAGTGGCATATGCATCTCACCTCATTCTATTGTTCGGCAAACACAAGCAAGGTAAGCCTAGGGTTTTGGTGAGATGCTCAAAACTAGTCCTATGGGTGCATGTTCTCTAAGGATTTTGAACTAGTCTAAGGCTAAAAGTTTATTTAAAAATCTAAAAATAGGAAGGTTTTAAAAACTGACACATGTTTGAATCTATAAGTTGAAAGTAATGATTTTGAAAGTATTTTTGAAATTCAAAATTCCTAGTCTATTAGGCACATTCCTAGTTTTCTACGTAAATGGCTAAATTTATTTTCAGGGAGTGGTTTAGTGAATATGTCAGCTAAGTTTGACTTGGACTCAACGTATTTGAGCTCAATGTCACCCTTAGTAACATGATCTCTGATAAAGTGGTGCCTGATTTCGATGTGTTTGGTTCTTGAATGATGCACTGGATTTTTAATTATGGAGTTTTGGTTTAACTTGTGTTAGATTCAGATTTAGCTTTGGTCTCCACAAATAGGCAATTTTCGGATAAACTTCTAAGCTTGGTGAGTCACATGGACGTCATTAGTAGTAACCAACCTTTCGAGGTTTTCCGAATAGTCCTATCCACGGAGCTTAGTACTAAATCTTGGTCTAACTGGTTAGGATTCATTTAAGGGTAGATTCGGTTAGTTCCACTTGGCCAAATGCACCAGATCGAAACCATATCTTTCTAAACATGCGATGCCCAAGCTTCCCTAACGTATTATCATCCAAAAACTTCACCAGTACCATAATTCAAGTTAAACTTGGTCTCTTTTTAACTAATCCTAATTACCCTGTCGGGTTAGTTAATTTTGGAGGTGCCAGCTATTCTGGAGCCTCCCCCTGAATTATTGACCTTTAATTTAAATTTTCATTTTAGGTTTGTGTCTGTTTCTTTTATAGTTATAATTAACTTGGTGATAGTTTATATTTTGTTGAGTTTTAAATTTTGAATTTTTCGATTTAGGTTTGTATTTTGGTTTTTTATTTGGTTTAATCGCGTTTATATAATATACTTTTTCTTTAGGTATATAATATTGATTAAGTCCTACTTGCGTGGTCAGACACGCTTTTGGAACCCAAGCTTGATTAGTTGATTTGTATTGAGTTATTAATGACTTAAAAGTTTTATTTGAGTTCGAATTGTATCCGAGTCCGGTTTTATTATAACATCTTTTTGATTGTTCAGGATTAAGTCAAGATTTTTTGATCTTGTTGTAAATTTTTCTAGCATTTCTTTTAAATTGTTAATATCATTTTTTAATGATAAATTCTCCTCCTCAAGTGTTAGATCTTGAGTTGGATTTGAATTTTTGATTTGTTCCTTGAGGTTTTGATTTTCCTCAAGAAGTGATTTGTTTTCATTTTCTATTTTAATTAATTTACTATTTAAACAGGAAATGATTCTAAAAAATTTTTTGTTTAAATTAAAATATACCTCATTCGGGCCTTCGGAAACGAGTACGGACTCGTGGGTTGTTTCGGGTTCAGACCCGTCTTCATCTTCCGACTCGTGGTGGCTCGATGTTTCTGCTCCTCTTCCTCCGATTCGTCCGAGGAGTCGTCCCACGTTGCTTTGAGTGCCTTCTTTTTGGTTGGCTTTGGTTTGTCGAACTTCAGTTTTGGACATTCGTTTTTGCAGTGTCCCTTTTTATTGCAGCCGTAGCAAGTCACGTTCTTTTGTTCTGAGGGAGAACTGATCTTTTGAAGGTCCTTTTTGCTGAAGCTCCTTTTTCTCCTAGTGAACATTTTTCTTACCAAGTTCACCAGGTGTTCTTCGTCTTCGGAGTCTTGGTCGGAATCTTCTTCATATTCAGGCTTGCTCTTCTTTTCTTTGGAGGAACCTGCAAATAAAGCTATACCTTTCTCAGCTCCAGCATTAGTTTGTTCATGTAATTCTAATTCACAGAAAAGCTCGTCTAATTTTAACTTAGAAAGATTTTTAGAAATTTTGTAGGCATCTACGATTGATGCCCACAAACTATTACGTGGAAAAGCATTTAATACGTACCTTATTAAGTCTCTATTTTCCATCTGGTGGCCTATCTCATGAAGCTCGTTGAGGATGTCCTTGATCCTCGCGTGGAGCTGATTCACCGTTTCACCTTCCTGCATTTTTATGTTAAGAATTTTATTTAAAAGCAGGTCCCGTTTTGTTACCTTGGCGTCGCTCGTTCCCTCGTGCAGCTCGATCAATTTGTCCCACAGCTCTTTAGCGTTTTTGTGTGGACCGACTCTGTTCAGTTCTTCTCTTGTTAATCCTCACTGTAGAGTGTTGATCGCTTTATTTTCTGTTGACGTCTTTTTCTTCAAATCTGCTTTCCAGTCTTCAGGATCCAGTATATTCCCGGAGTTGTCCGCTGGAATTTTATAGGGTCTCGTAACGCTCATCCACTGGTCGAAGTCTGTTTTGAGGTAAACCTCCATGCGCTTCTTCCAGTACGGAAAATCGTCCCCGTTGAAGAGTGGAGGTCGTACTGTGCTGAATCCTTCTGTCTGAGACATTTTAGTCCTGTGCACAGAAGAAAAGAAAAACAAAAATCCCAAGACTTGGTCTTGGATTAGTAGTGCGGAAGAAGAAAAATAATAGAAGTATCTAAATTGGTGTTGCACCAATTTAGATTTAATTGCAACAAAAAAATTCAAAGCAAGTAATAATACGAGTTTGAAAAATTGAAAATCGAAAATTAATTTTTCACCCCCTGTCTGATTGGTGGTTGCACCAAATCAGAGCGGTACCTGCTCTGATACCACTTGTAGGACCGTGATCGTTCGATAGAGGGGGGGGTGAATATCGATTCGAAAACTCGAGTGTAAAAGTACGCTGCGGAAAAGTAAATGAACACAATTGATTTTACTTCGTTCGGAGCCTGTGACGACTCCTACTCGAAGGCCCGGGGTCCTTGACCACTTTCGTTAGGCAATCACTGTTAGGACCTTCGGATGCGGCTAGAGAGGGGGTGTGTGAATAGCCGACCTCAAATTATCGTTTCTTCCTACAATTTAGGTTAGCGCAGCGGAAATACAATGTAGAAACGAAAGTGGAGAAGATCAAACCTCAAACACGATGATGTAACGAGGTTCGGAGATGATACTCCTACTCCTCGGCGTGTCCGTAAAATGGACGAAGCCTATCAATCCGTCGGTGGATGAGACCCCGGATATTCCGGGTGGAGAAACCTCGCCACAATCTCTCTTGCAACAGCAAGAATGGAGTACAACCAATAGAGAAAGAAAACAAGAACAATATAAATGTAAAACACTTTGCTTGCCTTCTCGCCGGGAGTTCGATGGCAGAACTTCACGATGTCAGCAATGATCACCAGTCGAGGGAAGCTCACACGAAGCTTCAGGAAAGGGAGCTCAAGAAAGCTCGATCGCAGAGTGAGGAAGAGCAAGAACTGTTACTGTAGAGGCCCTCGACCTCGATATATATCCTGCACCTGCTGCACCTGTGAAGAAGACAAAGAGCAACACAGAAATCTAGCCGTTGTGTCGCAACGGCTAGGCCTAGACCGATCAGGATCCACCCTGATCGGTCTGGGAGCCATCTGATCGGTCCCCAGACCGGTCAGCCATCTCTGTGAGGGTTGGCTTTAAAGCTTGATCGGTCTGTGGACCGATCAGGCAACGATCAGTAGCTTCCTGATCGTTTTCTGATCGGTCTGTGGACCGATCAGATAACCCTGAGTATCACTGGATCGGTCACCAGACCGATCCAATGCCTTAGAGCTTCCCAGCCCTAAATCCTAAAGCCTTCCCGGTCTAGAGAACGAGTTACCGAGCCCTCTCTGACCTAGTCTGGAGAAACGAGCTACCGAGCCCTCTCCGACTTCCATGTCCGGTCCAGAGAACGAGCTACCGAGCCCTCTCTGACCTAGTCTGGAGAACAAGCTACCGAGCCCTCTCCGACTTCCACGTCCGGTCCAGAGAACGAGCTACCGAGCCCTCTCTAACCTAGTCCGGAGAACGAGCTACCGAGCCCTCTCCGACTTCATCCGGTCCAGAGAACGAGCTACCGAGCCCTCTCTGACCTAGTCCGGAGAACGAGCTACCGAGCCCTCTCCGACTTCATCCAGTCCAGAGAACGAGCTACCGAGCCCTCTCTAACTTAGTCCGGAGAACGAGCTACCGAGCCCTCTCTAACTTAGTTCGGAGAACGAGCTACCGAGCCCTCTCCGACTTCATCCGGTCCAGAGAACGAGCTACCGAGCCCTCTCTGACCTAGTCCGGAGAACGAGCTGCCGAGCCCTCTCCGACTTCGTCTGGTCCAGAGAACGAGCTCCCGAGCCCTCTCTGACCTAGTCCGGAGAACGAGCTGCCGATCCCTCTCCGACTTCCCATGCCAAGCTTCCATACTTGGACTTCTCCCGTGCCAAGCTCCCTGCTTGAACTTTTCCGTGCCAAGTCTCCATACTTGGACTTTTCCCGTGCCAAGCTCCCTGCTTGGACTTTTCCGTGCCAAGTCTCCATACTTAGACTTTTCCCCGTGCCAAGCTCCCTGCTTGGACTTTTTCGTGCCAAGTCTCCATACTTGGTCTTTTCCGAATCAACACTACAACAAAAATGGCTTTTCGCAGCACGCAAATTCACTTTTCGCAGCGCGCATTGTGCGCTGCACAATTAAAAGCTGTTGAAAGTCAAAAATTATTCGCGGCGTGCTTTTGCGCGCTGCGAATAGTATTTTCCACAGCGCGCAAAGCACGCCGCGAATAATAGTATCCGCGGCGTGCTTTGCGCGCTGCGGAAAATACTATCGACAGCGCGCAAATGTATGCTGTTGATGGTATTAACTCTATTAAAAAAATAATTTGACGAAAATAATAAATTAAAATTTTACAACCAATTTAGTGCAAATCAAATCCATACAAAATTAATAAAAGTCATAACTTTTCATTATACCACAAAAACTCAAAACATCTAAAACAATATATGAAATCTCTAACAAACTAGCAATTATATAACAACAATTCAACTTACAATCCAAACAAATTAGTATAATATGTATCAATCACACAATACTATAAATTTAGATAACCATGCGACCGTGCTTCCTATTGCATCATCAAGAAACTGCATTTCATCATTTGATCGAATTAAGTCCACCTGAAATTGAACACATGTACCAACTCACAAGTAAAAAACAGCTTGAACATATGTACAAGGAGGTATAGAAAAAACATTTTAGGCTGTATAAATAGAGATCTTAAGTATAAATTCTTATGAAAAACAAGATCAGTGGAATAAAATACTAAAGAAATCTAAAATGAGTGGGCATGCTTACTATTTTCTCTCCAACAGCTTGAGTACTAGGCTCCCCATTTTTTTTCTTGTGACCTTCAATCCAAACTTGCGATCTTGTAATTTTTGTATCTACCGGACTTGTCTTTTCCTTAAATATAGAAATATATACAAAATCATTACAGCATAATTCAAAAGATACATATATCATTACTTATTACTTAAATTATAAAAAATTAAAAATAATTACCATAATGTGAGTCAAACGAGTATAACCTATCTGAATGGAGAAGTCTCAAATCCTGTTAAGGCACTATCACAACAAATCTACTGATATTTTGAGCTGGAAAATCCAAATTGGATACGCTTCAACTGTTACCGATAAGAATTAAATTCATGTAATTATTTAACAAAGAACATACAAGAAATTAAGACGGGAAAGTGAAACTGTTCGACCAGAAGGAACAACAACTACATAATATCTTTTCGATCTTGTAGCAGCAAATCAAACTCGGGAAAGCAAGTAGCATGGAAGTTCCATCTCAGATATGCTCGTTGAGAAAAACTACCTTAGCACAAATTATGGAGCTTTCTAGATATGTAGCAAGCTAACAGAGACCAAGCCAACACTCAGACGCCATCACAATGCAAGACCAAACACTACTGTGCGAAAAACAATCAAACATGCAAGTTAACTTTTTGATTACCAAAAAAGAAAATCACATATAAAAAATTGATTCCTACATCATTATATTTTAAACAAATAAATATCATGTATTATTCACACAAGTTTTACAAAACTTGTAATTACAAAACTTGAAAAAACCTATCATTATATTTTAATAGGTAGAGGTAACTGACAAAGTTTTTCCTTGGTATTATGCCCTTCCATCATGTAATTGCCACAAAGTTAATTTTTTTTATGGATAACAGTATATAAATATGATCATTCTTCGGCCTGTGTCAAACAAATTTGCTATTGTTATAAGAGAGATAGTTCAATAAATTAGATTGCAAATGAATCATAGAGATTGCAGGAACCTAAGTTGAAAGAAAATGTTTAATATGTCATCAAGATAATATACATACTAAACCTAGAACTCTATCATAGAACAAAACAAAAAAGAAATTTTTAAAAAAAAAGAAGAAGAAGAAAATAAAGTATGGAAAACCTAGAACTCTATCATAGAACTCTTATCCTAATTGTTAGAAAAAGAGATAGAAACATGGGAGAATTAGGATATACACAAACCTAAGAGGAGATGAACTCTTATCCATTAGATTAATTCTAAACTAAATAAATCAACACACAATCAACAACTAATTACAACATGTATCAACTAATGATATACCAATCATACTAACTGATCTAGTAATCCAATTAACTCTAATTCCTACACCTTACCTCAAATCACAACTACTGTTGATGCTGGAACAAGTAGAGCAGAACCAAGAACACCAACAGTACACAGAACCTCACTCATAGTCGTGCTTGTTGATCCACAGCACTCAACCTCATTGGAATCAATCGGATCACAACAGGAGGTCAAGCAGGGAGATCACTGATCAATTAACCATCCTTCTAGCCTCTGCCAGGCAGCTCAAGAACACCTCCCTGATACCAACATCTCCAAATCTGTAACCCAATTCAACCGAAAAGAAGATGAGGATCGGTAACAGAGAAGAAGACCTAAGCTTACCTCAATCGGTTGTCTCCAGAAGGTATCGCCCAATCCGATCCACTTTGAGGAGCCATAGATCGTTATGTGAACAGCTCAAGAAGGAGGAAACAAAGGGTCAATCGGTCGGAAACAACCAAAACCAAGCCCTCCACCGTGCCCTAGCCACCTAGCCATCGTCGCTCACACGTAAGAACCGGCCGAGGAAGGGATCGCTCCATCGGAGGAGCTTGGACAGCGTCAGCACCTTCAAGAATCCGGAGACGGTCCTCAGGCGACGCGAAGAGGCCCAGATCATCGGAAAGCAGTTGCCCTCTGTCAGCGTCGGGTGCGTCGGATCTTCCGCGTGAGAGAAGAGAGAGATCGGAGTGAGAAGGAGAAGGGCTTCGGCTGGATCTGAGCTTAAGGGTCGATGCCGGCAGAGAAAAGATCGCCGGAGCTAAAGCCTTGCTCCCGTCGGCGTCGATCGTCCGCGAGAGAGAACAGAGAAGAGAGGGAAGTCGGGGTCGCGAGGGGTTGGGGAAGAGAGGTTCGGCGTTTGGGAAAGAAAATACGGAAAAAGGAGTATATAAATAAATATTTCGTCACTTACATGGATATCCCAAATAGACTTTATCCGCGTCGTCAATTCGTCCCCTCAAAATTCGTCGTACGAGTTCTGAAAAATTCTCAAAAAATTTCTAAAAATTTCAGAAAAATTTTATAAGACTATTTCCCAAATAACCTTATTATTTAAATTTTCCGATATCTTACACGGCGTGCGATGTGAGAAAGAAATGCGATGGCATGCTGGCTTGAGAAAGAACTTCAGCAATGTGCGAAAACCAGATGTGCAGCGTGAGAAGTTTTTCGGCGCCGTAGGGAAAAGTGCGGAGGGTGTGACAAGTGCGGGCGAGGGTTTGAATTTTGCTAAGGCTAATTATTAATAGATTGAACTAATTATTAATGGATTAATAATGACATTTATTAGAAATGTCAAGGTAAAGGATCTATTTTATTTTATTTTTTTTGTTATTTTTAGATAAATGTCATTATAAGGTATTTATTATGATACTTAGAAATAAGTGTCATTAAGATAATATCGCAATAGATCAATTTTTGTGTAGTGGGAGAGGAAGCGACAATGGCTTTGGCGGCTTTGATCCGGTTTATGTTTTTAACCTAGCGTTTTTTTAATTTTAATTATGTTTTTTTACTTATTGCATTTTTATTTAATTACTTATTTCTTTACTTATTTTTTTTAACCACGTTTATTATTGATCAGCTTTGGGGTTGGATGTAATTTTTTTATTATTTACATATTTTTATTTAATTTAATTTTTTTAAAGATAATTTTTTTTAAACTATAATTTAAAAAAAATTAATGTTGGTCAAAACATGCTTGGTCAAAACACATTCTTTTTAATCATGGTCGTAAATAATAATTTTTTTATTATTTTTTTAAACTATTCGCAGCATGTTGCATGCTGTTAATAATTTTAAAAAGTATTTGCAGCGTGCCTATTTTTGCATGTCGTTATTATTATTAAATATTTATAGTATTAACGGCATACTTTTAATGTACGCCGTTAATATCTAGACGTAATTTTTTTCCTTCTTTAAGTTTATACTATTAACAGCGCGCATCAATATGCACACCGTTAATAATACTATTAACGGCGTGCTTTTAATGTGCGCTGTTAATAGCAAGCTGCGAAAAGCTATTTTTGTTGTAGTGCAAGTCAACTCAAGTCGGGTCAACCAGGTCAACCTTGACCGAAGGTTGCACCCACAATCTCCCAAGTTTGTATTCTTGTCAAACATCAAGATACAACTTTTCTATTCTCGTCAAACATCAAAATGCAACTCGAGTCAGGTCAACTCGAGTCGGGTCAACCAGGTCAACCTTGACCTAAGGTTGCACCAACAATCTCCCCCTTTTTGATGTTTGACAAAAATCATAATCAAATTAAGTTAACCCGATAACCTAACTTAGGTTTTCCAAAAGTTCTCCAATCAATGTTCTTCCTTGAACATTCTCTAGACATTTCTTCCCCTTTTTGACACACATCAAAAAGAGTGAATCAAGGTTAAGAGTTTCTTCCTAATGAAAGTCTCATACCTTTCATTGAAACCCTTAATTTCCCCCTTGATACTAAAGACAATAATCAACTTAGTGATAATCCCATATCACTCATCCTCAGAAATCGAGTAAAAACTCCCCCTAAAAGTCAACTCCCCTTTGACCAATAGGTAAAACTCCCCCTAAAGGTCAACTCCCCCTGACCATTGCACCAACAATGTCTTGGAGAGTTTCAATCCTTTAGAAATCTAAAATACCAACTTCCAAATGAAATTCAGTCCAAAATCAGCATTTTGGCATGCTTAGTTTTTGGATCGGTCACGGACGATCCACACTTCTGGATCGGTCCGGACCGATCCAGACCTCTGACCGATCAGATCCCTCCGATCGTTCCATAAATCTCGATAGGATTGATTTTTCTCCCGAAATTCAGAAACCCCTAAAAAATCACAGAAAATTCCAAAAATTGTAAAATTTTGAGGATACATTCCTCATAACATATATTATCATGGAAAAATAGTTTTCTATGAAAATAACTTCCATTTTTAAATCTTGATACAAAGTTCGAAAGACTTTGAAATAGTTCAAGGTTAATCCATCTTTGTATCAACTTGCTCAATGATGAATGCTATCACTAGAAAAGCTTCATCAAGGTTTTTCAAATCAATTTTGAAATGATTTTAAATCATTCAATTTAGGACCACAATCTTAGGACTAAATGTATATGACTTGTACACAAGTTTTCCCTATGATCCTCAATTTCGAATTAGGCTCATCTAGGTACAAGAACTATGCACCTTGATCCTAACTCATAATCCTAATATCTCACACACATCTAAGGTGTATCAAACACATCCAAGTCAATTTTGATGTGAGATATGGGTTTAGGTCATCTTAAGCTAAGTTCTCATGTATTTTCTAAACAACAATTAGATCTCCATATCAAATTGTGTTTCTATCTTTAAATCAAATTAATTAATCATAAATGTAAGAGATGATGACATGGCATAAAATAATATCATAAGTGGAAATAAGTGCCAATGTCATGATGTCATGGCATAAAGTATGAAACTTAAATAAGGCATGACATATAACTAACCTAAGTATTATCATGACATTTCAAATGACAATAAACTAAATATGATGTCATGACATGGCATATGGCAAACAATATATGACAAATAACATATAAAGGTATAGAAAATACCTAATTCTAGCCTTAGTTGCCATTTTGATAATTTTGATCATTTTGCCATAAATTCTATATTCCTAAGTGTAATAGATCCAAAATCATATACTAAAGATTTTTAGATCACTATGTGCCAATTAGATTGACCCTAGAAAATTCCTCAAGTGTGGTTGGCACATCCTAATCACCTTAGGAATGAGTAAAATTTCATTTTCAAGGCTTGATTACACCTTGAAAATTCCTAAAATACCACCTTTTGTCATGATTAGGTTAACTACCTATCCAATTAAGGTTGGCACACCCTAACCCATCTAGCGTGATGGAATCACGCTCCTAGGAACCCAAAACCTATTTGAGCTCATTGGGTTCACTAAATATTCACTAGGGATGACTTCCCTAGCAACCCTCCTAATGACCCTCCTAGGCTTTAAAGCCTTGGTCATTTGGGACTCATCAAGATCAACTCTAGGGGTGACTCCCCTTGTGACCTTGGTGATGGTCTTCCTAGCCCTAGGCCTTGTTCCATAATCGAATGGAACATTATGATAAGTGGGCTTGACCACTTGAGACTTAGGTTTGTGACTCAAACCTCTCATGTCCTTGGGCTTTTGTTTTTGACCCTTAGACCCTAGAGTTGACTTCTCCAAATTCTTAAAGGCCTTTTCTAAAGTGTCAAGTCTTGACCTTAAGACTTGATTTTCCTTCTCTAATACCTCAAGTTTTAATTTGTCATTTTTCTTTGAGGTACTCCTAGGCATATGTCTAGTTGTTTTGGGATTCCTATCTAGGTTTTCCTTAACCTTAGATGAGTTAACTCTAGGGTTGGCATTTCTAGCATTGTCCTTATCTAGGCTAACATGTTTGGCACCTAAGGACATGTATCGGTTTCTATGGTTATCATGCTTATCATTATTGACAAATGCAATAAAGCTACTAGCATGTGTCTTATTAGAATTGCAAGGATATGCCTTAAAGGGTACCTTAGGGTTTGCCTTAGCTCCCCCCATAGATGTGCTTGGTCTCTTGTCCTTGTGAGGTTGCCTCCCCCTCGGACATTGGCTCCTATAATGTCCCCTTTGCTTGCATTGGAAGCACACCACGTGCTCCTTGCCCTTGCGTATCGGGACTCCGGCTTCCTTGACCTTTGGCGCCGGTGGAGTCTTCCTAATCCTCTTTGGACATTTACTCTTGTAATGCCCATATTCCCTACACTCAAAGCACATTATATGTAATTTATTTGAAATTAAGTTGCTTGAGTTACCTAGGGTTGAGGATGGATATACGCTCTCTTCTTCATCCCTTCCGGAGATAGAGACTTCTTCTTCTTGCTCCAATCTTGAAGAAGAACTCTTCTCCTCTTCTTCCTTATATGTTGAGTAGCCCTCAACTTCTAATTCCATACCTCCATGATGTGAGCTACTTGTCTCACTTGACTCCTCTTCATGACTTGAATTGGAGCTCTCCTCATGGAACTTAGCCAAGTTGTTCCACAACTCCTTGGCATCGTTGTATCCACCTATCTTACACAAGATATCATTAGGTAATGAAAATTCAAGGATTTTTGTTACCTCGTCGTTGATTGTGGATTGGTGGATTTGTTCCTTCGTCCACTTTTCTTCTCGAGAGGTTCTCCCTTTTTATCCACCGGAGGAGTAAAACCTACTCGTACACAATTCCAATTCACTAGGTTAGTCATAAGAACATACTTCATTCTTACCTTCCAATACGCGAAGTCGTCGCGATCGTAGAAGGGTGGAATCGTGATGTCTTCTCCAAGTATATCCATTCTCTAGCTTGTGCTCCCCCGGATGTTAATCCGACGAAGAGCAACCTCGCTCTGATACCACTTGTTAGGACCTTCGGATGCGGCTAGAGAGGGGGGTGTGAATATCCGACCTCAAATTATCATTTCTTCCTACAATTTAGGTTAGCGCAGCGGAAATACAATGTAGAAACGAAAGTGGAGAAGATCAAACCTCAAACACGATGATGTAACGAGGTTCGGAGATGATACTCCTACTCCTCGGCGTGTCCGTAAGGTGGACGAAGTCTATCAATCCGTCGGTGGATGAGACCCCGGATAACCGGCTAATATGAACTCCTTCTGGGTGGAGAAATCTCGCCACAATCTCTCTTGCAACAGCAAGAATGGAGTACAACCAATAGAGAAAGAAAACAAGAACAATATAAATGTAAAAACACTTTGCTTGCCTTCTCATCGAGGATGAAGCAGCAACTTCACGATGTCAACAAGCAACCCAGTCGAGGGAAGCTCACACGAATCTTCGGAGCTCTCAGAAAGCTCGGATCGCAAGAGTGAGGAAGAGCAAGAATTCATGTAGAGGCCCTCGATCGATATATATCCTGCACCTGTGAAGAAGACAAAGAGCAACACGAAATCTAGCGGTAGGCTGACCGATCCTCCACCGATCGGTCAGAGCCATCGATCGATCGTGGACCGATCAGGCCGATCGGTCCCACCGGTCGACCATCTCGTGAGGGTTGTCTTTAAAGCTGATCGGTCTGTGGATCGATCGACAGGTCTGTAGGTAGTTTCGATGGATCGTGGACCGATCGATAACCCAGTATCGATCGGTCACCGACCGATCCAATGCCTTAGAGCTCCCATCCCTAAATCCTAAAGCCTTCCTGGTCTGCAGCTCGAGCCCTCTCTGACCTAGTCGGAGAAACGAGCTACCGAGCCCTCTCCGACTTCCATGTCCAGAACGAGCCACTGAGCCCTCTCTAACCTAGTCCAGAGATAGCGAGCCCTCTCCGACTTCCACGTCCGGTCCGAGAACGAGCCACGGAGCCCTCTCGCCTAGTCAGGAGAACGAGCTACCGAGCCCTCTCCGACTTCATCCGGTCCGGAGAACGAGCTCCCGACCCCTCCGGAGAACGAGCTACCGAGCCCTCTCCGACTTCATCCGGTCCAGAGAACGAGCTACCGAGCCCTCTCTGACTTAGTCCGGAGAACGAGCTACCGAGCCCTCTCCGACTTCATCCGGTCTAGAGAACGAGCTACCGAGCCCTCTCTGACCTAGTCCGGAGAACGAGCTGCCGAGCCCTCTTCGACTTCGTCTGGTCCAGAGAACGAGCTCCCGAGCCCTCTCTGACCTAGTCCGGAGAACGAGCTGCCGAGCCCTCTCTGACTTCCCATGCCAAGCTTCCATACTTGGACTTCTCCTGTGCCAAGCTCCCTGCTTGGACTTTTCCGTGCCAAGTCTCCATACTTGGACTTTTCCCGTGCCAAGCTCCCTGCTTGGACTTTTCCGTGCCAAGTCTCCATACTTGGACTTTTCCCCATGCCAAGCTCCTTGCTTGGACTTTTCCGTGCCAAGTCTCCATACTTGGTCTTTTCCGAATCAAGTCAACTCAAGTCGGGTTAACCATGTCAACCTTGACCGAAGGTTGCACCCACAATCTCCCAAGTTTGTATTCTTGTCAAACATCAAGATACAACTTTTCTATTCTCGTCAAACATCAAAATACAACTCGAGTCAGGTCAACTCGAGTCGAGTCAACCAGGTCAACCTTGACCTAAGGTTGCACCAACAATCACTAGCAATTCGAATGTGATTACAAAAAGAGTACAAGAAATGCTAATGAAACAAAGCACAAAGCTGTACCGACAGAAAAAGAAAACTTAAGGAGCAAGGGCGCGTTGTCGGAGCTTTGTTAGCGTCGCTGGAGCACAGAGCAGCAAAGCAATCTGGGAATTCTGAGAGATGTGTGTTTTTGAAGCTCCACCCCTGGGGCTTCTTTTATATGCTGCTCCGGGCGCCCTGGTGCGACGTGGCAAGTCCAGTCAGGATGCTCCACGTGGCGAGGCGACGCAGAGGATAAAACTTGCCTCCGGGCGCCCGGACCACCTTTTTCCAGAGATTCCTTCTCCTGCAAAACAAGGTTAGTCCGAGGCAAAATATACCCTGCAACACAGATTGTTAGCACAATGAATTAACAGAAAAAGTATGACTTAGGTTCCGTCTTTCCGAGACCGGAATCTAGTCATGATCTCGACTTAGATATCCGAAATGGATCTAAGCCGGATCGACGCCTAATGTTCCCTTCCCGGGAACGCGTCCTCGCAATCACTCCCCTCCAGTGACTTACCTTACTTACCTGCCAGACGTCCGGTCAGCCCTTCGACCCGTCTGGACTTCTCGCCTGCTATCCGGTCAGCCCGTCGACCTAGCTGGACTTCTTGCCAAGCGTCTGGTCAGCCCGTCGACCCGCTTAGACTTCGTGCCAGCTATCTGGTCAGCCCGTTGACCTAGCTGGGCTTCGTGCCAGACATCCGGTCAGCCCGTCGACCTGTCTGGACTTATCCTGCACACTCGATCAGAGTGTTAGATCAACAATAAACCTAACTTAACCTATTTGTCATTCATCAAAACCTGGGTTAAATCGTTAGTGCTAACCGCATCAACAGTTATATCAGATTTTTGGAAGACATTACAAGGGTGATGGTCGGAAGATGAAGGCCCGACGTCTAGGCATCTCTAGCTTAATCTACTATGTGTGGGAAGCAAGGAATAGGTGTCGGTACCAAGACATTACGTCGGGGCGTGGATTGATTATTTCGGAAGGTCCAAATATATGTCCACAGATTTGTGGATCTGAAATCTCCATAGTCTTCAGCACTTGCAAATTGAAGGACCGGTCAGTACATGAAGGACTGACCGAGCATGTATGGCTGATCGAGATATGACTGTGTGTGTAGTGAAACAAATCAGGTGACTAATACCTTGTCGAGACATGAATGGCTGACCGGGACATATATGGCAAACTTGGGCATAAATGATCGATCGAGATATGACTATGTGCGTACAACGAAACAAACCAGGCTGCTAATACCCGGCCGGGAAATACAACTGAAGGAGCTGGTTGGGAGATGGAGGATGGACGGAGGAGGCTAATTAGCTAGATGGTTTGTATGACTGGATGGGGTAAATGACTGACCGGATCCTCCATGCATGGTCAGTCGATTTGATGACCGATCATGATGATGAAAAGGCAATAAAACTAACCGGGACATAGATGACATACTTGCGTATGAATGGCCAACCGGGATATGATGGTGTCGGTGAAGCGAAACAAATCGAGCTGCTAATACCCAACCGGGAAATACAGCTAAAGGAGCTAGCCGAGCGATAGAGAATTGAGTCTTCCTTAATGTTTTTATGAGATGTTTGGTAAACATCACAATTGACGGATTGTGGCCATGTGGTGCATGATGATGTGGTAGTTTGCATGAGTTTGTAAAATTACCGAACGATGATCAAGAAGTTTACCTCAACTATAGAGGATAAACTCCTGGCTACCTTGTATAGTTTGACATTTAATTTAAGAGACTTTACCTCTCAAATTAGATTTTATGTATATGTATCTATTTTTATAAAATAGAATATTATTAATATTGATCAAAATTAAGATATATATATATATATATAAACTATTAGATCATAGCTATTATAATTATGTAATAGCTATCTATTTGTAATTGTTACAATAACATTCAAAATAAAGATAGATTCGCAAAGTAAAATGTACCATAGCAAGATGCTCTTTTTAATAATAAATAAAAGACGATTATTCTTTTGATTATTTTAATACAAGACACCATTTTAATTTTTACCCTTTTATATTTTATCAAATTACTCCACCAGACTAACTAACTATATATATATATATATATATATATATATATATATATATATATATATATATATATATATATATATATATTAGATTTTATATAAGTGCTAATACTATATTTGTAAGATCACATAAACACTTAGCATTGTTTCACTATTTCTTTTTCTTATTTATCCGTTTATTTTGTATGGATTTGGATCACCAATTGTATATGGCTGGGCATAAGGTAATTAAATAACAATCCTTGAATTTAAAGAATATGTAATGCTTGTTAATAGGGGATGTTTTAATATCTCTTAGGTGTGTTTGGTTAAAGTTATCATATATAATCTTGGTTATGTGATTATCAGGTAATCACATAACTAAGATTATGGGGAATAAAATATAACCAAATAAATATTATTTGGTTCAATTTAGGTAATGTAACAAAAACATATTTATTTGAAGGTTTTAATAAATAACCTAGTTTAGTATTTTACTAGATTACCCTTAGTTACAAAACCAACTATAATAATAATATTATTATTATTATTATTTTATTTAAATTCTATTATATTTTACTATATTTTCATGTTTTTTTATTTATATATATATATATTTATTTATTTATTAAAATATTTTTTAAAGTTCTTTTTCTTTTTTTCTTTTTTCTTTTTTATTTTTTTAGGGGTTGTTACATTTTTCTATTTTTTAATTTTTTAAATACTTTTAAGCATTTTTTTATTATTTTTTTACTTTTTTAAATTTTTTACGTTTTTTCTATTTTTTTTATGTTTTTTTGTATTTTTTTTAAAAAAAATTTAATGTTTTTTCTATTTTTTACCATTTTTATTTTTTTATTATTTTTAATGATTTTTTATTTTTTAAAAAAATTATGTTTTTTTTATTATTTTATGTTTTATATTTTTCATTTTTTTTCTTTACATTTTACTTTTTTTCACATTTTTCTTTTATCCGAGGGTATTTTGGGTAAAAAAATTCGATAATCCCGGAATCAAGAAAAACCTCAGTTTTTCTATTCCTGGTTGCATGCCCCTTTTGCTGACGTATCGGGCATGGAACATTATTCGGGAATCATTGATTACCTAAACCAAATAAGGTTTTTGTTGATAATCTTGAATGGATAACCAAGATTATCAAGGATAACCCCCAACCAAACGTACCTTTAGTATTAAATACTATTATGAAATGGTGTTATAATTAAAGGCATTCAATTATAACCTTCCCATGTATTTTTTTTTTATTTTTAAAATTTTATTTATTAAAAATTTAAAATTAATAAAAAATAATAAAATTTATATTTTAAGAGTAAGATTATTATTAAAATAAGATCCTTGATTTGGATTGACCACACCAACTTAAAGGTGGACTCTATCCAAATCAATGATTCTCATACAGTGGATCATCCTCTGATCCGTAAATTATGGACCACAGGATCTCTACTGGTGGATGCTATAGGAGGAGGAGGAGGAAAGAAATTTACTTTTTATAATTCAAAATTAAATGAAGGCCGATTAATAAAATCTTGAGATGGGCCTTCTAGCACGGGCCCACATGAGAATTGGGGCAAGCGTCCTCGAGGGTCAACATTTGTAAGGAAACGTGTCCCTCGCCGCGCGACGCGTGTCGCATAAATATTCGCCTTCAGATTGCAACGGCTACCGCTTTGACGAAAGCGTCAGGATTAAAAGAGAATCAGGATCCGCTCCAATTATTCCAGCGGAGTCACGAATCACCCGCCGTCCGTCGCACATTTAACGAAACGACGCCCGTTCGATCAGTTATTTTCACCGTATTCGACTCGGAGAGCAACCGTTTTGCGCCAACTGGGAGCCGGAGCGTGGAGCCCACGACGTCGTCGTTCGGGACTGCAACGCTGGTCCCACCCTGCTTGCGACCGTTCGATCGCCATCTGGCGGCGGATATCGTCTCAGGGTGCGCCGCGGAGTCTCCCTCTTCTGCACTACATTAAATAACTGCGACTTTCTCTCTCCTGTTTCTCCGAACGAGCTTCTGTTCCTTTGGGCTTCTCTCCCTCTCTCCTACCTCTGCCAGAGTTTCTAGGGTTTCAATCTTCCTCTGCTTTATAATCGTCTATCCTTATTGTTGAGGTTCTTCGGATTGATTGTTTTTGTTAGATTTGTCTTTGTTTTGTTTTTTGGAGTTCATCGCGTTATCGGAAAATAAAGCAACTTTAGCTGATCGTTTTCGTCAAAGTCCGACCTTGGATCCCCTTGCTCGCCGCTTTCGAGGTGACTTCTTCCGTGTTATATCTGTCGGCTTCCTTTCGACCTCGACTTGAAGTCTGCTCGTCCTCTGTATTCTCCATTGAATTTTCGGAGGCTTTTTTTTGCTTTCGTTACCATTTTCTTTCACAGAGTTGCTTTCAGTGGATGAAATGATTTGCCTTCCGCTTTAAAAGTTTCAAACGGTTGCAAAATTCTGTAAAAAAAAATCCATTTGTGTTACTTTTGTGATTCCTATCTGGTTGCTCTAGGTCAGGGAACATGGGTGATTCCTGTTGCTGAGTGAGAGAGAGTTGTGTTAGCGCTGTTTCGGGAGGTGCTCTTGGTTTCTGCAGAGATGGAAGGTGTGGAAGAGGCTAATAGTGCAGCTGTGGAGAGCTGCCACGGAGTGCTGAGCCTTCTATCTGAGACCAAAGACCAAACCCTAGCTTACGAACATGTAGCGACAGAGACAGGAAAGGCAATTTCAAGGTTTGACAAGGTCGTTTCTATGCTTGGTAATGGCATGGGTCATGCAAGATTTAGGAGGCCGAAGAACACCCAATACCACCATTTCAATCGCAGTATCTTCTTAGATAGTTTAGTGGTAAGCAGAGCTGACCATTCTCCGTCTTTGCTCCAACTCCTGCCAACAACTCCACTGCTAGAAAAACCAGTCAGTGAGATGAAGGTTTCAAATTCCAAGATGCCTCTTCGAGTCCCATCCAGCTTGATGCTGGAGAACCCAATAGTGACAAAGGGCAGCAGGAGCGATCTTCAAGCTGCCTTCCACAGTCCCACTCCCTCCCACTTCCATTTCCTTCAACAGCAGCACAACCACCAGATGCTTCAGCTTCAGCAACAGCTGAAGTTCCACAATGGAACGTATGGGAGGAGCACCAACAGTGGGCTCAACCTCATGTTTGACAACTCGAGTTGCACGGGGACTGCGTCATCTTCTAGGTCTTTCTTGTCGTCCCTGAGCATCGATGGAAGTATGGGGAGCATGGATGGGAGGGCCTTTGACCTAGTTAGTAGACAACAATTGTCCAGTCCCGTGAACTGGCACCTTCAGGAGAGGAAGTGCTCCAAAGGAGGGAATGATGGAAATGGCAAATGCATGAAAACAGGCAGGTGCCACTGCTCAAAGAAGAGGTCTGAGTTTGTCTGATCTGATCACATTTCCATTGTATTCACAATAATAAATTCCTACTTAAGGAAAATAACATCGAACTTGTTCTTCCCAGGAAGTTGAAAGTGAAGAGGACCATTAAGGTTCCTGCTATAAGTAACAAACTTGCTGATATCCCTGCTGATGATTACTCTTGGAGGAAGTATGGTCAAAAGCCAATTAAGGGCTCTCCTCATCCTAGGTATAGAATTTGACTCCATATATATATATATATTTTATTTTTTATTTTACAATTTAATATCTTCCAATCATGAAATTTTAGTACTGTAGAAGTTAATAGTTCATTAGTTCTAGTTGTTCTCTTATTTCATTCTGAAAAAGTTCATGTACAAGTAGCACAAGTTTCATAGTTATAGCTTCCTGTCCTAAGCAAATTTAACCAACAATTGGTCTAGCATTTCTGTGATGTTGGCTAAGTGTGAAAAAATTCTTGTATTCATTATGTCGACAATAAATAGAGGTAGACTGATAACATCCTCAGGTTAGCATGTGACCTTCATAGCTTGCGAAGTGGGTTAAATTAAAACAACAACATTTCCTGAATATATGCATACTAAAATTAAGACAGACTAATAACATCATCAGGTTAGCCGGCACAAATTCTGTATTTAACTGGAGATTTGCTTGTTCCACTAGTCGTGAGATTTAGTCGTTACTATCGTCTTGCTATCAATGAAATCCAATTTGACACAGTAAAATTTTATCTGCCTGTAATCCGACAGAGGATACTACAAATGTAGCAGCATGAGGGGCTGCCCTGCAAGGAAGCATGTTGAGCGATGTGTTGAAGATCCATCCATGTTGATTGTGACCTATGAAGGAGAGCACAACCATGGGAAGCTTCCGACGCAGTCCACAGGCACATAGAGCGGCTGAGGTGCCAATTAGTAGCTCGTCGAAGAGTCCCTTACATCCTGGAAGTATTCTACGCCTTCAAGAGAACAGCTCATAGTACAGTCGTCGTCTTCTCGGTTAAGTTTCGGGTCAGAAGGAACCTAAATTCTTGTCAACTAAATTGGAGGAACTGGTGTTAACATGTCATAGTTTATGCTCTAACCTCTGTAGAAGGGCTTTGTGCTTGCCTACAGTGTAACGCCCTGCCTAGGCTATAGAGAACATATGAAGGTTTTTGTGTTTGATGTTGATGAATTTATTGGTCTTGGGGTTTGTTGATACTTCACTCAACTCATTCTTGTTTTTTCTGACTGCGTTGACATATGAATTGTTCTGCCTCAATTGTTTGTTATTTCTCTCTGAACTTTGACTTTGCTAACAATGTTCAAAACATTTAGGTGATATTTTATTAACCAAAACGATACAATCATCTTGTTGATTGTAACCCTTTATTGTACAGCTCCTCTTCAAAGTATTTTAAAATAATTATTAAACTTTAACTTGTACATGAAAAAATAATATATTAACATTTAAAATTTATTTCTGTATACACGATTAATTAAAAAAAAGAGAAAAATGATAAAATCCCTCTGTTGACTTTCAACCTTCATGGATGCGAAGGGCAAACGCCACCGTGATTATTGGGGCTATTGGTGCACCCCGACCGCCCCGACGGCGTCACCGCCCCCTGCGGCAGCACCTGCAAGAATAGTCTCACACTCTCCGGCCGCCACCAGTCGCCGGACAATGGCCTCGCCGCCGCCGCCGCCTTGGGGAGATGCAAACTGAAGAACACCACCGTAGCTAGAACCAACACCGCCGCCGCCAACCGCCGTGCCATCTACTAATCCCCGATCGCGCTTAGATTTGCTTTGTTCGATTTCGAGAATCTAAAGCTTTCCAACACTTGAGCTCAGAAAGAGGCGACGGGAAGAGCATTTATATCGACAACAAGGCATGCAGAGCCTTTGAAGTCAACGTAGACTTTTCGTCAGCGTTGTTGACTTTCAAAGATTTTGCGAGAACAAATCAACCCACGCGGCTTCGACTTCGGCTTCGTTTACTTACGGCGTCGTGGTCGCCAAGGTTCTCAGAACACCTACCCTCCTGCACTGACAACAATTAATTCCAGTTTTGTTCTAAAGAAAAATTCATCTTACTTCATAGCTCATTTACTTTTTCAATCCACCTTCACTAGTTTTTTTGTATTAGCCCCCTAAAAATAGGACAGACTCTCATGCAAGAATTTGAAACTCACATAGGGCGTTTCATATGCCTGTAGTGTTCAAATCACGCTAGATATTGAGTCATCACCTATTTGTATTTTCTAAATTTATCTTAGCTATCGATGAAAAAAAATGATAGAGAATTTTTTTTTTATAATAGTGGAGAGAGTAATAGTTTTTTTTAGATAGCATTGATTGACATAGTGGGAAAAAAACTGATTTAAAATTCTAATCATTAGAGATGCCTTACTTGACAACAAGCATCCAAAATTCTTTAAAAAAATGATGAAATCTTACCTCTTTTTTCTGGTGTATATGATTCTTCATCAACCACACAGCTTCTCTGGCAGCGCTGCTTCATCTTCAAGCATTGAACCACAGCTCACGGACTCACAGTACACAGAAGCCTCTCCACCGGTCATCAATTCCCTTTTCCATAAATGCTTTTGGTTTCTATGGAATGATTAAATCTTATTTAGTTGACAAGTTCAATCATTTCTGCAGGAATATCATCATACACCCAATAAGCTGTGCGAGATGCTGACTAATATATAGATTCTGTGTCACCTAAAGTTCTGGCCTTAGATCCAAACTCGTTGGTTGACCTTAGTTAAGAGCTTAATCATGAGATGCGTTGTGAAAGTTTCACTTTCATGATCTCCTGAACATCGACTTCTTTTTATTTCTTAAAGCATTTTTGATTTGATTCAGATATGTGCCATGTGTAAAGGAGGAGCCTCGTGCAGTGAAAAGATAAGGAAAGAGAAGTATTTATACTTCTCTTTCCTGCCTTTCATGGAAAAGATAGTAGAAGTGACCACGGAGTGGAGATAGAGCTGCTGTATAGGTCTTCTGCTCATCTGCTGTTCCTTCCTTTCATGTCAGTTGAGGGGAATGTCGTCTGGCTCGAAGCCATTTGATCTCTTTATCTTGTCTGAAACTGGTGGATTCGGACCAGGCTTCATTCCCCTTAGCTCATGCAATTGTGAATTTCGTCTTCTTCGAGTGTGTGGCATCGAGTGAGTGCGTTCTACTTCTCTGTTTTTGCACAGTAAACACTGGAATTTTGTCCATTCATTTGTCTGAAGGAAGAGGATTGATGTTCATTGTTCAACATCGATCCCTTTCTTCAGTAGTATTCCTTTTTTTGCTCAAAAGATGGAATGGGGAGGGAAGGGAATTGAAGCCAGAAAAAAAAATTCCTGGGAGAAAAGATAAAAAATCCCAGGAGCCCGCGGTCGCGCAGAGCCCGCAGGAGGTGAACTCGCGTGTGGGGTCACCACCTGTGGCTGTACAAGGTCCGCTGCCCATGGTAGCACTCGGGCTGTCATGCTAGGGCGTCGCTCACGTACGGTTGTGCGAGGAGTGTTTGCAGTTGCGAGCACGTTGGTAGAGCTATAAACGAGTCAAACTGAGTTAAATTTCATGAAATTTAAATTTATTTAATAAGATATTCAAATTAAGTTAAGTTAAATTTAAAATGAATAAATTCACTGAAATAATTGTTCAATCTTAATTTTATTTTGATATTTAAATTTGTTTAATAAGATATTCAAATTAAGTTAAGTTAAATTTAAAATGACCAAATTCATTGAAATAATTGTTCAATCTTAATTTTATTTTTTTTATGAGGTTGAGTTTGATTTTTGTTTGACTTGAGCTTAGTTCGTTTAGATATTATTGAACTCTCAATTCAAACTTATTTGATTATTTAAAATTTTTACATTTTAAACTTGTTTGATTGATTATTGAGTTTGATAATACAAATTTATTTGTTCATTTATTTATTTATTTATTTAACACGTTGATAAAAATTTTATTAATGAATACCGTTTACAAATATTTTTCTAGTATATTATTCATTAACAAATTAAATACATATATGGATTGAACGAACATAAATAAATTCTTATTAAGTTAAATATTAAATTTATATACAAACGGTTAATTTATTTACCGTCTAGACGTTGGGAGAAAAATTAAAGAATGAAGTGAAAGTTAGTTTCCGTCCAATTTGAAGTTTGAACGAATGAAAAACATATTAAAAAATTGATCCCCAAACTAATTGTTAAATTAGTCTACTTATTAAGTAAATAAGAGCAGGAATATAATCCATCGAAGTAAATGGGAAAAGTTTTTCACGATAAAAAAATTTCTGCAATTTTTATTTCTGTCCTCTCACCCAAATAACATTGGCAAATGTCTAGTATCTCTTACCGTGGCATGAATGGAGGGCCAAGAGGATCCATATTACATATTCTATTTAAAAATTTTATTTTAAAATTTAAATTGGATAGTTAACAAATTTTTACATTAATTATTCTATCTATTCCTTAAATTTTACATTTATGAACATACTTTTCTAAATTTAGAAAATGAATTTCATTCCCTAAACATTATAGAATAAAGAGAGAAAATATGAAAACTGATATATGTTGTATTGAAAAATGGATATCTAAATTTAATAAAGTAATTTTTTTACCCTAAATTATGTATTTTAGATAAGAAAACTAGTGTGGATGCTCTAAAGAAGGATTGTTAAAAGTATTCAAGTGTATCATGTAGAAGAGCCATTTGTTTGATCTACGGAGATGATCATGAGGAGAATCGTAGTTTCGAGACTCAATAGCTTGGTAACTAAGAAGCATGGTATATTAATTATATTGGTATAATTTTTCTTAGGTTAAGGTTGATCAGATTGATTAAGCTTGAGTTGACTCAAGCTTGAGTCTTGATGTTCGAGTTTTGATATTTGAGAATGTACGGAGATTGCAGGTACAATTATCTATATGAGATATTGATGGTTAAAGGTTGACTAGAAGAATTAAGTAGGTAAAGATTGATCGGATACTTTACTGGAAGTCCTAACTACACGTTAGACAAGGGTAAGTCTAACGAGAAGGTTGGCAGAAGAAGAAAATCCAGGTGGGTCAGTGTTGACCAGACACTTGATGTGAAAATCCTGGTGAGTAAAGTCAGGCAACTGTAAAGTCCTGGTGAGTGAAGTCAGACATTTACAAATCCCTAGTGAGTGAAACTAGGCAAATGGAAAAAGTCCCGATAAATGAAGCCAAGTGAAAAACCCTAGTAAGTGAAGCTATGCAATGAAAAAGTCCTGGTGAGTGAAGTCAGATATTTGGAAAGTCCTAGTGAGTAAAACTAAGTAGATGAGAAAAGTCTCAGTGAGTGAAGTCAAGCATTTGAAAAATACTAGTGAGTGAAGTTAGGCAGATGCAAAAAGTCCTAGTGAGTAAAGCTAGGTGAAAAATCCTAATGTGTGAAGCTAGGCAATAAGAAAGTCCTAGTGAGTGAAGTTAGACATTTGAAAAGCCCTAGCGAGTGAAACTAGGTAGTGAGAAAGCCCAAGTAAGTAAAGTCGGGCAGTAAGAAAATCCTGGTGAGTAAAACATGCAGTAAAAATTCAGATAGGTCAAGGTTGACCAGACATCTGGTAAGTGAAAGTCCAAGTGGGTCATAGATGACTGAACACCTGGCACGAGACAGTAAATCCAAGTGGGTCAAGGTTGACCGAACACTTAGCACAAGGAGAAAAATTCAAGTGGGTCAAAGGGTTGACCGGATACTTAGTGACGAAGTCTCAATAGGTCAAGGTTTACCAGATACTAGGCACGAGAAAGTCCCAACATGTCAAGATTGACCGGCTGTTGAGCAAGGGAACTCTAGACTTGTGTTTGGTGAAATATGGTTAGTCAATCGATCAGTTGATCGATTGGCCAGAATCCCAATCGATCGATTAGGAGCACTAGCGCGACAAAGGCAACCTAATTGATCAGTCGATCGATTGGGCTACCCCAATCGATCTACTAATCATTGGGAGTTTATCACAAACACACAAAGGGTTTCCTAAACAATCAGATCGATTGGGCTCAGATTTCTCACGATGATGCGAGGAAGTCGGAATCGATTGGACAATCGATTCTGGGGTCTTCTACGATAGCACAAAAGGATTCTGGATCGATCAGTCGATCGATCCAGTTGCCCCCAATCGATCAACCGATCTATTGGGAGATGACCGTTGCATAGGATGCGAGATTTGGACAACTGAGATCGCTTGGATCTGACGTGACAATCGATTGAGAGTAGGTACAATCGATTGGGAGCCCTAAAAACTCAGATATAAAGGCGACGACGAGTTCAAACGCAACAACTCTCTCACACGCTTCTCTCCAGCCAGTTCTTGGAAGTTTTGGGAGACAAAGTGCTGCTGCATTTCCCATCTTCGAAAGGCATTCAAAGCAAGAAAGGCTCAAAGGATTCAAAGTCCAAAGTGTCAAGTCATTTTTAATTTGTATTTACATTTGTTACCTTGTTTTTAGTTATATTTTCTTGTTGTTGAGTTGTAGAGGTTTCTCCATCTTCGGATTGATCCGAGAAGGTGTGTATTTTATAGTGGAGAGTGTGTTCAGCGTGGATCTTTGGATTAGCCACCTCATCTTGAGGTGAGTGCCAAGTAAATCCTACTTGTTAGCATTGAGAGCTTGTTTTGAGTTTATCCGCTGCAAAATCAACATCGACGAAGCAAGCGAGTGAGCAAGACGAGCTATTCCTCCCCCCGTAGCTCCGGAGTGTCCCAACAAATTGCCCTCGAGGCAATGATGTAGTCTTAATTTGTTAGGCATTTAAAAATTAAGTCTCAATTTCGACAAATTAACATATGATTCTTTTTCTTAATAAATTGTTGACCTAAAAATGCTAGATTGATTGGCCTCCAACTGCGAGCATTTTCTGATTTATCTTAGTGGCTGATGAAAAAATTTTGTAGGATCAGACCGATCACTTCCAACATTAATCGGAATAAGCGAGATAGCTGATGCCAATTATATATATATAGAGCGCCCAGTGACGCCCGGACTAGACTCGGGGTAATCCTAAGTGATGCCCCATGCACGATGCTTATGAGCAATTGAGTATGTAGAGTGCTCAGAAGCC
Source organism: Zingiber officinale (assembly GCF_018446385.1). Classification (NCBI taxonomy): domain Eukaryota; kingdom Viridiplantae; phylum Streptophyta; class Magnoliopsida; order Zingiberales; family Zingiberaceae; genus Zingiber; species Zingiber officinale. Next base: position 122,797,454 of record NC_055988.1, read on the forward strand.
ACTCATGCTAGATTAGCATTCAGTTGAGGCACTCAAGTGGCTTCCAGGTGCCCTGACCACTCAGTCGTCATACATGTCGCACACATGCTATCACTTAGGTGCGCATTCCGCGGTGCGCAACATTTTGTTTTTGTTTTTTTAAGATTAGGGTTCAATCATTTATGATTTAGAATTTTGGGTATAATATTAAGTCTAAAAAAAATCAAAAAAATACATTAGGTGATCACAGGGTATGCGACATAAGGGGTGTGACATAATACACACACAGACACACACACACACATGTTACGTTGCACGATAGACGTTCGTCCCTGCGAGCATGAGAGGGAGGGGCCCGCATGGCAGGTGCCCTGGTGAGTCCCTCCCTCTTAGGCACACATGGAAGGTACGAACGGTTGTCATGCACCATAACGTGTTCATGTGTGTATATATATGTGTGTACATTTCTTTTTCACAAAAAAATTATTTTTAACGTTGTTGTAATAGTTATGAGATCATAATTGCTACAACGAGAATACTTCACACTACAAAAATTAGTCAGAATATCAACATAAATTATTTTCGTCGGTATTCTCTGACGAAAATCATGTTCCATCAAAGAATACTGATAGAATGCAAGTTCCATCAGAAAACTCCAATGGAACATGATTTTCATTGGAAAACTCTGACGGAATATGGTTTCCGTTAGAAAAACTTTAATTGTAAGACAAAAGCATGGTGTCTACTGATGGTTTACCGACAAAATTTAAATTTTGACAGAATATATTCCGTCGACAAATTTATCAATGACGGAATATATTCTGTCAGGATTTTCCGATGGAACTTAAATTCCGTTGAGAAGATTAGTAAGTTACCGATAGAAATTATATTCCATTGGTATTCCTTAGTAAAACTAGGGCACAAACCTAATTTTCCCTTATGCGCTGGTTTGTTCCCTATGTCGACGATTCTTAGGTAAACTCTTGTCGTCTCTCCCTCTTCCCTTCTCTAACCGCCAGCTGCGTGTTGCGGCTTCGCTGGCCATGTGCTGGCGGCTTCACCGGGCGCTATCCATGTGTTGGTTGCTTCACCGGCTGCCAACCGCGTGCCGACAGCTTCACCAACCACCAATCGCGTGATGGCGGCTTCACCAGCCACTAACCGTGCGATGGTGGCTTTGGTCGCGTTTCCCGACTGGCTGCATGGCCACGACCGAGGGCTTGGCAGGCCGCTAGCTCGCATCTGATAGCTTGGGTGGCCATAACTTGCCTGATTGCTAGCTTAGTGCTTTTATGAATTTATACTATCTTGTTATTGATTGTTATTAATTTTAGCTCTAATTTTTCAAGTATATTGCATTTTCTTATTTTCTCCAACTACACTATTCATTTTTAGATATAATTTATTTATATCTAAGCTAATTTTAAACCTTGTTTCTTTGTTCTTTTGTGATTTAGGTTAATACATACTATAGTTCAATGTGTGGTTTCACAAATTATATTTTTAATTCTCAATTGAATAGTCTTAACAACCCATATACTTTGTAACAAAATGTATAAAACTGTATTCTCATTAGGTGACAATGTCTATGAACAAAGCTTAGCTTAGATGTACATTTGATTAGAAAATGAATTTATTAGAGATAATTTTATTACTGAAGTTGAAGAGTTTGTGAATTTTGCTAAGACTCATCCAGAATATATGAATGGTACCGAGTTACAGAGTCTGTATAATCATTCGAAATGTAGAAATGCTAAACACCATCACTGCTCAGAACCATGATGCATTTCAGAATGACGAAATGAAGAGACATTTAGTTGATTAACAATTCCAATCCACTTCTCAAGTACTTGTAAATGTTCATGTCACTTATGAGGAGATTGATAATGGAGCTAGAGATGTCCAGCGGTGAGGATTTTGTTAAACTAACAAAGTCTAGCAATAAAGACTTAGAAACTGTTAATTTGATTAGTCAGATGTTAATGATGATTAAATATTAGCATTATTATTCATCAAGTAAGTTATACTTTCATATTGTTTTATATTTATATTATCATGTCAGTAAAATTTATTATGATGTGTTGTAATGTAATTTTGCAGATATTATTATAGCAGAGTAGTAGGCAGTAGCACTCTATGGCTACTAACAAAGTCTTTATAATATTTTTCATAAATATTTTTCTTGAAGGTTTACCTCTGATGGCCACCGAGTTACCACATATATCACCAACAAATTCAAAGAACAAATATGCACTTCTGGGACTGCATGGAGACATGTAGACCAGGAGACTAAATAGTTTTATTAAAATAAATTTATCGTAAGTATATTTAATATGTTTTGTATTCTATAATATATTTATCCTTTAATATACTAAAGGTTTGATTCAACTTAAAATTGCAGAAAAGATATACATGGGAGGAAAGTCACGAGCAACAATTTAAAGATACGTGAAATAGTTATTTTTCTAAACTTTACAGAGACCTTTATTATATAAAAAAGAAGGGCACTAGGTTGGCTTATATGTCAGCCAAGATATGGAGTGTATAGACGATTGCCTGGGCTGCAGAAAAATATCAAGCAAATGTTGAAAAGGCTAAAGCAAATCGAAATACATAGCCAGATCACCCAAGCATCGGAACAGCTCAGCATACGTCATGATCTAGATCTATTGTTGAGCATGTCATAGATCTGGTGAGTTTAATTAAAGTTAAATAAGCAAATTTTGTATTTATTATTAAATTTGTATAATTTTGTGCCAAATTATTTGTGTATGTAGGAACATGAACCTACTTGTATGAAGGTCTTTCTTAAAATCTATAAGAAGAAAGATAACACATTTGTCGATACTAGATCGAAGACCATACACGTAAGATTATTTACTTTATTATATTGAATCATTTATATCTTGATTACATTTAGTAATTGTGATCAAATTGAATAATATTCATATTATATTTTTCTAAATAGGATTAAATGACAAATAGAGTGGCTCAAACATCTCAGCTACAAATAGAGGGGAGAAGTCACAATCTCTATCCATTGAGAAACTAAATGAGATATATTATGATGTTGTTAGTGGATGGACAAAAACTCCACCCTCTATGGCCTTGGTTCCCAGGCCAAAGTCGCATTAGATCATTTGAGCACTCTCAGGGGTCGTGATGGTTCTTCTTCCTCTTCTTCTATTGATTATAGTCTTTAAGATGGGAAAATCAAGAACTGCATACTCAAATTACCTCAATGGATCAGAGGATAGATCAGTGGATGATTGTTGAGGATCGGAGGTGAATCGAGGAGAATCAGAGGCCAATTGAGGAGGATCAGAGGCGAGCCGAGGAGAATCAGAGGTGAGCCGAGGAGGATCGAACTCGAGCCGAAGAGGATCGGAGGTGAACCGAGGATCATAATTCTCTTATGGCTCATATGTGAGCGTTTATAGCTAATTTGCCTTTGCCGCCAATTTCATTTCATTTTGATTCATAGGAGACTCAGAATCCATCAGATCCTGATGATCAACTTTTTTTAGGTTTGTTCAACTAAAACTTAATTTTTTTATCATACATAAATCATGCAAAATATATTTATTCTGCTTTTATAATCTACTATGTTAATTTCTAAATATTGTATTACTATATATTTTAGAAGTCTAGGCATTTTGACAGTAATGATTATTATTTACTCATTTCTTCTATCCAAGTATCAAAATTGATTATACATATATGTAATATTTTTATTTATACATAAATATAATATAAATCTATCGACTTTATGCAGATTTTCTATTATTATTTTATATATAAATATACTATTTGGATTATGGATATGGATGGATATTATAGTTTTTTTATTAGTTTATTTGTATGAATGTTTAGATTTTGTTTGTTTTAGATGATTGTGATTATTTCTATTATGGATATTCAAATACTTTCTATTAGTTTGTTTGTATGGATGTTTAGTTATATGAATGTGTGGTTGTATAGATGTTAGTTTATTTGTGTTAGTGATATTATGGATTGTATGAAATGTATAAAATGTATAAAAATATGTTTATATGTGTGGATTGTGAAATGTGATCGTATGGATGTATAGATGAATGTGAAATGTGATTATGTATTTGAGTGGATTGTGAAACACTTTAAATTATTTGTATGTATGAAATGTCATCGTTTGTGATATTTCTTTTATATATGAAAATTGTAAACAAGTTGGACCCTAAATATAAACTGTTTGTTGTATTTTTTTTAAAATACTAATGGAATACCGACGAAATTAGTTTGTTATTCTGTTAGTAAATATCAAAACGGATTACTGATGGAATTAGTGATTTCGTCAGTAAATCCTATTATGGAATCACTGATTCTATCAGTAACTACCGACGGAATCAGTGATTCTATCGATAAATCTTATTATGGTCTACCAATGGAATCGATGATTTCATTAATGTTATTTGCTATGAAAATTCATTTTTCATTGGGAAATAATAACTATAGAAATTAATTCCATTAGAAATCATAGACAAAAAATATAATTTCATTGATAAACTCTTTTATGATGAATTATCTCCTAAAAATTTATTTTTGGTTTTAATTTCGTCACTAAATGCCTACACCGATAGAATTACGATGAAATTTTTCGTTGATAATCCTATTTATTCTTGTATTGTTAACTCTGATCAATATTAATAATGCTATATTGTAACAACTATAGTTCATAATTACTATAATATAGTATTTTAATATACCAGTCAATATTATATTGTAACCATTGTTATTTATAACTGTTACAATATAGATAATTTATTTTTATCAACATTATGTTGCAATAACTAAGACAATGTATTTTTTATTAATATTATGGTGTAGCAATTATGGGTTTACACAATTGTATAATTGTAATAACTAGGGGTGCCAACTGCAAATACTTCGGGTTAGTTTTGATGTGATCAACCAAGTCAAGTTAGGTTCTGTTGTATTTGATCCTTGTGTCTAAATGTGCATGAGCTTAGGAAATAAGAAGTTGAGTGGAAGACGCAGCTAGCGAGAATGATGACACGGGAAGGAAGTCGATAAGCTCAATGTATCCGAGAGACAAGGTGCTACGGAAGAGTACACCAATGGACAAGAAGAATGTGTGCGACGTTCGAGGGATGAGAAGCAGGAAAGGAAGCCTGCTCGAGGAGAAGATCAGAGTTGGGTTTGGGTGAGCTCATCTCTGGTTAAATGAAACATCACCTACGCGAACAAGATTAGCTAAAACTAAGATTGATATGCTTCATGGAAGGCGCCTCCAATAGCTTGGAAGGTGCCTCGCATGAACAGTGTGAAGGCACCTTCTAGCCTGTCCCGGGCAACGGATAGGTCTTTCGAGGGACTATAAAAAGACTTCTGGAGTTAGAAATTTAACAATAACTGAACAACAACTTTTGTAACTTATTTCGAGTCTTTTTTTGAGCTTTCAAAGAGTGTAAGAGACTTCTCCACCTTTAATAAAGGAGATTTATAGTGGAGTTATTTTAACGCCTTAGATTAACAACGTAGGTTATAACCAAGTAAAAACTATAACCTCTTTTATTTTTATGTTATTGTTTATTTTAAATTGTGCTTAATTATTCAAGTCAAAAGATGGATAAAGGATTTAATTTTTTTTCAGGCAATTCACCCTCTCTTATCGGCCTAAGCGGACCAACAATTAGTAGTAGAGCACAACCTCAGAAGAAGTAACTTTCGACTGAAGCAACAAGATGATGATCAAACAAAGTATCTACCCACCTAAGTTCGAGGGGGAGTTCACACTTTGGAAATATCGGATGGAGATATTTTTTAAAATTGATTTCGAAATACTTTTAATAATGAAATATGATTTTGTAGCACCTAAAGATCAGTAAGAAACTGAAAAAGAAGAATACTTATGGATAAAAAAGGAATAAGCTGATTTTGTAGCGAACAAACGAGCAGAATTCCACCTCCTATGTGTGCTATCGCCGCAGGAAGTCAACAGAGTCGGCACCTACGACTCTACAAAAGATCTCTGGAAGAAGTTTTTAAAGTTGCACGAAGAAATCTCGGAAGTGAAACTCGCAAGATGAGATTTGCTTCAGAACCAACTCATCAACTTCCGACTAAAAGAAGGAGAATATATGTCCCTCAACTGCACGCCAAACTGAAGGAGCTCATCACCGGACTTATGAATCTCAGAGAAATGGTAACAAACCAATATTCACAAAGGTATGCATTAAATTCTTTTTCAAGAACACCCAAATGGTTCTCAATAATCAATTTCTATCGTATTTCTAAGGATCTAAAAGTAAGTTCATTATAAAGTTTATTTTCTACTTTAGAATTTCACGAATATATATATATGTAAAACTAAGGAAGGAGCCAAATCAAAACATTATCCTAAGTGCAAAAATAGATGAACCAGACTCCGAAGCCTCTATCGATGAAGATGAAGCCGTCTTAATGGCAAGAAACTTTAGTAAATATCTCAAATCTAACAAATTTAACAAGCTACAGGCTAGTAAATACGTGTGAAGCAAAAGAAACGTATGATGCTACAATTGCTAAGAAGAAGGGGACTGTCCTAAACTAATAAAGAAGGAGAAAGAAAAAGACAAAGGTCAAAACAAACGAAGCACAAGAACTTAAAAGCTACATGAGATGAATCATTGTCTTCCGAGTCTGAGATCGAGGCCTATACCAGATTGGCAGTAATGGTGGACCATCAGAAGGATGAAGAAAGTACCTCAAAAATGAGCATTGACGAAGGGGGAGAATCTTCGGAAAAAAGCAACGACGAAGGGAGAGCATCAGATAACGAAGTTATCACGGTAAGTAAGGTACGTTCCCAATCTCATGAAGAGTTATTAGAATTTATTAAAATACTTGCTAAATATATGGTTCAAATAGAAAAAGAAAATGCAAAGTTAAAATTGTTGGTGCAATTTCCTTGGTCAAGGTTGACTAAGTTTGAGTTTTGATGTTTGAGTTTTGATATTTGACAATATGTGGAGATTGATGGTGACCAGAAGTTAAGTAGGTCAAGGTTGACCAGATACTTGATTGGAAATCCTAACTGGAGGTTAGGCAAGGACAAGTCCAATGGGAAGATTGGTAGAAGATGAAAATCCACGTGGATCATGCTGGATACTTAGTGTGGAAAATTCTGGTAAGTGAAGTTAAGCAGATGGAAGTCATGGTAAGTGAAACTAGGTGAAAAACCCTAGTGAACGAAGCTAGGCAGAAGGGAAGCCTTGGTAAGTGAAGCTAGGCATGTGGAAATTCATGCGGGTCAAGGTTGACAGGATACTTGGTGTTTAGAAGTTCAAGTGGGTTATAGAGGACCGGACACTTGACACAAGATGATAAGTCCAAGTGGATTAAGGTTGATCGGACACTTGGTACTGAGAGAAAAGTCCGAGTTGGTCAAAGGATTGACTGGACACTTGGTGATGAAATCGCAACAGGTCAAGGTTTACCAAATGCTAGGCACGAGGAAGCCCCAGCAGATCAAGGTTAACCGGATATTGGGCAAGGGAACCCTAGACTTGTGTTTGACAAGATAGGGCTAGGCAATGGATCAGTTGATCGATTAGGAGTTTATCGCAAACACACAGAGGACTTCCCAATCGATCAGCTCCAATCGATCAGGCGATCGATTGGGGCTCGATTTCTAACAGTGACACTAGGAAAGTTGGAATTGATCAGTCAATCAATTTTGAAGACTTCTGTGATAGTACAGAAGCATTCTAGATCAATCAACCGATCTATCTAGTTGCTCCCAATCGATCAGTCGATTGATTGTGAGTTCATCGTTGTGCAGGTTGTGACTTTTGGATGATTGGGATTGTTTGGATTTGATGTTGCAATCGATTGAGAGCAGACCCAATTGATTGGGAGCCCTAAAAATACATATATAAAGGTGATGACCAGTTCAAACGAAGATAGCGCTTACATGATTTTTTCTCCACTACTGTTCGCCGGACTTCAAGCTTGGAAGATAAGTGTTCTTGCACTTTCCAAATGGTCCAAAGGCATCTTCATCAACAAGAGATCAAGCAAGAAGAAGTTTTTCATTTGTATTTGTTGAGAAACCCGACGCGGGATGTGCTAGAATACGTTTCGTAAACATGCGCAATGAAAAATAAAAACAATAATAATTCCTAATTATTACATCGCATACCACACGCATATAAGAATATAACATGTTAGACATGATCATATTATTGAAATTTTATAGAAAGTAAATTTATGCTATATATACCTGACGGATGATGCGTAGAAGATTCCATCGGATGATCTGGAATGGGAAGGAGATCGACCCAACGACGCATGAGTCTCACCTTTATTTGTATCTCCACCGAACTATCTTCGAGATGACTTTAATAAATCTAAGTCGTGTCTTCTTTTCGGTACTGACCAAAGATGAGAGATGGTTCGATTCAAAAGAAGGATCACGGCTAGATTCGTATCCAACGGCCGAAGTAAGACTACGACACGAAACATGATCAGCGACAGCCATCAGTGACAGCGCTGATCGATATCGGCGCTGAACAGTGGTAGCGCCGAACATGTTCGGGTTCCAAGCGGTCCAATCGACAACGTGAATGAATTTCAACCAATTACAATGTTAACAGAATTGCAACCAATTGATTTGCAACAAATTGCAAACCATTGCAAGATTAACAGAGTTGCAACCAAATAATAATGTTGAACATTGACCATGCAACCGTCAACCTGAAGCAACCAATTCACGTTTCACAAACGTGAACAGCATGCAACTTGAATTGCCTCGCGTTCCAACCAAATCAGATCACGTTGCAAGTTGGAGGAGAAGCCATAGCAACTCTTGGAGCTCCACGTTGAACAGCTTGGCGTTGGCGTTGGCGTCGGCGACGGCGACGAAAAGGGCGAGCACTCTCTTTTGGTCGACTACAGGAAAGAAAGAGAGAAAACCGAGAGAGAAAAATAAAACCTTAGATCTCCATTTTTTTTCATATATATATATATACCTCTCGCCTGCAGTGTTTCGGTGCGATTTTGGTACGACAACAATTACCTGGACGCCACGTTAAGTGAGTTACGGCAAGTGGAAACAAGCCGCGTCAACACAAAAACATCTCCTATCGCCGCGGTGCTCAACTATCCAAACAAAAAACCCTAGCAGTCTCTCCCTGCGCCGCGCCTCTCTCCCCGCAATCCCTCCCTCGCCGTGCCTCTCTCCCCGCGATCCCTCCCTCGTCGCGACTCTCTCGCCGCGAACATCTCCTCGCCGCGGTGCTCAACTCTCCAAACAAAAAAACCCTAGCAGCGATCAGCGCCTCTCTCCCTGTGTTGCGCCGCGATCCCTCCCTCATCGCGGCACTCTCGCCGCGATCAGCCTGCTAGATCTCCCTCCCTCGCTCGCCTCTCTCGCTAGAACCGTAACTGCGGCCTCCCTCCCTCGTCGCGACACTCTCGTCGCGATCAGCCTGCGAGATCTCCCTCGCTCGCCTCTCTCGCTAGAACTCTAGCTGCGGCCTCCCTCCCACTAAAACACTGCATCTCTCGCCGCGAGCAGCCCAGCGAGAACCTTAGCTGCGGCCTCTCTCGCTGTGAGCAGCCCTCGAGAACCATAGCTGCGACCTCTCTAGCCGCGAGCAGCTCGCGAGAACCCTAGCTCCTCTCTCCCCGCGCCTGGGTTCCTCGCCGCCACGAAGCCGACGAAGTCGCACAGGCGCCCTTCCATTCCTGCTCAGTTGTCGGTGGGAACCAGGTAATTTCCCAAAAATTATGCTGAAGCTTTCCTTAACTTGTTTTTTTGTACTTATGTTGTGGAACTATGGTTGCGTTAGATGATCTTTTCTTGATAACCCTTATTAATTTTCTACAATTGCTTGGTACCTGATTAATGGTATCATGAATTCTTTGTCGATATACAAAAATGAAAAATATTAGATGACAGTTGCTCACTGTATTGTAGGATTGAGCTTAAGGTGCTATTTTGAGGATTTTGTTGATATTCCTCAATTGCTGCATAGGAATTACCAGAAAACCTGTAAATTTAGGGGAATTAACTTGATCATAATCGTGGAAAAAATGCTCATACACCTGTAAATTTGGGGGAATTAACTTGATGTTTTCTGATTTGTCGTTCTCATTTTTCAAGGTATCTATTATTTATTTCATTACAATTTGTACATTAATTGATCATGGTTAACTTCTTTATGTAAAACAAACATATATAGATGTTGAGATCGTGACCATGCAACTTAAGTTGGTTGGAAACAATATCAAGTATAGAGTTTAGAGGTTATAATGAACTACTATTGGATGATCCATTCACTGATGTACTTGGTGAGTTACATGCTTCTTTGGTTTTATGACTACTTGAATATAGTTCATGTTTTAAGCTATTTTAAGACATGGGGTGTTGCCACATGAGGTATTGGGGTCGAAACTCGACGTGACCGAGCACAACCTCCCCCATGTCTTGGCCATTTGCACTAATGGCTAGTAGCCACCCGTGATTTACCTCCTCCGTGTTGGCCTAGGGACAGATTAGCGGGGGCGCTGAGGGCGAGCGAATCGCCTTTTTCCACATGTTTTAAGCTATTTTATGTAGAATGTTAATTAATGAAAAATTGATTATTAGGTTGTTATTTCATGGCTTCATCAAGTTTTAGCAGCATCGAAAACACAAGATTTCAACCTGTAACATGTAGAGACTAAGGACAAAGAACATTGGTGTGTGTTTCTCGATCAACTAAGAATCCTGGAAGACAGTATTACAGTTGTAGACAACATGGATGACAAAAGTGGATGACAACCGATACTAGTTCATCTGCCAATATTGAAAGTGAACACAATGCTTATCATGGACATAATCCGGGAATAATCCAAATATCGAAATTCATTTGGATATCAGTGATGGTGAACTTAATTCTCTTAGCTATATCCTGATTGTGTTGTTAGTTCATCTTGTTATTTAGTGTTAAGTAATGTTCTTGTTGTCAATCAAAACAACAATCTCGAAAATATTATAACAATTCTTAGCACTTTTAGACGCTTTTAATATTGTAATATTATTCCCTTGAGATGTGGTTATTGCATTATCAGGCTCTCAAAAATGTTTCATGGATAGCAAATTGTGATCTTAGAGACGTTCTAGTAAGATATCCTTGCTTGAATCTGGGAAATCAGGTATATGATTAAACATTGAAACCTCTAAGTGTATAATAGCCAAACTTGTAAAGCAACCTATAGATTAGCTCTTATTTTCCGGATTTATTTGTCTAAATGCCACTCCAAAAGAAGCAACCTATAGTATCATGTGCAAATGCCACTCCAAAAGAAGTAGTAGCAAATTGTTATTTTTTGTATAACCTAAACATGTAAATTGTCGTGATGAAAGTTTGAAGGTCAACTTCAAATTGTCATTTGGTTATGTGTTGCAGACTTCCAACATTTACATGACAGCATGACACACTATTTCGAATCTCTCCAGGGATTTCAAAGAACACTTGAGAAGATTGCAGTAGCAATCTGATTCTAGAAGGTGGGCAGCAGTGATGGAGATGGTGCGACAACGAGCAGCTGAGGTTGCAGGGAGCACTTGACAAAGAATAACGAATTTGTTCAATGGGCAAATGGGCTGCCAATTAATCTCCCTCCACGCTAAAAGATAAAACTTGATTTTAATGAAGAATATAGTTCGCCCAATTCCTTCTCAGCTTTGGTGAAACAACTTTGGCAACAACAAATACCAATAATATCTAGAGATGTTCTTCATCTGCCCTAGCAGCAGAAACTGCTTTGTATCTTGTTACTGTCATTTAATCTATATGCTATGTTATGGAAGTAAATCGGTACTACTACAATGAATTATGTCTGAACAAGTTGTTGGCATATAAACGTTTTTTTCTTACACATATTTGACAATAGTGCAAGTTGAGTTGATAATCTTCACTGGACAAAGAAATGTGGAAAAGGATCCTCTTTCACACATACACAAATGTGAAAAGAACAAACAACATATTCATATATAGTTGCACACAATGTATGGAAGATAAACTTACCAAGTGCAGTAAAATCAGGTTCAACTGTAGCTTAAACAAACAGGGTTCTAATTACCTCCTTTTTATTCATATATAGTTGCATACAATGTTCTATTAGATTCTGGACCTTAGAAAGAATTGATAATTGGGAATTATTGCAAAAAGACAAGTCACAACCAATGTGTGCATATGTGTTATCCTATATTGAATTAACCATAAGGATTAACATAGAAAAATACAGCAGGTAGCAAATTGAATTTGTTCGATGAGAAAAAAAATGGTAGCAAAAGTAAACAATTATCTTCTGAGTAATATAATTCAACAACAATTATCTTTCTCTTCACGCATACATTCTACAACTGAAAATACATGAACAACTATCCATTCTAAATCAATAGGCTTGAGTCCAAGAGTTCTAGAAAGGATTAACAGCCATGTCATCCTTGGTGTTGCCTCTATTAATTAAATGCTACAATAAGTTGAAGCAAGTGACCTGAAATCAGTAAGAAGCTAATGATTATTCTTCTTAAATGTTTCATCAGTAAGAAGCAAGAGACATGATAATATAATAGAAAACAATTATCTTTCTTTTCACATGAACAACTAATATCATAATATACTTGTTTGTGTCCCAATATCTGAATATGAAGTTCCTGGGCATGCGGCATGCCCTAACTAATATCAGGTGATAGGTATATATGCTATTAAACATGGCAACAGATACTTATGTTGGTGCACGTGTTTCTGATAATAATATATGAAAAATAGTTACTAGCAAACTTTAACCAAGTTATGTTACAATATTTGTATCAAAACATAGTGACAAGACTTATCCATGCAAACATAATAAACCTGACAGGAAGAATGCATCAATCGTCCAAATTTCTAATATTGAAATCTCTAAACTTGATAAAGTGGTGCATTAGACAAGCATGCATAAGAAATCCAAGACAAGTAACAAACAACGAACTAAAAAGGTTAAACAAGGGTTTCTACCAAGTTAGGATTTCAACCAAAGTCTAGTCTTGACATCACCTTATTTATTCTCTTGATTGATATCTATAATTCAACACCATATTCACCAGTCAAACACTATTAAAAAGTGTGAGATCATGTCACACTAAAGAAATCATTAAGAAGCTAATGATAATTATTCTTAAATGTTTCATGAGTAAGAAGCAAGAGGCATGATAATAGATATTTCATCAGTAAATTACCTAAAACATCAGGAAGTTACCTAAAACATCAATAAGTTAATGATACAGTTGTCCATCATCAAAAGTGCATGTTGTTAGAGTCTGCAATAATAAAGACAAATTATTAATTTCATTTATTCAATAAACAATAAACCACTATAATTTAACAAAATAAAACTTTGATAGTACCAGCTATAGATCCCAAATCAGGTTCATATGTGTCGTCAAGACTGATATGATTATTATCTTCAATTGATCTGATAATTGTGACATTGTCATATATAAAATATAATAAAATATAATAAAAATGTAATTATCGACGCATTCCCTTGATGCAAATTGGGACAGTTACGCTTGTCATGTGACACTCCTCGATGTCCGCATCCATGACAAAGCCTAGAATTTGAGGTTGATTTCTCCTTTGATGATTTTAATCTCTTCCCACATTCCTTAGTTCTTACTGTAGAAGGATCAATAATACCAAGGTCCTCATCAATGGATTTCTTTCTTTGACTTCTATCACTGTATGTTGTACTAATGGACATCTCTTGAATTTTATTGTAGATATAATCAAATTGTTCATCCAAGAAGGTTGTCCTCTTATTACTCAAAGATGCATCATCAACTAATACTGAAGCTTTATAGAATAACCTTGAGTGCCTCGACATCAAATACCTTTCTAAATCTTGATCATCAATGACATTTTGCTCCCCTAAAGCATATATTGCTCCAACTTTTACATCTCGTGTCCATCGTTTGAGTATATACATATCAGGCAAAAGAAAGACTTGGTTGATACGAAAAAATGCTAACATATGTCTGCATGGAATACTCTCGAACTCAAATTTCGTGTAACTACATGATATGTAGCCCCTTTGTTTGTCATGCATGAGCACTCTTGATTTTGATGAAGAAGAACTTTGAAATTTCATCACATGGTAAACCGCTGAGGCAACTTCTGTAAATGTCTGTTGCACATAATAACTATGACTCTCGGTTATTTCGCTTTGAAACTCCAGTCATTTCTTTTTTGTGTATATCTTAACCATTTGAGTTTCCATTGGCCAGGTTGTCTTAACCTTGGGATGCTCATTTATATCAATATGGTCTGCAACTAACTCATTGTGTCTTTGGTGTCTCAGTGCTCTATTAAAACAGGTGATAAAATCCATTAATGAGTTCTTACTTGAAACATATTTCTTGAAAAATGCATGTGAACCTTCAGATCTTTGACTACTTGACATTCCTGTAGAAAATACATGACTAAAATATACTGAAACTCATCTGTGTCGTAATTCATACATCAAGGATAACCAATCATTTTTCTCTAATTTAGCACATTTGATAGTCTCTTCCCATGATTTCTCAAAATCATCAGCTGTTGTAGAATTTGTAATGACATTTTTTATGCTGTGATAGTGGTTTCGAAAATTCAAAGGGTCTAATTTATCTGGGAATTTGTTCAATATGTGCCACAAACAATATCGATGCACTGTTTGAGGGAAACACTGTGCAATAGCTTTTGTCATAGCAGGATCTTGATCAGTGATTATAATGTTTGGTGCTCCTTTAGGCATGACTTCTAAGAACTTTGTAAGCAACCAAACAAAAGAATCAGTTTTCTTATCACTAAGAAACCCGCAACCAAAAAGAATTGTCTGATGATGATGGTTAACTTCTACAAATGGTGCCAAAATCAAGCCATATCTGTTGGTGTTATATGTAGTATCAAATACCACTGCATTACCAAATACACTGTATGCCCTTCTTGATACATGATCAACCCAAAAGCACCTACTAAATTTTTTATCTGAATCAATCTCGTAATCAAAGAAAAAACCTGGACTTTTTTCTTGCTCATATGTAAAAAACTCAATCAATGTTTCAGCATCAATACCCTTTTGTTCATCTCTAAGATTTATCTCAAAGTTTCTAATATCTTTTTCTGTGCAACCTACCCGTTCAAGGCCTCCATACTCTATCTTCAATAAACGCATTTGTTGACAAGTTGATACATCGGCTTCTGAAAACTGTTTTGTCAATGCTTTCTTAGCTACCGAAACACTACAATGTGAGTGTAGCAAATGCACCTTTGATGGAGTTGAGAGCGGATGATTATGGGTTTCTACGAAGTTACACACAACCCAATTAGGCCCCGTTTGTTTCTTGACAAATGTAATATTTGACTTACAACCCGTTCTAACTGCGCCACGTGCTCTTTCTCTTGTTAGTTGATTAGGGTTTGGATGTTTATTGTTCCGCATTAGATCTGCATGCCCTTCTTTAAAGCAGAAAATTTATTTCCATGTCACTTCATTTGTCATCTTGTTTTTTCTGCTCGTGCTATTCCTTGAACTAAATCTGACTTTTCGTGCATATTGGTTATAGAAAGAATATGCATCCTCCAGTGATGAGAATTCCATTCCAATTTTTTACTTTCGATCATCTGCAACTTGGGGAATGAAGTCCTGATCATCACCTCTATTTTCTTCCATTTCTGTGCCCCTCACATTATATTAGACAATAGATAAATAAATAAATGAATAAATACTACATCTTATTTTAGAATAAACAACAAAGTTAAGTTTTTCAATTAACTTAACAGAGACACTAAACTCTAAACTTGATATTGTTTCCAACAAACTTAAGTTGCATAATCATGATCTCAACATCTATATATGTTTGTTTTACATATACCTTACAGAGGCATATTCTGCAAACAGGACTGAATTATGCAAAGAGAACAATATTCAGAAGTTAACTTCGATCAATTTATGTACGAATTAAGATGAAATAAAGAACAAATGACTTGGAAAATGAGAACGGAAAATCAGAAAACATCAGCTAATGAAACCATAGTTGTTCGCGTTAGAGTAAACAAGTTAAGGAAAGCTTCAACATAATTTTTGGGAAATTACCTGGTTTCCACCGGCAACTGAGCAGGGATGGAAGGGTGCCTGTGAGACTTCGTCGGCTTCGTGGCGGTGAGGAACCCAGGCACGGGGAGAGAGGAGTTAGTGTTGGTGCAACCTTAGGTCAAGGTTGACCTGGTTGACCCGACTCGAGTTGACCTGACTCGAGTTGTATTTTGATGTTTGACGAGAACAGAAGAGAGTTGTACTTTGATGGGAGATTGTTGGTGCAACATTAGGTCAAGGTTGACCTGGTTGACCCGACTTGAGTTGATCTATTTCGAGAAGTCCAAGCAGGGAGCTTGGCACGGGAAAAGTCCAAGTATGGAGACTTGGCACGGAAAAGTCCAAGCAGGGAGCTTGGCACGGGAAAAGTCCAAGCAGGGAGCTTGGCACGGGAAAAGTCCAAGTATGGAGACTTGGCACGGAGAAATCCAAGTATGGGAGCTTGGCATGTGGAAGTCGGAGAGGGCTCGGCAGCTCGTTCTCCGGACTAGGTCAGAGAGGGCTCGGTAGCTCGTTCTCTGGACCGGATGTGGAAGTCGGAGAGGGCTCGGTAGCTCGTTCTCCGGACTAGGTCAGAGAGGGCTTGGTAGCTCGTTCTCTGGACCTGACGAAGTCGGAGAGGGCTCGGAAGCTCGTTCTCCGGACTAGGTCAGAGAGGGCTCGGTAGCTCGTTCTCCGGACTAGGTCAGAGAGGGCTTGGTAACTCGTTCTCTGGACTGGACGAAGTCGGAGAGGGCTCGGTAGCTCGTTCTCCGGACTAGGTCAGAGAGGGCTCGGTAGCTCGTTCTCTAGACCAGGAAGGCAGATAGAAAATCTTAGTGAGTGAAGCTAGGTGAAAGTGAAAGACCTGGTGAGTGAAGCCAGGCAGGGGAAAGACCTAGTGAGTGAAGCTAGGCAGTTTGGAAGTCCTGGTGAGTGAAGCCGGGCAGATGGAAAACCCTGGTGAGTGAAGCCAGGTAAAAGTCCTAGTGAGTGAAGCTAGGTGAAAGTCCTGGTGAGTGAAGCCGGGCAAGGGAAAAATCCAGATGGATCAAGGATGATCGGACATCTGGTGTTGGAAAGACCAAGTGGGTCAAAGGGATTGACCGGACACTTGGTAAGGAGTCTTAGCAGGTCAAGGGAGTGACCAGATGCTAAGCATGAGATACCAATAGGTCAAGGTTGACCGGATATTGGTTTGGAAGGCTTGGGACTTGGTTTAGGCAAAAACCAAGCTCTGGATTGATCAGTGGATCGATCCAGTGATACACTGGGTATCTGGATCGGTCTGGTGACCGATCAGTAACCAAACAGTAGCCTACTGAGTGTTATCTGATCGGTCTGCAGACCGATCAGGAAACAACGATCAAAAGGCAAGAAGCTCGGGAGAAAAGGAAGGGGATCGGTCCCTGGACCGATCAGAGAAAGATCTGATCGGTCCTGGGGACCGATCAGGATGAAGCTGGACCGATCAGGAGCTCTGTGGACCGATCAGGATGGAGCCTGATCGGTCCAGAACTATCCGTTGTGAGTGACAACGGCTATCTCCGTCTTCTTCGATGTCCTCTTTGCAGTGCAGGTTATAAAAGGAGATCGAGGGCTTCTAGGCTACTTCTTCTTCTTCTTCTTCTTCTTCTGGTTCGAAGCTACTGCTTCTTCTTCACTGCTGTGATCTGAGCTTTGCTGAGCTCGCTTCTGCTTGAAGCTTCGTGTGAGCTTCTCCGGTTGGTCAGCTGCTGCTGTTCTTCCGTGAAGTTGCTGCTTCGTCAACGGAAACCAGTCGAAGGCAAGCAAGGTGTTTTACATTCATATTGTTTGTATTTCTTGCTGTATTTCTATCTTGTTGTTGCAAGTTATTGTGGCGAGGTTTCTCCACCAGAAGGAGTTGTTATTAGCCGGTTTTCCGGGGTCTCATCCACCGACGGATTGATAGGCTTCGTCCACCTTACGGACACGCCGAGGAGTAGGAGTTTATCTCCGAACCTCGTTACATCATCGTGTTAGGTTTGATTTTCTTCTCCTTCCTAGTTTCGTTTCTTGTTTTTATTTCCGCTGCGCTAACTCTAATTGTAGAAAGAAACGAGATTTTGGGGTCGGCTATTCACACCCCCCCCTCTCTAGCCGCGACCATCGATCCTAACAAGTGGTATCAGAGCGAGGTCGCTCTTCGCCGGATTAACACCCGAGGGAGCACAAGCTAGAGATGGATCAACTCGGAGACGACATCACCATTCCACCCTTCTACGATCGCGACGACTTCGCGTTTTGGAAGGTAAGAATGAAATATTTTCTTATGACTAACCTTGAAAATTGGAGTTGTGTTCAATTAGGGTTCAAGCCTCCGATGGACAAGAAAGGAGAAACCCTAGAGAAGAAGAAGTGGACCAAGGAACAAGTCCACCAATCCCTAGTCAACAACGAGGTAATGAAAATATTTGAATTCTCATTACCTAATGATATATTGTGTAAGATAGGTGGTTACAACAATGCCAAGGAATTGTGGAACAATTTGGCCAAGTTCCATGAGGGGAGCTCCACTTCAAGTCATGAAGAGGAGTCAAGTGAGCTAAGTAGCTCACTTCATGGAGATGTGGATTTAGAAGTTGAGGGCCACTCAACATCTAAAGAAGAAGAGGAGAAGAGTTCTTCTTCAAGTTCGGAGCAAGAAGAAGCTTCTACCTCCGGAAGGGATGAAGGAGAGAGCGTTCATCCATCCTCACCTCTAGGTAACTCAAGCCATTTAGTTTCTAGCAAATTACACATAATGTGCTTTGAGTGTAGGGAATTTGGGCACTACAAGAGTAAGTGTCCAAAGAGGATTAGAAAGACTCCACCGGCGCCAAAGGTCAAGAAAGCCGGAGTCCCGATACGCAAAGGCAAAGAGCACGTGGTGTGCTTTCAATGCAATCAAAGGGGACACTATAGGAGTCAATGTCCGAGGGGGAGACAATCTCACAAGGACAAGAGACCGAGCACGTCTATAGGGGGAGCTAAGGTAAACCCTAAGGTAATCTCTAAGGCTCATTTTTGCAATTCAAATAGAACACATGCTAGTAGTTTGATTGCAATTGTTAACAATAATGATAAGCATGATAATTATAGAAATCGATACACATGCTTAGGTGCCAAACATGTGAGCCTAGATAAGGATAACACTAGGAAAGCCAACCCTAGGATCAACTCATCTAAGGTTAAGGATAACCTAGGTAGAAATCCCAAATCATCTAGACACATGCCTAGGAATACCTCAAAGAAAAATGAAAAATTAAAAATTGAGGTATTAGAGAAGGAGAATCAAGTCTTGAGGTCAAGACTTGATACTTTGGAAAAGGCTCTTAAGAACTTGGAGAAGTCATCTCTAGGGTTTAAGGGTCAAAAACCAATGTCCAAGGACAAGAAAGGTTTGGGTCACAAACCTAAGTCCCAAGTGGTCAAGCTCACTTGTCACAATGTTCCATTCGATTATGGAACAAAATCTAGGGCTAGGAAGACCATCACCAAGGTCACAAGGGGAGTCACCCCTAGAGTTGATCTTGATGAGTCCCAAATGACCAAGGCTTCAAAGCCTAGGAGGGTCATTAGAAGGGTTGCTAGGGAAGTCATCCCTAGTGAATACTTAGTGAACCCAATGAGCTCAAATAGGTATTGGGTTCCTAGGAGCGTGATTTCATCACGCTAGATGAGTTAGGGTGTGCCAACCTTACTTGAATAGGTAGTTAACCTAATCATGGCAAAAGGTGGCACTTTAGGAATTTTCAAGGTGTGATCAAGCCTTGAAAATGAAATTAAGAGTTATTCCTAAGGTGATTAGAATGTGCCAACTACATTTGAGGAGTTCTCTTAGGTCAATCTAATTGGCACATAATGATCTAAAAGTCTTGAGGATATGACTTTAG
The DNA here is from genome assembly GCF_018446385.1 of Zingiber officinale. Classification (NCBI taxonomy): domain Eukaryota; kingdom Viridiplantae; phylum Streptophyta; class Magnoliopsida; order Zingiberales; family Zingiberaceae; genus Zingiber; species Zingiber officinale. The sequence goes on from NC_055988.1 coordinate 122,817,454, forward strand.
GTCTATTACACTTAGGAATATAGAATTTTATGGCAAAATGATAAAAATTATCAAAAATGGCAACTAAGGCTAGAATTAGGTATTTTCTATACCTTTACATGTTATTTGCCATATATTGTTTACCATATGTCATGTCATGACATCATATTTATTTTATGATCATTTAAAATGTCATGATAATGCTTAGGTTAGTTTAAATGTCATGCTTTATTTAAGTTTCATACTTTATGCCATGACATCATGACATTGGCACATGTTTCCATTTATGATATCATTTTATGCCATGTCATCATTTCTTGCATTTATGATCAATGAAATTGATATAAGGATAAACAACACAATTTGATATGGAGATCAAGTTGTTGTTTTAGAAAATGCATGAGAACTTAGCCTAAGCTAACCTAAACTCATATCTCACATCAAAATTGACTTGGATGTGTTTGATACACCTTAGATGTGTGTGAGATATTAGGATTATGAGTTAGGATCAAGGTGCATAGTTCTTGTACCTAGATGAGCCTAATTCGAAATTGGGGGATCATAGGGAAAGCTTGTGTACGAGTCATGTACATTTCGCCCTAAGATTGTGGTCCCAAATTAAAGGGTTTAAAATCATTTCAAAATTGATTTGAAAAACCTTTATGAAGCTTTTCTAGTGAGAGCATTCATCATTGAACAAGTTGATACAAAGATGAGTTAACTTTGAGCTATTTCAAAGACTTGTGAACTTTGTATCAAGATTGAAAAATAGAAGTTATTTTCATAGAAAACTATTTTTCCTTGATAGTATATGTTATGAGGAATGTATCCTCAAAATTTCATAATTTTTGGAATTTTCTGTAATTTTCTAGAGGTTTCTGAATTTCGTGGAGAGAAATCAGAACTTATCAGACCCATATCAGGTTTATGGACCGATCAGAAGGGTTTCTGATCGGTCCAGGGGAGCCTGGATCGGTCACTGTGACCAATCCAGAGGAAGACCTGATCGGTCTGGTGACCGATCAGGGTGTGCCAGTTTCGACTGTGTTGTCTGAAATTTCTGAAATTTCAGCAATGAAGTTGGTGTTTTGGATTTCTAAAGGGTTGAAACTCTCCAAGACATTGTTGGTGCAATGGTCAAGGGGGAGTTGACCTTTAGGGGGAATTTTACCTATTAGTCAAGGGGAGTTGACTTTTAGGGGGAGTTTTTACTCCTAAAGACTTGAGTGATATGGGATTATCACTAAGTTAATTGTTGACCTTAGTATCAAGGGGGAAATTAAGGTTTCAATGAAAGGTATGAGACTTTTATTAGGAAGAAACTCTTGACCTTGATTCACTCTTTTTGATGTGTGTCAAAAAGGGGGAGAGTGTAGGTTTGGGGAGAATGTTCAAGGAAGAACATTAGAAAACCTAAGTTGGGTGATGATTTTGTCAAACATCAAAAAGGGGGAGATTGTTGGTGCAACCTTAGGTCAAGGTTGACCTGGTTGACCCGACTCGAGTTGACCTGACTCGAGTTGTATTTTGATGTTTGACGAGAACAGAAGAGAGTTGTACTTTGATGGGAGATTGTTGGTGCAACATTAGGTCAAGGTTGACCTGGTTGACCCGACTTGAGTTGATCTATTTCGAGAAGTCCAAGCAAGGAGCTTGGCACGGGAAAAGTCCAAGTATGGAGACTTGGCACGGAAAAGTCCAAGCAGGGAGCTTGGCACGGGAAAAGTCCAAGCAGGGAGCTTGGCACGGGAAAAGTCCAAGTATGGAGACTTGGCACGGAGAAATCCAAGTATGGGAGCTTGGCATGTGGAAGTCGGAGAGGGCTCGGTAGCTCGTTCTCCGGACTAGGTCAGAGAGGGCTCGGTAGCTCGTTCTCTGGACCGGATGTGGAAGTCGGAGAGGGCTCGGTAGCTCGTTCTCCGGACTAGGTCAGAGAGGGCTTGGTAGTTCGTTCTCTGGACCTGACGAAGTCGGAGAGGGCTCGGAAGCTCGTTCTCCGGACTAGGTCAGAGAGGGCTCGGTAGCTCGTTCTCCGGACTAGGTCAGAGAGGGCTTGGTAGCTCGTTCTCTGGACCGGACGAAGTCGGAGAGGGCTCGGTAGCTCGTTCTCCGGACTAGGTCAGAGAGGGCTCGGTAGCTCGTTCTCTAGACCAGGAAGGCAGATAGAAAATCCTAGTGAGTGAAGCTAGGTGAAAGTGAAAGACCTGGTGAGTGAAGCCAGGCAGGGGAAAGACCTAGTGAGTGAAGCTAGGCAGTTTGGAAGTCCTGGTGAGTGAAGCCGGGCAGATGGAAAATCCTGGTGAGTGAAGCCAGGTAAAAGTCCTAGTGAGTGAAGCTAGGTGAAAGTCCTGGTGAGTGAAGTCGGGCAAGGGAAAAATCCAGATAGATCAAGGATGATCGGACATCTGGTGTTGGAAAGACCAAGTGGGTCAAAGGGATTGACCGGACACTTGGTAAGGAGTCTTAGCAGGTCAAGGGAGTGACCAGATGCTAAGCATGAGATACCAATAGGTCAAGGTTGACCGGATATTGGTTTGGAAGGCTTGGGACTTGGTTTGGGCAAAAACCAAGCTCTGGATCGATCAGTGGATCGATCCAGTGATACACTGGGTATCTGGATCGGTCTGGTGACCGATCAGTAACCAAACAGTAGCCTACTGAGTGTTATCTGATCGGTCTGCAGACCGATCAGGAAACAACGATCAGAAGGCAAGAAGCTCGGGAGAAAAGGAAGGGGATCGGTCCCTGGACCGATCAGAGAAAGCTCTGATCGGTCCCCAGGACCGATCAGGATGAAGCTGGACCGATCAGGAGCATGCCTGATCGGTCCAGACCTTAAGGCCAGAAAGGTCCAGGAGGGCTTAGCCTGATCGGTCCCCATGACCGATCAGGAGCTCTGTGGACCGATCAGGATGGAGCCTGATCGGTCCAGAACTATCCGTTGTGAGTGACAACGGCTATCTCCGTCTTCTTCGATGTCCTCTTTGCAGTGCAGGTTATAAAAGGAGATCGAGGGCTTCTAGGCTACTTCTTCTTCTTCTTCTTCTTCTTCTGGTTCGAAGCTACTGCTTCTTCTTCACTGCTGTGATCTGAGCTTTGCTGAGCTCGCTTCTGCTTGAAGCTTCGTGTGAGCTTCTCCGGTTGGTCAGCTGCTGCTGTTCTTCCGTGAAGTTGCTGCTTCGTCAACGGAAACCAGTCGAAGGCAAGCAAGGTGTTTTACATTCATATTGTTTGTATTTCTTGCTGTATTACTATCTTGTTGTTGCAAGTTATTGTGGCGAGGTTTCTCCACCCAGAAGGAGTTGTTATTATCCGGTTTTCCGTGGTCTCATCCACCGACGGATTGATAGGTTTCGTCCACCTTACGGACACGCCGAGGAGTAGGAGTTTATCTCCGAACCTCGTTACATCATCATGTTAGGTTTGATTTTCTTCTCCTTCCTAGTTTCGTTTCTTGTTTTTATTTCCGCTGCGCTAACTCTAATTGTAGAAAGAAACGAGATTTTGGGGTCGGCTATTCACACCCCCCCTCTCTAGCCGCGACCATCGATCCTAACAGTTAGGGTTCTCGCGGGCTGCTCACGGCCAGAGAGGCCGCAGTTAGGGTTCTCGCGGGTTGCTCGCGGCGAGAGAGGCGGTGTTTTGGTGGGAGGGAGGTCGCAGCTAGGGTTCTAGCGAGAGAGAGAGAGGGATCGCGGCGCAGCACAGGGAGAGAGGCGTTGATCGCTGCTAGGGTTTTTTTGTTTGGAGAGTTGAGCACTACGGCGAGGAGATGTTCGCGGTGAGAGAGTCGCGACGAGTGAGGGATCGCGGGGAGAGAGGCGCGGCGAGGGAGGGATCGCGGGGAGAGAGGGGCGGCGCAGGGAGAGACTGCTAGGGTTTTTTGTTTGGAGAGTTGAGCACCGCGGCAATAGGATATGTTTTTGTGTTGACGCGCGGCTTGTTTCCACTTGCCTTAACTCGCTTGACATGACGTCCAGGTAATCGTTGCCGCACCAAAATCGCACTAAAACACCACAGGCGAGAGGTGTTGTATATATATATATATATATATATCTTACTATTTTATTAAAAATCTTCCCCCTTTACTAACTAATTTTGGTGAAGCCTAAAATGAATTTACGTTAATATTCTTTTTTCTATTCACACTAAAAATAATTCCAAGGTTTATTAGTAATTTTACAAGCGAAACAATCAATGATCTAAAGTTCGAGACTCAGCTGCGGCATATTATTATGAATTTTTCTCATTATTAATTTTCTCTGGTTGTTTTATATAAAAAAAAATATAGTTTTCTTTTGTCCCACATCTTAGAATTGATAACACTATGATCAAAGAAGCTTCTATAAATATTTTAGGCCAACAATGTTAAAAAATATACCTTTCTTAGTTTTTTTTACTAAGATAAGTATAATATTAAATTAAATTAGTTTTTTTCATCGGGAAGTCGTAAGAGTGACACTCGAAAATCCAAATAATTCAGATTTTCAAATACCCAAATAATTCAGATTTTCAAAAGTCAGTACTTTACCCTAATGACTCTACTTTAGTATTTTAATGCTAAAATACTTTAATTAATATAATTTCATTATAAATGGTCAATGTGATTTCAATGTATTATATTACACACGTGATGCGTGTGCACAATCACTAGTATATATATATAATTTAGTTTATAATTAAATAAAAAAGAATTCAACTCGTCTTTAAAATACGTAACTCATTTATATACCACTAATTTAGTTTATAATTAATTAAATCAAAAAGGGTTCAACTCATCTTCAAAATACGTGACTCATTTACGCTTTCGTTACGCCACTCTGATTCCATATTTGTCCTTTGTCTGGTCCAATCAGACTTAATCTCTCTCGATCTAAGAATCCAATTCTCAAACTCGTTTTATATCTCTTAAATAAACTCATAATGCATGTGACCTTATAGGTTCTCGGTTATGTTGGTCGTCCATAATTAACTATTAATTATGGGACGATCATGAGTGACACCTAGTAGTACATCATGATCCCCAATTATTCAAAAAATCATAGGTTGATCTTAGAACTACTTCAAAATCTTTCAGCAAATACAGTAAGTCGTGTCATGTTCCTTTCACTCGTTTTATACCCACTTTGTTTAGGACATGATTTATATATCAGTCTCCACTAGGTTGACTACGTCACACCTAGTCCAAGTAATACTTCCTCGTTCTACGAATTCAAATTACTTGTACATGTGTACAAGAGTATCATATGCTTAACATGTAATGTTTTGACTAAAAACTTTGAGTAATAATCCTAATGAGTGGTCATAGGATATACGTCTCCTCGCAAAGAGCGATGAATCCTCTATAAGCTATCTAAACACCTTTGGGCATTTTGACTTATACCCCATCATTCCAGGTCCACACCTCCAAGGAGATGCTTGCTTGAGATGTGAAAGTATAAGTCTCCATAACCAAGGTGATTTGTATACCTCAAGTCGAAAGAAACTTGCACTCGAGCTGCAGTAAAAGCTTCACAGATATATCTATATACATGTAGAGAATCATATGAAATTTTACAGCAAGTCACTCCAATGAACTAGTTATCATAACTAGCATCCACATTTAACTCTCAACATCTCAATATCCCCAGCTAGTGAGAAACAGCTACTTGGTTAGACCAAGGAGTATATAACCCGTTCTAGTCTATCAAAATCGATGATGTCTGAACTCATCAATTCATTGACTAGGGAATATGCCAATACATTCATAATTGCACATGTGGAGATACTCACAAGTTGTGATCCAATCACAAGTTCTCTCATGCTATGAATCATATCGCGGATATTCAGTACGTGATTTTAAGATCCAATCATACACATAAAGAATGTGCATCCAAATAGTGAATCTATATTTATCAAATAAATAGTAAAATCATAAGGCGATTGCCTTATAACATCCCTCAAAAACTAACAATATTCATGTATTTATTTCTTGTTTCGAGTTATATCTTGTTATTAAGTTGTATGAGATTTCTCACCTCCGGATTGTTTCGAGAATAAGTGTTTTTGATAATGGAGAGTGTGTTCGTGTGTGGATTCTTAGATTAGTCCCCTTATCTTGAGATGGATATCAAGTAAATCCTTTTGTTAACATTGGGAGCTTGTTTGGAGTTTATTCGTTGCATCAACATCTACGAAGCGAGCAAGTGAGCGAGAAGAGCTATTCATCCTCCCTCTAGCTCAGAAGTATCCCAACAAAATTTTAGCCTTAGTAAATGCATATAGACTAGAAGATTTTGATAATTTAAAAATTGAAAGCACAAATAGAAAAATTGAAGAATGAATATGCATGTGAAAATTTGAATATACTTCGAAATTCAAAATTTAAAAATTATGAAGAGTTTAATTGGTATTTTAGATTTTACAAGGGTCAAATTAAAAAATTTCTAAAAAACATATACAATGAAAATTTTGTATCAATCTAGTAGGAAATAATGTATTTTGGATATCAAAATCTACTTAGCTCAATAAATTAATTTCTATATATGTTAGAAAATCAATTTGCTTGATTTATTCTTTTTGGTAAAATTAGTTATTTTGTCAACTTTTTTGTTATATTTGTTTTCAAAATTTTATCTATGCAAAATGAAAATATTATCTACTAATAGAATACTCTTGGATTTTTTTCGGTTAAGTTATTTTATATAATTTTTTAAAGAAAATTGTATGTTTAAAATTTAAAATATTTACAGACTTATTATTGAAAAAAAAAAAATTTTGCGATGAAACATGATGTTCTCTATTGTAATATATTTTTTTGAATACTATCTAAATTAGTACAATTTTTTGTCGAAAATAAAATTTTTATTAATAAAAAGTTATCGCACATTATTTTTTAAAAGATTCCTGGATCTAGGAATTTAATAACTTTTGTAACTCATTCCTAATATTTTTCTGAGCTTTCAAACAGTGTAAAAGTTTTTTCTGTCTTTAACAAAGAAGATTTTTAATGAAACTATTTCAACGTATTGAACTAATAATCATCTAAATTATAATCAATTAAAAACTATAACCTTTTTTTATTTTTATATTATTATTTATTTTAATTATGCTTAACTAATAAGTCCAAAAGATCTAAAAAGAAATTAATTTTTTTCAGATAATTCATCGTCTTTTTATTGGTCTAAACATGCCAACACAAATAAATCGAACCAAATTAAATAGTATGAACAATTGATATTGAGTTGGAGTTTAAAAAATTTCTATGATATTCAAATTCGAAACTCAAAAATATAAATAATTATAACTTAAACTCGATTCCAAATAAAATTTGAGTTTGGGTTTGAGTGGAGTTTGATTTAAATTTTTCGAATTTGATTCGAACATAATTAATTTATTGTTCAAAATGATTTAAATTTGAGTTTGACTCACGACCTACTTATCGACAATCGAATATAATATAATATTGTAGATTAGAATTCAGCTTGAAAAGTTTTTGAAACATATTTGGGTTCTATTCGAATTTAATAATTTTTAATATGAATTAAATATTTTTTAAACGGTCACGAAACCTTACGAGTCTGCTTGATTAGTTTACTTGATTATAATTTGTAGACTATTAGGGTATCCGTAACGCTACATCGTTGTAACACCCATCGCCTCATCAAAAATTATGGGATCCATTGTCACATACTCATTATAACAATCTCATTCTTTCATTCACATTCCTTTTAACATTAACACTCATTATTTATGCGTCTCACACTCCACTTAATTATCTTAAAATTATATCATATTAAATAAATATATTTTAAAATATTTAAATTATTATTATTATTTTTAATAATAATCTTACTTTTAAAAATATAATTTTATTATTTTTCAAAAATAATATTATTTTTTAATATATTTATTAAATAAAATAAATGTTTGTGAAAAAATGAAATTATAAAATTGGAAAAATAAAATTACAACTGAGCGGCTAAAATTATAAGGTTAGGAAAATAAAATTATAAATGAGGGGTTAAACTTACAAAGTTGAGAAAATAAAATTTATTTTAAATTATCATCTAATTATGAAATTAAAATGCAACATTAATTTACATAAATCATACTATTATGAAATTAAAAATAATATATAAAATATTAATTCATGAATTATTATTTGTATTATCCTAAGATATTTCGGAAATAAAAATAAATTAAAATGGAATGATACGTTGCTTTAAAGTAAAGCAGTTTGTTAGAAAGCAACTGATCTAAGTAATGTTATTCTATATAAAACAATAAGTTGATACTGTTTTATATAAAAATGCTTTAAGGTGGAACATAAAAGTGCATTTTAAAAGTCAAATTATAGATGGACAACATCATAGATAAAAAGCATACTCTTTTTAATTTTCTACTGACTAATAAATGCCAAATTGCTAAGGAGATCTTAATATTTTAAATAATTCATTTTAATTTTAAAAATTAAAATGGTACTTTTATTTATTTAAAATGATATTTTTTTAAAAAAAAAAACAAATTACTTGCCAAGAGAAGGAAAGTGCAGATGGAAAGGCATCGGCCGCCAATTGTTAATTACGCAACTTTAGGGGAGCATATGGGAAATTTGCTTCAGCTAAGTAGGGCCGCCCATTTCCTAGGGTTTAAGACTGCGCAATGAATCTCGGCAACGCTTCTCTCTAGCCTCCTCTGTGTCTTCTGCTTCATTGCGAAACCCTACTTCGACTCCGCCTGCTTCGATCAATCTGGGATTCAGCAAGGGAGTGATTGCTGAGATATGGATCGGTACCAGAAAGTGGAGAAGCCGCGGCCAGAGTCGGCGGCGATCAGCGAGAACGAGATCCGCATCACCTCGCAGGGACTCATCCGTAACTATGTCAACTACGCCTCCAGTCTCCTTCAGGTGTCCTCCTCCTCCTCTTCTCCCTTGATTTTTGTTTGTGTGGAGTTTGGATGTGCTTTTGGATTTTTGTTCTCTTTCTTCGTCGGATGCATTTGTACGTCACATTCTTCTTTGTCATTTCTTGATCTCGGAGTCGTATCAGAAATCCTAACGATATTTTCTGGTAATCTACTTCATATAGTTGAAATGGTTGGTACCTTTTGTGGACAATTTGGGGTTTGTTCAGGATGGGTTTGGCCGTCTCGGTATCCTTCGTAATTATTACTATGGACATTGATGACTCTGTATAGGAGGTTTGCTAATGTTGGTGGCAAGGAGAATTGAGGTTGTGGTGTTCTTAATTATTGTCTCTTGTGATAAACGAGGAAGACCTGATTTTTAGTAGCCATAGATTCCTGGGGAAGATATGATAGGTGCCAATTAATGGAGGAACAAAATACTTATTTTCTGCATCTTAACTTTAGTTGATCTTCTTCCGTTAGAAACTAACAAGAATAACTTGCATACTTTTTGGGATGGGTTATCAACAGCGAGGACCAGGTGTTTGTGTTCCTTTTTTCTATGCCAGTTAATATGTTAATTTGCCCTTAGTTATTCTAACAATTTCTTTTTAGCTGAAATATCAACCCCACATTAATATGGATTTACCTGACTGCTATAGCTACATCATAATCCCTCTGCAAATTATTTGAGGAAATCCTATCATTCACTGACGTGTAAATTTTCCCCTGTGAAATGAAGAAGAGTACAAATTCATCAACTGGAATAGATCTGAAAAGTTGCTGTATACATGATATACCGTGTTGATTACTGAAGTTACTTCAAAAATTGAGAGTATAGCTTCAATTGATCCTTTGTGAGATTGGGAAGCATATCGTAGTGACTTTCCAGGAAGCTTTTAGTCGACTAAACCCTTCCAAAATGAGGAAATGTTTAACGTTCTTAACTTCGCCACAAACTGGAATTATGTCAATCTAGATTAACTTACATGAAAGCCTACTATACTCTTCTTATGGTAGTCAAATACTTTCTCTGGCTAAGTTAAATGGTCATGGGGTCTCTAACAATTTTAAATAGTGCAGCTATACAGTACTTTCTGAACTCTGATATTGAACTAGCTAAATGATGAGCTTTTTTCTAGGAAATTATTTTCTACATTTGTTTGTGTTTATCATGGATTATTTATATTTTATTTCATGTTTGTTATCCTTTGAGTTTGACGTTGCAGAAAATTTTCTATGTGCTTGTTTATTTTTCATCCTCTGACTTTGTTGATATATTGTAACTTCTATTAATAATTAATGTGGGTTTCCATACAGGAAAGAAATTTGAAGGTGATTGTGTTGAAGGCAATGGGAATGGCAATCAGCAAAGCTGTAGCTGCTACTGAAATTATCAAGGTCGAGGTTTTACTTGTTTGTCATTTTGTTGACAGGTTTATCAATTTAGCTTTTCTTGACCTGTACGTCTAGCACAGAAATGGAATCCGCATTTACATCAAGATGTCTCGATAAGTTCCGTCAGTATCACTGATGTTTGGGAGCCTATTGAAGAGGGTTTGGTTCCGTGAGTCATTTGGTGAACTTCTTTCCTTGATATAATGAGTCTTTTCAGTAGGTCTGTTGGTAATATATTCCTGCATAGTCTTGTTACAGGTTGGAGACGAAACGTCTTGTTTCAGTGATCTCTATAACTTTGTCAATCATAGAGCCTAAAAAGAAGACGCCAGGGTACTAACATTTCATACATGCCATCTTAAACATAATTCTCGAGTTGAGTGTACTAGGAAATTTGCATGTAAGGTTATATTTACTCCATTCTTAGTTATCAAGCACCCGCACAAGTTGAACAGCCAAAGCGTCAACAGAAGTCTCAACAATTACAGCAGCCGCAGCAGCAACAACAACAACATCGACAAACATTAGGTCAACTTAATCAAGGTACTGAGATTTGGAAAATAAAACATTGGTGAAACAATGGCAGATATAATTATAACTACGGGTATCATATGTGTTTTGTTTTACTTGCAAAAGATTCATATGGGCGGGAGCGCAGTAGGGGTAGTGTAAGAGGAAGGGGCTGGGCAAGAGGTGGATATGGTGGATATAACAATGATCAGGGTGGGTATTATGGGTACCGCAACAATCAAGGGGGGTACAACGGTGGGGGCTACAATGGTGGGGGCTACAACGGTTTCAGCTATAATCAAGGTGGATATGGTGGCTACCGAAGCAATCAAGGTATTTTAATTTTCTGAAACTTCTTGTATATGTCTCACTGTTTAATACTTCTGTTTATAGTCATACATGCTATTATGAATTCTATATGTACTTCCATATGTTTGTTCCGATGGATTGTATTCACTACAGTATGATTATGTATATTACAAGGTATAGTAATTGATCCTTCTTAGCTTCTTTTTCGTTTATTTTAATTGATCTTTTTTAATTCACTTTTTTTCACAATAGAAAATGGTGGATGGAACGCAAACTGGAGCCGAGGTGGTGGGTCAGGTAGAGGTTGGAATTCCCGTGGTAAGCTCAGAATGATTAATTTTGTTCTACATTTATTCAGAAAACATATTTTGGAACAATTTTAAGGTACATAATCAATCCTACTCAAGACGACTCAAATTAGCTAATATGATTAAATAAATCTAGAATTTACTAAAAAGTTAATTGGTATGAAATGTAGTAGTTTGAACACGAATTTGTTTAAGTTAGATTTAACTTTCTTGTAGTCAAGCAGATGTTGCAAATAGACAATAGTCTTGCTATTGCCAAAAGATTCTACTAGTATTGGAATTGGCTAATCTTAATCTAGATTGGCTAAATAGTAGTTATGCTATGTTAAAAGTTCATAGTTGTATTGCTCTCTAGTCTAGTGTTTCATTTGTCATTCTAGTTAAATTTTTTTTGCAGCTTCTACTTGCCTGTTGTCTTTTAAGCTCGATAAGAATATGATTATTGTTGCTAGGTTCAACCTCAGTACAGAGTATATCGCCCATGTAGTTATTATGTTGATAGGCACATAAAGGACCTTGGATGCATTAAGCTATTTATTTCAAAGGAAAGTTGAGCCTAGAATTAAACTGGAAGCAGAACCGACAGAGAATAATTTCATTGTCATGATAGGTATTTGTAAATTCCTATTCAGAGATGAATGTTGTGGGCATGCCCCCAGATGTTCCATTGTTTCTGAAACCTTCTATTCGCTTACCCATCCAATGAAAGCCGCTATTCAGTGGCTGTAATTTTTCTTCTTGGCTTCAGATTTTCATTCAGATTCTTTATTGATTCAATCTCTTGACACAATAGGTGCAGGTCCAGTCTATGGAGGAGGATTTGGAGGTGGACCAGGTGGTGGTGGAAGGAGTGGCAATGTCAATGGCGGCGGCAGAGGTTATGTTCGTGGGCGAGGACGGGTAGGTAGCCGTGGAAGAGGAGGATACTAGCTTTCCTTGGTATCCATCGTGATCAACTGTCCACTGTCCAGGCCAATTTGAGTTTTAGATAATAGGCGCCCGAGCTGAGTGCGTTCAAGAACATGTTTTCATAATATTCAGATTCGTCATCCATTTACTCGGTTGTAAGTTTAGCTTCGCAATCTTGTTGAAGACTCATTAGCATTTTACGCACGGTGTGAATGTTTCCGATTACGCCAGTCAATTCTACCAACATTCGTTGTATTTGAACATGTAATTGTTGAAACCCCATCTGTTTGTTTGTCCCTGGCATCTTTCTTTAACTGCCGACTACGGAGGGAGAGCTGGTGTAAACAATGGTAGAGACTGATTTAGATATTGAAATTGTGGCTTGTTTCTAAGGATGTTTTGATAGCGGAAGGGAAGTGATTTTTTTTTAATAATTTGGGTTTCATTCAATTAATGTTGGAGGTAGACCTAAAATATTTATTTTTAAATTTTGTATTAGCTTGAGAAAATCACATATTAATTGTAGTAAAAAATTATTAATGCTATGTCGAGACATCTTTCATCATCAGGTTATTTGAAAAAAAAGTAAATCATAAAATTAATTTATAGTGAAACATGTGTTTATCAGTATTTGATCTTTGTCTTATTATAATAAATTTGTCTTATTATAATAAATCTGTCACATTCTAGCCAATTGAATATTTCGTAAAAACGTATTGATAATTCAAGGACACATTGTATGACTTTTAAAGTGTGTTTAGATATATAACTGCATAACTAAAATTATGAGGAATAATATTAATATTGTTTGGTTCAATTTAAATAATATTATAACTTAATTTAATATTTATCATATTAACCTTTGTTCAATAAGTCAAGAGGACAAATTAAGAAAAAAATAGAGATCCAAATATTAGATATTGAAAATGTTGTATACAACAAGGAACTTATTCAAATCACATCCTGATGCAAAATTGAGAAATGTGGGGAGTTTCAACGATAATTGAGAAATCAAATTTCAATCTAATTCATCACGCAAGAGGTAACAAAATTTATGATAGTGGTCTTGCTTGGTAATCAAATTAGTAGCACTGGACCAGAGGAAAATGACAGCAAGAGACAAGATTAGCAATTAACCGACCAAGGTTATGCAAATGATACTCCATAAGCTCGAACAAGATCCAGATTGTTGTGGCTCAACCAAGAACAGCAGCTGAAGCTTTCTGGTTCTTCAATAGAAAAAAATCAGTAGCTGCAAATGATTAGCCAATGTAGAGAGTATGATCAGTCAAATCAATAGGGCATTTCTGGATAGGAGGATCATTCAAGCATGTAGAGTTCATGAATAGATGAATCTAAAAATGTTCCATATCTCAAATGGAGATCGATCTCGTCATAAATAAACAAATAAAAATATATTCATCCACATGTATGTGTTCAATCGATGAAAAAACCAACAAAAATCATACATGTCAGAAATCAGGCAGTTAGATCTTAAAGATCACGGTAGTTAAGACCACACTCGATTTTAATTTAAAGAGATCCAACTATAGGATCTTCCAAATGAGCAAAAAGGAAAAAATGAAAGAAAAACAAAAGACACAAAGAATAAGAAAAAAAAAAATCAAAGATCGTATGCTTTCCGCCGCCCAAGATCTGGTATACGGGCTTCTCCCTACCAAAGAGGCGGAAGACCTTGGACTTGGCGGCCTCCACCGCTGTCACCCCCTTAGATTTCTCATCTCGGATGACAAGGAATCATTAGCGCCATGGAATTTCTCCTTTATCTGATCGAGATGTGTGTGTGGCTGGTCTATGTCAAACCTTTTTTTAAAAAAAATTATGAATATAACTTTTTCTTATCTTGGTTATCCTTTTTTTTTCCTTTTATTTTCATAAAACCAACTTTTCCTCATTCTCCTCTCACTGCTCCCTCCCTCGCCGTAATGAGCCCTCTCTTGTCGCACCCTCCCTCATCACGACAAGCCCTCTCTCTCCATGACCTCCCTCATCGCGATGAGCTCTCTCTCTCGCTCACCGCACTCTCCTGCAAATCTAGGTTTTCTAGCCTTTTCTCACCATGCCCACCCTCGTCACGATGAAGCTCCCCACGTGTTGACCGCCCTCCTCATTCGTCGAGACGAAGCTAGGGTTTCACTGCGCCTCTCTCCCTCGAATTTCACGTGCAACTTCAACTTCAAATTCAAGATCAAATTTAAATTTAGAGAGAAAGTTAAAAAATACATGGAAAGAGATATACTAGTTTTTGGATTATTTAAAAATTAGTGATAATAATTACACATGTTATGTTATTTCAAGATTTTATGTGAGTTCAAGTTGAAATAATAGTGTTGCAAGGGGTGTATTGAATTTGAAACATATGTTATCTAATATGTTGTGAATTTTGTGAAATGTGGAGCCATGTTTTCCCTCTTTATTGGTATCATATCAAACGTATTGTGATTTCTTATTAATTGTCAAGCAACTTCTTGACTCTGTACAGATAGAAAAACTTGAACAAGAAGTAGCACAACTTCTTGACTTTGTACCAACAGGTAAATACGCTCGCCCCTAATGCTCCCACCAACCCGTCCCAAGGCCAACACGAAGGAGGTAAATCACGAGAAAACTTAAAAAGTGGAGCGAGAGAGGACTGAAAAACTTAGATTCACGGGAGGGCATGGTGAGAGAGGATTTGTCCTAGTGAAAGAGGACTCAAAAAACTAGATTCACACGAGGGCACTAAGAGAAATAGAGAGGGGGCCGTGAAAGGAGAATGATGGGAGGAAAATTTGATTTTATGAAAGTAAAGGGAAAACAATAAGAAAAAGTTATATTCAAAATTTCTATTAAGCCACGACAAAAGGTCCGCTTAATAATTCTCTATACAAGGTGACAAAAGGTGAATATGCTCACCCCTAGTGCCCCCGCCAACCTATCCCAAGACTAACACGGAGAATAATAATTCTCTATACAATGGTGGCAAAAGGCGAATACGCTCGCCCCCAATATCCCCACCAATTTGTTCTAGGGCCAACACGAAGGAAGTAAATCACGGGCGGCTACTAACCTTTGAAATAACGACTAACACATAAAGGAGACATTTATCTCGGAATAATTCTCTATACAATTGGTGGCAAAAGGCGAATACGCTCGCCCCCAGCGCCCCCGCCAACCCGTCCCAGGGCCAACACGGAGGAGGTAAATCACGGGCGGCTACTAGCATTTGGAATAGTGACTAGCACATAAGGGAGACATTTATCTCGGCTTTGTCGAAATTCGAACCCCAGACCTCATTGATGACAACAACTCATGTGCTAGTCACTAGTAGTTCAGATCCTCTGTCCCTATTTTGTTGGGACCGAAAAGTAGCTAGAGGGGGGTGAATAGCTCTTCGCGTGTTCGTCGTCGGCGTTGCTCGTTTCTTCAGAGATATGCGGCGGAAATATAAGAAACAAAAGCATACAACGCTAACAAGGATGGTTTACTTGGTATCCACCTCACAAGAGGTGACTAGTCCAAGGATCCACACCTACTCACGCACCCTCCACTATGAATAACACTCCTTTATGGTAACTACCAAAGGCGGAGAAGCCCTACAATACTCTCAATACAAGAAGAAGAAAGGGAAATACAAGATAAGCAAAAGCTTACAAGATGTGCAATAAAAACCTTAACCCTAACTTCTTCTTCTTGTTTTTGATCCGTCTCTTGACTTGGAAAAGCCTCCAAGAATCTTTAAGAACTGGCGATCTGGAGCTTGGAGAGAGCTATGGAGGTGCTGGAGAGTATCTGGAGTGAATCGGTGAAGTTCTGCTGAAGGAAACGCTCGCCTGCAGCTAAATACGACGCCAACAGTCGGATCCCGATCGATTGGATTGCTCCCAATCGATTGGGGAGGCTTTGGATCGATCAACCGATCGATCCAGAGTGCCTCTGTGCTTTCTGGAATAGCCTGGATCGATCGGCTGATCGATCCAGGGCTTATCGCGCACAAACAGCAGCTCCCAATCGATCCACTGATCGATTGGGACCTCTGGATCGATCCACGGATCGATCCAAAGGGGTTCTGTTCGTGGGGACTCACCCGATCGATCAGCTGATCGATTGGGCATGATCCAATCGATCGGCTGATCGATCCAGATCTGCTGGATCGATCCACTGATCGATCCAGATCTGCTGGATCGATCCACTGATCGATCCAAATCTGCTGGATCAATCCGCTGATGAATCCAGATCTGCTGAATCAATCCGCTGATCAATCCAGATCTTGGTTTTTGCCCAAAAGCAAGTCCAAAGCCCCCTAAACCAACATCCAGTCAACCATAACTTGTCGGTACATAAAACCTAGCATCCGGTCACCCTTGACCAGCTAGGACTCTCTCACCAAGTGTCTGGTCAATCCCTTTGACCCACTTGGACTTTTCTCCTCTTGCCAAGTATCCGGTCAATTCCTTTGACCTACTTGGACTTTCACCAGATGTCTGGTCAACCTTGACCCATCTGGATTTCCGAGTGCCAAGCATCCAGTCAATCCTTTGACCTACTTGGACTTCCCAACGCCAGATGTCCGATCAGCCTTGATCCATCTGGATTTTCCCCGTGCCGGGCTTCACTCACCAAGACTTCCAACTGCATAGTTTCACTCACTAGGAATTTCACCTGGCTTCACTCACCAGGACTTCCAACTTCCTAGCTTCACTCACTAGAACTTTCACCTGGCTTCACTCACCAGGATTTTCTCATCTGCCTAACTTCACTCACCAGGACTTCCAACTGCCTAGCTTCACTCACTAGGACTTTCCTCTGCCTGGCTTCACTCACCAGGACTTCCAACTGCCTAGCTTCACTCACTAGGACTTTCCTCTGTCTGGCTTCACTCACCAGGATTTCCTTACTGCCTAACATCCCAGTTAGGACTTCCCAGTCAAGTATCCGGTCAACCTTGAGCTACTTGACTCTTCTTCAACCAACCTGATCAGACCTTGATCAGAGGGGAATTGCACCAAACAATCTCCCCAAATGAACAACTGCATTGTCAAACATCGAAACACAAACCAAGACTCAAGCTTGGTCAACCAGGTCAGCCTTGACCTGAGAGATATTGCACCAATACATTTCTCTCTGTCCCTGTGTCCCACTGCCGATCGGATGGACCAGATTACATCTCAAGGATGTCTTGCACATCACGAGGATCCTGCACACATCTTAAAGATATCATGATGCATTGAGATATAATCTGGTCCGTCCGATCGACAGTGGAATACGGAGATAGAGAGAAATGGGGACAGAGAATCTGAACTGAGTCACTAGACCCATCCAAGGAAACTAATAATTCTCTATAGAAGAAAACAAGTAAGGTGTGCAGATAATATTCCTCATATATATTCTCACTTCCCACTTCGACCAGCTTAAAACACAATATTAACAAAAGTAAACGGCCGCAAAATTTGGAGTAGTGCCTGCTTAAAACACAATATTGGCCTCATTTAATCAAACACCTTGTCTTGTCTTCCAGCCAAAGCATGAGCTGTGCTCCCGATGAATCGCTATTGCGCGGTGCTCTTCGCCTTCGCGGCGATCCGTGTGCTCTCGGCCGTCGCCGATCACAGCTTCATCGATCCTTCCCGTGTCATCCAGCTCTCGTGGCGTCCCAGGTAACGAAGCGATTCGTGCCCCGTCCCTCGGTTTTTACTCCTCCTGTTCGCCCTTCCCTTAGATCTGCGAATTTTGTTTAGGGCGTTCTTGTACAAGGGTTTCCTCTCCTATGAGGAATGCGAGCACCTCGTTGCCCTGGTGAGTAAGATCTCGTTCCATAGTGAAATCTTTCTTGTTCGGCAAGATCTCGCGTTTCCAATGGTAGCGTTTGCTGTGAAACCAGGCGAAGGATAAGTTGGAGAAATCGATGGTTGCGGACAACGAGTCTGGCGAGAGCATGATGAGCGAGGTGCGGACGAGCTCGGGCATGTTCCTCGAGAAGCGGCAGGTAATAGAACACTCTTCTAAAGCCTAAGGAGTTCAATTTTCTTCTATAGTAAGGATTTCAACAACAACAACAACAACAACAACAACATTTGAAGTAGCTTGCAGACTTGGGGTCATATGTGAAAATTGAAATATCTAATTCTAGATTAACTTCTTTATTAACTCTAGAAATTAACTATTTATGCTTATCATGGTTGCTCCTAACAATCTAAATTGATTTCCTTTGCATAAATGGTGAACAAAAGCCATATATTTGAAGTGAATATAGAAAAAGGTTACTATACATTTAAGTTGATGGTCTATTGCAGTGGTATGGTTAGCCCTAACATCGAGTTCTCTTGTTTGGGGTTGCTCCTAACAATCTAAATCGATTTCCTTTGCATAAATGATGAACAAAAGCCGTATATTTGAAGTGCATATAGAAAAAGGTTGCTATACATCTAAGTTGATGGTCTATTGCAGTGGTATTGTTAGCCCTAACATCGAGTTCTCTTGTTTGGGGTTACTTAGAGCTAACTACCAAATTACTAACCATGAATCAGTGTTCTACTTGGTAGTGCAATATTGCTGCTAGATGGTTTTTTCATTTGGATTAGTTGGGTCTGTAAGGGTCTGGATATCTAAATTATCAAAAATAAAATAAAATAGCCAATCATAATGAGGGGGAAAGAAAAAGATGGTGATGTTGTATCACATTCTCTGATTGAGAAACTGGATTGGCTTATAAGATTTGTATCGGTGCATATATGTAGCAGTTGACTGACTCAATTAATTTTGAGATGGAGGTCATGTAGTGTAAGAAAATTATTCTAGGAACTTCCACTTCTTTGAGGTCATATGAGGTGTTTGAGCAGGGTGTTTGAGGGAGGTCATATGTAGTGTTTGAGTTCATATGCTGTTATCATAGCATTTTCCATTTGCCATCAAACTCAGCTGGTTGACTGATGAAGGTACCAATTCTTTAAGTTGCTGGGCATTCTCGTAGCAAGATGAAATTTTGTCAGTCAGTTAGCTTTGGTGCTCTGGAGAAATTAAGTGCATGTGAAAGAGAATTTGCATAGTATTAACATGTCTAATTTTTTACGTTGAATTTTAAAGGATGAAACTATTGCGCGAATCGAGCAGAGGATCTCTACCTGGACTTTCCTTCCAGAAGGTAGTTCAATACCTTTCCCTTTTCTGCAATACTTCTTTTGAACCATTCACCGGCTTCACTGTTAACTATCCTTGATAAATCAGAAAACGGGGAAGCAATGCAAGTTCTTCACTATGAGCATGGTGAAAAGTATGAACCTCATTTTGACTATTTTCACGACAAAATCAATCAACAACTAGGTGGTCATCGAGTTGCCACAGTGCTAATGTACCTGTCTGATGTTCGAAAAGGCGGAGAGACTGTCTTCCCGGATTCAGAGGCTAGACCTCAATAAAATTTCCATTTAGTCAAATTTACTCTTCTATTACCAACAACATCGTGTGTAATTTGCAGGGGAAATTGTCTCAACTGAAGGATGACTCTTGGTCTGATTGTGCAAAAAATGGTTATGCAGGTAATTTGGTCACCAAGTTCATTCAAATTCACATCTTCTAATACTTTTAGAATGCTTATACTTGCGCCGCGGAAATTATAACACTACTTTGGGAGCAAAGTTTGGTGCATGCAATCTCGTTACATTCACTAGAAACAGTATGTGTCTATACTTGAATACTTCTATAGTCAAGGATACACGACTTATCATGCATTATCTAATTTTATGACGATTTTCGCTACTTTAAACACCAGTTATTGTGCATTTTCTGACTGTATGCTACTTTGTTTTGGCTGCAGTAAAGCCTGAAAAAGGCGATGCTTTGCTTTTCTTTAGTCTTCACCCTAACGCAACAACAGATCCAAAGAGCTTGCACGGAGGCTGTCCTGTCATAGAAGGCGAAAAGTGGTCCGCGACAAAGTGGATTCATGTGGCATCATTTGAGAGCCAAGAGGTGAACGGGTCAGGTACGGCATGTGAGGATGCGAATGTTCTCTGCCCCAAGTGGGCTGCGGTCGGAGAGTGCACAAAGAATCATCTCTATATGGTAGGATCCAAGGATTCTCTCGGATTCTGTAGGAAGAGTTGCAATGTCTGCACATTGTAGCTAATGTTTCATGTGGTTGGGTGTACATTGTGTCGTTATTCTTCAATTTCAGAAACGTTACTTCGGTCAGAGAAACGTCTTTTCTCCTACCATGTGATGAATTGAAGTTCACCTAAGAGTGTTTCTAAAAGAGATGTTCACTAAAGAAGTGAAGAAAACGTATACAATACAATAGTTACAATAGGAAGGGTGATCACTGGGAGCTGACTGAAAACCAAAGAGATCAAGAACTATACACTTTGACAATGCAGTATGTTCATGCGTGTTAGCAAATGGAAGAGGCTCTAGATAGAAGGGTGTTTAAAGCATTGGTACTACGATGGATGGTGATCGAACCGGAGTGAAATGTCCCACCGAGATATGAATGAACCATCATCATTGTGTGTTAAAACTTCTTATTTCCCTGAGGAGTCAAGCATATGCACAAGGTTACATTTTGGAAATAGTGAGGGAGGATGGCATCTCACAATCTTGTTGCTTCATTTGACCTCGAGGCATCTCAAGTCCGAGAGCGACCCTTTGATTTTTTTATCACTTGAATCAAAACCGACGCAATCCTCTCTGCCATGTGATGCTCCATAAATCTCTCGCGCACCCTCTCATAACCTTTTCTTCCCATTGTCAATCTTCGCTCAACATGTGTGGCGAGTTTTACCATGTTCGTAGCGAGTGGGATTACGCCCTCCTTTCCGACAGGATGTAATAAACCTGTAGATCCATTCACAACAATTTCTGTGGTTCCACCTGCAGCCGTACCCTAAACATAAGACAGGTAGTAAAAGTCAAGTGCAATCACAAGAACAAAAAGGTTTTCCAGACTAAAAGGGGAACATGAGAAATCCTAAATCTAAGATCTTTTACCTAATCAAAAGGTCAGAAGACTATGGATTCATGTGACAGACATCGTAGCATGGCATGTAAAAGATTTTCGACTCCGAGTCGAAGTCATAGAACTGACCATGAATTTGAATCCAAATTTAATAATGGTAAATAAGACTATCTAACATGGTTATTTTACAGACCCTACCTTACAGAAAGAAAAAAATTTGGGTCGAATGAAACCTCCTTTTGACAGAATGGATCTTGATCGGACAGCAGTTTATTCATACACACTAAGCTATGGTTTATGCAAATGGATATGTTTATCATTGAGTGTTCAATATTAAGGCCTTCATTTTTTTTCTTTAATTGGTCGCCATTAAGGTCAACTGTAATGACCAAGAAAAAATTGGCCATTATATGTTGTTAAAAAAAAACTACCATCAATGAAACAAGTCAACAACAAATAATTATCAAATTGACACAAATGATGGGCTGGGCTTTAAATTTTAGCAATATTTGACAACTACCATGTTTTTTATCTATAAATATTGAATAATAGAAATATTATCTATAGAGAGTGACATACCAATACTGGCAATTTAAATGCCATAGCTTCTATGGTTATCCTCCCAAAGCACTCTCCACGGGCCTGATGAGAAGAAAAAACAACACATGCTTTGACGATATCAAAACGAATCTCATATCTTTTTAAACTAGCAATTAGACTAATCCGGGAAGTGCATTCCAAATACCTGAGAGTTCTGAACCAGCACGTCGATTGCAGCCAAGTATGGTGCAACTGTTAGTGTTTTGTTAACAAAATGAACACGGCCCTCGATATCTTTACTCTGAACAAACTCACGGAGTTCTGTTTCAAATTTTGTCTGAACATTCATATCACTTCCAACTATAACTGCATGCATCGATGGCACTCGGAGCTTCTTCTCTCGGATGATTTGGAGGCTTTCATAAAATGAGCGAAGAAATAGATCTTGTCCTTTCCCACGGGAAACGCCTGCAAGGTGTCCAAATGACCACAAAAATAAATTGAAAATGAGACATTACGAACCAAAACAGAGCTTTCCACAAGTTGCACAAACCCATTTCCAATTAGCAACTGTCAATGATGACTATAGCCACAACATATATAGCCAAATGCGAGTTACAAGTTCTGTATACAAAAACTGTAATGTGTACATAAATGAACAATCATCTGCAAAATTAGAAATTGAATTAAAGGTTTAAAGCATGTAACAGAAGGAAAAGTCGATCAATAACCTTCAGGCATGAAAACCAAAGGGAGTGAAGTTCTATGTCAATAACACAAGATGTTGGAAATGCTGCATAGCTTAAAACTTATGCCCAAATAAAAACTAGTGCAAACCAAAAAGTCAGATCTGCAGACAGCTGGAAAATGATTGAATTTAATCCAGCTAGTATCAATAAAATACTTTTTCTATAAAAGGAAATCAGAAACAAGACTTTACTGTTTATTATGGCAAATATAAGATCTTCACTCCGAACTCCAAGAGATTCACGTATATGCTCCCTAAGAACTCTTTTTGCAACATTGTCTTCAGCAATCTCCATCAAATCTTTACTATTTCCTAGGTGAACAACATAGGTCTCTGGCATATTAATCCTACAATAAACATAAAAAAATGAGGAAAGAGTAGATAACCGGAGGGAAGAGAGATGGTAAACTACCTCATTTTGTTGCAGAAGAGAACACTAACTAGAAAGGAATATCAGCAGTCGGTGGGTTACAGTAATCAGGTTAACTATTATTTTCTGCTATTCATTTGATGCATATTTATGTATCTTAATATCATGAAATAGTCTTAAAAATGAAATGCAGTCAACCCCAAAACATTTGTAAATTTTAGAAATCAAAAGTTTGTTCTTCAGTGAAGAAGAGCGATAAATATTAAAGAGGCCACAATAGAAAGAACAAACACTTATCTGCAGTGACATGATTGCATCCTATTACAAAATACAAAGATGGAAGCTGGATAGTGAAACCATTATATCAAAAAAATAATTTAGGGGAAAAAAAGAACCAGCATATATTTTTTTTTTATATAAATTTAGATATCTAAAGTTTTTCCTCATTGCAGAAGAGCAATAAATACTAAAGAGGCCAGAACAGAAAGAACAAAATCTGTTGCCTACAGTGCCTAGATTGTGTATCCTAATACAAAGACAAATAGGGCTGTAAATGAACCAAGCATTCATGAATAAGCTTGGTGCTCGGCTTGATAAGAGCTTGTTTATCTTTGTTTAATATACATAAGATTAATTAAACAAACAAGCTTGAACAGCTCGTTAAGCTAAACAAACAAGTTTGAACACATATGTGTTCAGCTCGTTAACGTTCGTGAACAATGTTCACGAACAATATTCATTAATAAAACTCTTTTCAATATGCTAAATAAACAATAAAATAAAATAAAATAAAATAAATAAATAAATTTAAATTATCAAGCTCAATAATCAATCAAACAACTAAAAGTTTCAAACAATCAAACAAGTTTAAATTGAGAGCTTGATACATTTAAATGAACCAAGCTCGAACCAAGCTCGCACCAAGCTCAAGCCAAGCTTGAATTCAGAGCTTGATAACATCTAAACGAACCAAACTCAAGCCAAGCTTCAAACAAGATCAAGCTCATAAAAAATAAACCAAGCCAAGCTTGAACACTTATTTTAAAAGCTTGGTTCATTTTAAGCTCGGCTCGGTTTGGTTACCTTATCAAACAAGCTTGAACACCCAAAGCTCAGCTCGATTCGACTTGTTTACAACCCTAAAGACAAATGCAAAGCTGGATAGTGAAATTAAGCAATTAATGATTTTAAATAAAAAAAAAAAAAGTTTACTATTTAGGTAACATCTGAATGAACCAACGTACTAAATGCTAGGGTTAAAGATGTGGACAAATTTGCACAAGATATAGGCACAAACTGGTAGCATTTGTGATGGAACTACTGTATTTCTGACTACTTTAGAGTTTAAACAATCAAGAATCCTACTCTTCCAAGTCGACTGATAGTTGAAACTATTTTCAATTTCCTGTAGAAAACATCTGAATGCACAGAAAAAATACTAAATGACAGGACGATAAGATGTGAACATATTTGTACAAGATAAAGGGAAAAAAGAGGCAACATGCGAGGCGGAACTTATTGCATTTCTAACATACTTTAAACGGTCATGAGTCCGAGTTTTCCAATATTCAGTTGTTGTTTGAGAGTCGATCATAGCACCGGCAACAAAAGGAAGATGCTTCACATATTCTAATTTGAAATAATGTCCTCTCATTTCATGTATCCACCACAAGATTTTTGGAACAACTTGTGGAATTTGTTCCTTGAGAATGCCATCAAGCCACTTTCCAGCAACAGCAGTGTTCAAAATAACCAAATCAGCTTTAATCGCAGTGTCAATGGCCTCTTGTCCTTTTGCAGAAAATACCTGACAAGTTGCCAAATACAAGCCTATAAATATAATACAACTAAATGAGGTAATAAGAAATAGAAAACTTTTTTTTTTACCAAAAAAAAATTAGGATGCCAGAATAGTATCCTTTATATGTAGATGGGATACATAAAAATACCTAAGATAGAATTTAACCATTAACTGGAAGAAAATGCAATTAGTTTTAAGATTAACTGACACCAATTCATTGTAAGAATAATGTTCCCAAGAATCCCAAACCATGTTATTCGACATCCAAAACATGGCATGCATTCCCATTTCAGATTAAGTGTAATCGCATACATGTGATCAGCCAAGAAATCAGGTTACCAAGTAGAGTCACAAATATGGTGGAAACTAGGCATGTGGTGTTAAGAAAGATAAATCTGGATAGTAGGACTACATGAATATGACACACACTACAAGAACAAATTCTGATCAAATATGTTGGTTGGTGTTGTACTACCTGTACTCCCCGAGTTAGCATCTTATGCTCCAGACTATATGTCACTTCATTCTTTTCTTCATATTTTGGGTAAGTAATCCATACCACATGGGAACCAACATTTCTCAAGAGAAATGCCAACTCCATTAGCAGCAACGGTCCTCCTGAAATAAAGCCTTTGATGAAAAACATTTCAAATGTGGCAATTTCCCATTTGTTTGTGCTTTTATCACCATAACGACCAATGAGTTGAATGGAAATTAGGTTATCACATCCCAAATGTTTTTATAATCATGCACTTCTGCATAAGCAGGCTTTCATGAACATGCATGAATTTAATGCTGCTTTAGTGACTTAGATCATCTACTACTTCTACTATAAGATAATAAAAAGCAGAAATAATGCTAAATCAACCTTAAAGAAGAATGTAGAATGAAAATTACAAACAGAATGGTAAAACCCTGGCCCTAGGGATACGTTCTACACCATTGACTATAATCCAAACAAAAATTTCATTATTGGATCAAATAAATACCACTGCCTCAATCTTTAACTCATTATAGAGAATGCACTTGATATATAGCACTTCTTTTACAAGAAACCTTCTCTCACTCATTGTATTTCTTCTAATAAAATTATCCTCCATGGTTTCCACATGTTTCAAAAGAACAGACGCATTACATTATATGTAAAAGAAATGGTTTCTTGGGTCCAAACAACATTATTTAACCTAGTTGTTTCTTGTTTTATTGTCACAACATAACCTGAGGCAATTAGTTTTATTATCTTTCCCATGAATCAAGAGCATTTTAGTGTATATAAGTTTGAGATACCAGCAGATTCCATTTAACTCACCAATACATATTTAGATTAAAATGGAAGTTTTAAAAAGTAACTTTGGCCTTAGCTTGATGGAAAACTTCCGAGATCCAATGATATTTTTTTGATGGTACACTATTATTGTTCTTGAATAATGTTAATTACTCCATTATTTCAAGGAATTGGCTTCTCGAAGCTTTCTGTGACACCTCATTGATATCTTCAACATTTTGACAAACAACTTAGGCCTCATTACCAAACAATAAAGTACTAGTTTCTAGTTCAAGCTCGTTGACAATAGTACCAAGTCACTTCAAAAACTTAATACAAGGTCAAAACCTCTGTGTCTACAGCCATAAAAGGTCCAATTTTCAGTAAATCCCAACAAGTTTATGAAATACAATTTCTGTCCTGTCTAAACACCTTTCGGAATCATCTCATTCGACCCATTGTCTGAGTTGCTTCAAACATCAAATCAGGAGGCCACAGAGGTGAGAGTGTGAAATCTCATCCCTTTCTATAATGCAGAACCGTTATCCGGCATCTCTACCGAAATACAGAAATAACAAAGGAGGAGAACCAGAAGATCAGAAAAGCCACTTTAAGGAAGGAATTTCGCACAAGGCGTCATAAAAAGGGTTCAATTCGAACTACAGACGCTGATTAAGTCGAAGAAGAATCACAACCAAACAATCAAACCCCAAAAGAGGGAAGAAGTTCAAATATTCGTTATATGTATACATATACAAAAGCATTATTAATTACCCGAAAGAGAGAGTTCATGGGAGACGAGAAGGACGAGTTTGCTCTTCATGAAACCGAGAGGGTTCTTCCGGGCGCCGACGCGGGCATCTGACTGTCGCAGGATCTGTGTCCGGTCCACAGTCACCGGCTGTCCATTCCGGAGGGAATCACATGGATCTGAGTTAGTGCGGAGGAGGAAAACGAGGGCGGTGGAAACGGAGACGACGAGGAGAAAGAGGAGGAGGACGCGCTTGCTGTGAGGGATCCATCCGGCAGTCGTTTTCGCCATCGCGAAGAGGAAGGAAGGTGCACGAGGATCGCTTCAGCCTTCAGTGGGGATTCCTCTCGCCATCCTCCCCCTCTGCCGCTGGTGGCGAGAGCAGCGCTGTCAACATCTGCGACGATTTGGAGCCGCTTCCACGGCTGCCGATCAAGGGCGACAGCTGTCTCACCGACTGGGTCGATGGAAACTTTTCATTTCACCCCTCGAGTTTGCTTTATTTTCGAATTTACAGAGTTCTAAAAAATGTTTCCAATTCGAGTTTCCTTTTTATTTTAAAATACTTTAATACTTTATAAATTGTCCCAAGTTTAATAGATTTTAAATAGAAAATTAAAATAGCATCCCTAATTATTTATATTATAAAAACTATCAAAATAATACTTAATTTATAATTTAATATCCTTTTGCACTTTTAGATCAGCTTTAATTAAAATTGTTTCTTTCATCTGGTTCAATTGAAACACTTTCGGTTGGAAAATTGGTTTTGAGCCAATAATTCAAATGATAATTTAAGAATATTTATTTTAAAAAAAAAATTGGATTAATGAAAAATTAATTATTAAATTGATTCTAAATAAAGTCCATCATACTATTAAAACTGAACCCGTCGTGTTTTGGATCCTACGAGGAAGTATGTAAAACCTATCGAGCACACATATGCACGGGCATTGTGCGCTTTAAGAGTATTCACAGTGGTTATAGTCCATTAGAGCTCTTTTGTTATCATGTCTGCGCCACATCAAAAGTTAAAAACCTCATACCTCTTTTCATTATAAAAAAATATCTCAACAATTTCTTCATGGGTCCCACACTTTTCACTATATATAATTCTCATTTCTCCTCCATATTTTACATTATACACCATTAATTTTTTATAAAATTTAAATTTATAAATTGCTAACATGAAACTTCATGATCCCATATTTTTTAAACTTCCAAATCATATATATTTTTTCCTAATTAAAAAAACATCTCTAATATTATATTTAAATTACAAAACTTATTTTAATTAAAAAAACAGTGAAGGAGCATCAGGTGAAATGGTGGGAAGGAGCTTATTCCATACTACCACATCCATTCCGAAAGAGCTCCCACTGTGGAAACTCTAAGACGCATTTTGTACTTAGCGTGTACACATCATCATCGCACGGAGCTCCACTACGGATGCTCTAAGACGCATTTTGTACTTAGCGTGTACATATCATCATCGCAAGGAGTATAAATTGGCTCTTGGTTGATATGACACGATTTGAAAATCAAGTGGGCTTAGTGTGGATTAGCGATATGATTTAATTTGAATCGTTGAATTAAGATAGATAAATGTTCATCCAAATAAGAGAGCATAAGTATCCTTAAGATGACTTAATCTCAGTGGTTGAATTCAAAATGGAAGACACATGCATCTAGGTGAAGGGACAAAGTGCTATTTCAGATAAGACTGTATTTGAGTCATTAATTTCAAAATAGATGAATCAAGCCAAATGAAAGCACAATGTGTTCTTTGGCAAATGATGTGATTTAGATGTCCAATTCAAGTTCAACTAATGATTGAATAAAGAGGTTCCTCAAATCCTACACAAAGTATGAATAATGCCTCCTACTTTCTCATTCATTCATTCATTTAATTTAGAATACAAATACAGCATTCCATATTTACATTCGGTAGAGTTTAAGAAATTTTTTCAGGTTGGAGGTCTTGTGTTATGCAATGCTATTATCGGAAGATAAAATTGTTATATTTTGGATGATAATCATCGTATTATGTGAATATCG
Source organism: Zingiber officinale (assembly GCF_018446385.1). Lineage (NCBI taxonomy): Eukaryota > Viridiplantae > Streptophyta > Magnoliopsida > Zingiberales > Zingiberaceae > Zingiber > Zingiber officinale. The sequence goes on from NC_055988.1 coordinate 122,846,238, forward strand.
TGTGTGAGACTAATTCCTTTTAAAAAGATAAAATTCAATTTTAATCTCGACTTCACCTAAACGGTATTATATTATTATTTTGTCCGTGCTCAAATTACATCACCTTCATCCGCTCCAACACTTTCACTAATATAATCAAATCAAATTTTCTTATAATGCTTGATTGAGCTAATTCAAATCTGTTGGTATAGGTTGCACTAATAATTTATTTTTGATATATGACAAATAGGTTAAAGTTAGATGTGGTGTTTGTTTAACCTTTCTACCAAGTGTGCAGGAGTTGACTGGTCTGAAGGATCTGACATCAAATTGAAATCTAACTAGGTCCGTGGGACCCGATAGCTGGTGCAAAGTCTAGATAGGCTGCGGGACCCGATATCTGGTGGGAAGTCCGGTTGGGACCACGAGGCCTAACAATCGGTCGAAATTCAGTTAGGTCTACGGACTTGACAACTGACGGGAAGACATAGTAGGTCAAAGGCAAGTTAAGTAACTGCAGTTGGTAAGTGAAAGTAAGCAATTGGAGGAAAGATCCAGTGAGGGCACATTTCTCGTTGAGGGAACTGTAGGCGTCGGTTCAGCTTAGGTCCATTTGGGAAAACATAAGTTAAGACATTGACTAAATCCTGGTCTCGAGGAAATAGAATCTAATTACTACTACTATTTTATTATGTTATGCTAACTCTGTTTTGTAGGGTAAATATATTTTTTATTATCTGGACTAATCTTTTTGCAGGAAAAAAACTGCTGAAGAAAAGGAAAATTCGGGCACCCGGACCAGGCTAGCCCGGGCGCTTAGAGTTGGTCCAAGCGCCTGGACCCAAAAATTCATCCAAAAGCTGATGTGGTGCGCGTCAACTGGTCGAGCCACGTTGTCCAGGCGCCTGGAATGGGTGCTTTCAACCAGGAGCTTCAGAACAACAACTACTACAAATTTCTCTCTTGCATGTTGCTCCGAAAAAGCTCTGACGACACAGAAAGGCAGCTCCGAAGTTCGAAGAATGAGAGATTCTTATTTCCTTTCTGTTCGTCGGTAACGATTTCAGTTCTTATACTCAATACTTTTGTAATACTTTTGCAAACTATTAGTGGATTGCCCAACGAAAGCACTCGACGAGTGCGAGCCTTAGAGTATGAGTCGTCGAAAGCTCCGAACCAAGTAAAACTTTGTTTTGTTAGTATTATCTTTTATTCTTTTGTTGCGTATCTATATTTAGTCACGATTTTTTCGATGAACGCTATTCACCCCCCGGCCCTCTAGTGTCTTTCTGATCATACAAGTGGTATCAGAGCCGATACCGCTCTGAATTGGTACAACCACCAATCGAAGGTGGAGAAACCCTTGCACAATTTCCTCTTCCTCTTTACAAAATGAAGATTAGGATCAGAAGGAAGAGAGTGAATATCTGTAGACTTGAAGATCACTTGATGAACACTTTTTCAGTTTTTGAACAGTAGTTGTTTCTTCAAGCTCTAACAGTAGCTTTTATAGTTTTCCCGACATCAGTCGTGATATACATATCAGTCGACTGATGGGCTTCAACGGCACTAAAGATTTGATGAGATTTTGAGCCGCCACTTCATAACGGTCATCTACCAGTCGACTAGTACTAGTATCAGTCGACTGGTGCTTGACTCCAATCTGTCTGCCGACCTTCTGTCAATTCTGTATCTTGGTATCAGTCGACTGGTGTGGGTACCAGTCGACTGGTACCTTATATCTTTGAAATTTACAGAAAACGTCCAGTTTAAGATATACATTATTTTACACACTTGAAATACTTCCTTAGCTTAGACTTCATGCCTCCAAGCACCTTCCCTCAGTCTTGTGCCCTTAGGATGCTTTCGTCTCCATGACTCCTCATCCTTGCGCTTGCCTTCAAGGGCTACTTTGGCTTTGTCATGCTAAGTCTCTATTTTGCCAATAGATCGCACCTCCGAAACTTTCCTTGCCAAGTCTTCATACTTGGTCTTCTCTTCATATCTGCTTACTCAATACTTATGTTAGATCACAATTAATGTCCAACTTAAACTAATTTAATCAAACATCAACAATGAGTAATGTCTTGAGCAAGATTGCTCCAACATAAAGGACATCCTCAACGGGATCCATACAATCAGCTATCAAATGGAGAACCAAGATTTGATAAGGTATGCTCTAAACGCGTTTCCTCGAAATACACTATGGGCATCTATCGTGGATGCCTACAAAATCTCGAAGAATTTATCTAAATTAAAACTAGATGAGTTGTTTTGTGAACTTGAACTCTATGAACAGACTAACTCAAAGCAGGTCAAGAAAGGTATTACACTCTTTACAGGTCCCTCAAAAACACAAGAACAAATTAGAACCAGAATCTGAATCTAGCTTAAAAGATGAAGAAGAACAACTCGTGAACATGGTTAGAAAAATGTTCACAAGAAGAAAGAACAATTTTTCGAAGAAGGACCTACAAAAGGTAATCAAATCAAATGACACGAAGGCGAAGATCACATGCTATGAGTGTAACAAGAAAGGACACTACAAGCACAAGTGTCCAAAGATAAATGACGACAAACCTAAAACAACCAGAAGGAAGAAAGCACTCAAAGCGACGTGGGATGAATCATCTTCAAGAGAATCAGATGTTGAAGATCAGAATCATCACAACTACCTTGCACTGATAGTATCCAAACCAGAATCAGAAAGCGAGTTGGAACAAGACGACGAGTCTAAAAACGAATCAAGCCATGAGTCTGCACTCATTTCCGAAGGTTCGAACAAGGTATCTTTTATCTTAACCTCTAAATTTTTTAGAATAACTGCATGTTTGGATAAAAAATTAATTAAACATGAAAAATAAACTAAATCACTTCTTGAGGAAAATCAACGCCTAAAGGAACAAATTAAAAATAGAAATCCAAATCAAGATATAAAACTTGAGTAAGAAAAACAAAAATTTAAAAAGTAAAATTAACAAACTTAAAGGATTATTAGAAACTTTCACCACTAGATCAAAAAATTTAAATTTAATTCTTAAAATCAAAAAGTTGTATACAATAAATCCGGGCTTAGATACAAGTCCAACTCAACAAACAAAACTTTTATATTACTTATAAGCCAAAACAAAAACTCAACTAAAGCTTGGGTTCCGAAAGCGTGTCTAATTACGCAAGTAGGACTCAATCAATTCTATTTGCTTAAAAATGAAATTCATTATCTCAAACCAAATCCAACTAAACCTATTAACTCAAAACTAAACCAAAATAAACCTTCAAAGCTAAATTCCAAACTTAAGAATAAAATTAAATCAAATAATTCAAACTCAAATAGAAAAAATAAATTTAAATCAAATAACTCTAAAGCTAATTTAAATTACCATCAAGTTTATTTTAACTACAAAAATAATCGACATAAACCTAAAATCTAAATTGAAAAATTCAATAATTCAAGGAGAGTCTCCAAATTAGTTGGCACATCCAAAACAATAGGTTATCCAGTAGGGTGATTAAGATTAGATAAAAAAAAGAACAAAAGTTTAACTTGAAAAATAGTACTAGAGAAGTTTTGGATGATAGTAGGTTAAGGAAATTATATCTATGCATGTCTAGGAAGATATGGTTTCGACCTGGTGTATTTGGCTTAGTGGAACTAACTGAAGCGACCCCTTATGAATCATAACTGGTTAGATCAAAATTTGGTTATTAAGTTTAGTGGATAGAACTATTTAGAAAATCTCGAATGCGTGGTTACTCTAATGATGTTCAGGTGACTCACCATAACTTAGAAGTTTATCCAAATAATGTCTATTGTTGAACCTAATACTAAACTTGAATCTAATACAAGTTAAAACAACCCCTTAAATACAATGTAACTCATCTCAAAAAATTATAGAATCTCTTTTTGTCTGAAAATTTAGACTGGTGAGATGATTAAAGGTCAAATTAAAGTAAATAAAATTTAATTAATAAATATGAAATTCAATAATCATGTTTTTGCATGAACTTTAGATTAGGGGGAGGATGTTTATATGACTAATTTTCAAATTCTAGGAAAAATATTTACTTTTTAAAAAATTTCTCATTTCTCTAATGGTACAAAAATTATTTTAGCCTTAGTCTAGATCGTACCCATAGGAAGTATTATCCTATAGATCTAGGAATCGAGCATCTTACAAACACATTAGAATTACCTTGATTATGTATTCCAAAACATAGAATGTGTGAGATGCGTATGCCTCTTGCTTGGACTTTAGATGCTTATATCAGTGCATCAACATAAGTCTGGATGATAAATACAACAATACATTAATCAAGTTAAGCAATCATTTTCAGCTAATTCTAACTGGACATTAATACTTAATTTGACTAACTAAATGAACACTACTATCTTTTGGTAATCAATCAGTAGCTGAAGGTTAGACATTTAAGTATAAATTTTAGATGCATACTTTTAAACTAAGTTTTTGTTGAATTAAGTTTTTTTGTTAAATTATTCTTAATTAAATTCTTATAGTCAATATTATAAATAAATTCCTAACTAAAATTAATTTTTTTTACTTAATTACTAAACAATTAAACTAATTACTTATTGAACAAATCAATTAAACTGTACCGTAAATTAATTCTCAACTTAAATTAATCTTTTATTAAACAATTAACTTAATCTTTACCTTAAATTAATTCTTAACTTAAGATTAACTTAATTTTTTTAAGTTAATCTCTTAAATAAAATTAATTTATTAAATTGAAATTTAACTTTTAACTTAAACTAATTTGCTCTTAAAACAATTTATGTAACTTAAGTTAATTTCTTAATTTAATCAATTTTTAACCTAATTAATTCTTAACATAACCTAATTACTTCTTAACTTAAATTTCTTTTACTTAAATAAATTCTTAAACAAATTTTTAACTTAAATCTATCTTACAACTTGATTAAAACGGTTAATTAAAATCCTCTCTAATTAATTGTCTCAACTTAAATTCTTTTATCCCTAATTAATTTTTAAAACAACTTAATTATCCTTTAACTTAAACTTAATTAATTTTCTAACTTAAATTAACTTTATTTTTAACTTAATCAATTTAATTAACTAATTTCTTAACTTTAAATAATTCTATACAACTCAATTAACCTTCAATTAAAATAAATAAATCAATTGAAAAAAAAAACAGGCGCCCTTCACCGCCATGGCAAAAACCAAGGATGGGCACCCCTAGTTTCGAACTCTGGGCGCCCCACTTCGCCGCCTTGCTCCAGGTGCCCGGACTACCCTATAAAAGAGACAGTAGGGGCACCCCCTCTTCTTGCACCATCTCCTCTTCTCTTTTGCAAAGGCCCTTCATTGGGCTTTACTGCAAAAGCAAAAGAAAAGGAGAAAAAGAAAATTTCTTTTCGGTTCTTACACTATCGTTGCGGATCAACCGAGGTCGTCACTTATGTTATAACAATTCACGATGCCTCAGTAACTTTTTTTCTTAAACTTTATTTTGTTTGTTTTATTAGGTTTAACATTTTATTTTTAGATGTTTTTGTTAATTAATTAAGAAACGATCACATCTTGATGTTGGCCCCTCGACTGCTAGTACAAACCCTAGGTTTCCTACTGATGAACTTAGGATTAGATTTTCCTCCACTATATATATTCCTCTGCTTTCTAGACATTTAGATAGACATTTTTTTCATGCGATCATGCATTCCATCTGTATAGGTCATTGACTATTACAACTTACATCGTTTAGTTTATTGTTCTAGTTTAGTCAACAGAGGTCTGTGTGTTGAAATGTATAATAACTTAGTTCGAGTTGATGATCTTACCTACACCACTAGGATCATCGGTATGGATATTACGTTATCGCCTACTATCATCTAAGACTTTTTGGGATTATGACCATCTAAATGCCCCTTCTAGTGCTACCTTCCTCGAGATCCATCATTTGGTGATCCCTACTCGAATATTACGCTCAATACAATATATTCGTATTTTTGGGGGGGTCAGTGTATACCGACTGTGACCCTGTTTCAATCAGTCACCCTTAGAGTCCGGACTATACCTTTTATAAGGTCTTAGTCACATGCAGTTTGCCTCTGACCACTCGTGACGTAGTGATAATGTATCCTTTTCATTCATTTCTCCTTTATGCATTTATATTATAGGTTAGATATAGATATTAGTTTGCACATATTTCATATCATCCTCTATCCAGCTAGTATTACCACAAGTCAGCGGGTCCACATGCCCTATTGCCACGTTTTGACGGTCTACATAGCCTCATTGGGCATTGATGTCACCACGGGTGATATCAAGCCCTAAATGAGTTTCATATGGTAGGTGTTAGGAACTTCTCCTTACCTAGTGTATATATAGATGATGAGGGTGTCTTATCCTGGAGGAGAGAGGCCCAGCACCAGCCTGACCTAGCAACCCAGCCTCCACCTAATCTGACAGCCCATCCCCAGCATGATCCCACAGCCTAGGATCAGCCTGATCCAGGTTCAGGAGAGGAGGAGGAGATAGATGAGTACATCACTGATCTTTTTGGGTTGTTCGCGTCTCTAATCCCTCGTACGTTAGACGACAAAGTTACCGGACTTGAGGGATCCATGACAAGTCTTCGACAGGAGGGTTCTAGTCTTCGACAGGGGGTCTCTGGCCTTCGACAGGACGTCTCTAGTCTTCGAGAGGGGGGTAGACTCGTCGTACTAAGTTGATAGACCTGATACGATCTTTGGGTTCTGACCCCTCTTCCTCATCCTCTCAGTAGATCAATTTCTAGTTTATTTGACTAACGTTGTTTAGTGTTTCCTTGAGATATATCTTTTATTATATTAGGTTGACTATTTATGCTCACCATGGTTACTAGTTGTTTCAGCTCTTCTATCTCATTATTCTTATAATTTCGTCTACTTTTCTTATAATTGTTCAATACAAATATGATGTTCAGGAGGAGGATCGAAATTTTTTCTGAATTTTTTTTTTGAAAATTTTTCCTTAATTTTTTAAAAATATTCCTTAGAAAATTATTTTCTTCTAAATTTTTTTTCTTCAAGAATTTCCTTTTAAATTTATTTAAAAAATCTTATTTAGAGAATTTTTCCTTAAATTTTTTTATTACTTTGAAAATCTTCCACTTTGATTTTTTTTTAAAACTTATCTATAAAATTACTTTGAGATTTTTCTTCAATCTTACAGTGAAAATCTATCTAGAAAATTTTTCTTTCAAATTACTTCAAATAAAAAAAAGGGAAAAAAATATTTTTTTCGTTTTCTCTTTGAAAATGGATAATTTAGAAAGTATTTTTGAAAAATTTTTATTTGAAACATGTTTTTTTTACCTTTTTAAAAACTTCCTTAAAAATATTTCCAAACCCTCTTGAAAAACATTTGAATTTCCTTCAACTTTTGAGAAAATTGTTTTTAACTTAAATTTTTTTTCTCCCTAAAATGAACCTAAGTTTGGTTTTCAAAACCAAGCTTTATTATTTATGCCTTTATTTACTTGCGTGCAAAAGTTTTTATTTGACAACATTGCTTATAAGAGTATTTGGTTTTTCAAAACCGTGTTCCTTGCAATACACCTTTATTTAATATTTATGTTTCATGTATTAATTTTTTTTTTATGTATATTAAAGGGGAAGATAATGGGTTAAGTGAGAAAAATCAAAATTAAATCAGCTCACTTTACTCAATTCTTAATGCTTAATACTTATTTTCATTTTTTTTTTCTAATTTTAATTCAAGTTGTCATTATATCAAAAAAAAAAAGATATTGTTGGTACAGATTATCTTAATAATCTGGTTTTAATGTATGACAAATAGGTTAAAGTTAGATATGGTATTTGTCTAACCTTTCTATCAAGTATGCAAGAGTTGGTTGGTTGAAGGACTTGACACTAGGCTGAAATTCAGCTAGATCCACGGGACCCGATAGCTAGTGCAAAGTCCAGATAAGTCCGCAGGACCGAATATCTGGCGAGAAGTCCGGTTGAGTCTGCAAGACCTGACAATCGACCGAAATCCAGTTGGGTCTGCAGACCTGACAACTAGCGGGAAGATCCGGTGGATCAAAGGTAAGTCAAGTGACTACAGTTGGTAAGTGGAGGTAAACAACTGGAGGAGAGATCCGGTAAGCACGCTCTTCACTTTGAGGGAACTGTAGGCGTCGATCCAGCTTAAGTCCATTTGGGAAACATAAGTTGAGACCATCACTAGATCCTGATCTCAAGGATGTTAGGATCCTTCGTACTTGGCTAGAGAGGGGGGTGTGAATAGCCGCCCCAAATCGCTCGTTTCTTCCTACAATTCGTTAGCGCAGCGGAAAAATAAACTAGAAACAAAAGGAAGAATATCAAACCTTAACACAGCTATGTACGAGGTTCGGAGATGATGCTCCTACTCCTCGGCGTGTCCGTAAGGTGGACGAACCCAATCAATCCGTCGGTGGATGAGTCCTCGGAAAACCGGCTAATAAAAACTCCTTCTGGGTGGAGAAACCTCGCCACACTTATTTGCAACAGCAAACAGGAGTACAAGTACAAAGAATAAGCAAGAAATACAATAAGAATACACAAGCACTCTACCAATCTTGCTTTCTCGTCGACTGGAGTCCAGATGAAGCAGCAGCTTCAAGAAACCCTAACAGCAGCAGCTGTTCCAGTCGGGGAAGCTCACGCGAAGCTTTCGGAAGAACTCAACAGAGCTCTTATCGCAGCCCACAAATCTTCAGCAGAAGGGAGAAAAGAAGGAAGAAGGAGAGGTATACAGCAGCCCTCGACCCCTTTATACCTGCGAAGAAGAAAAAGAAACAACGAAGAAACTAGCCGCGTTAGAACTCGACGGCCTGCGGACCGATCAGTAACATCCCGATCGGTCGCATCGATCGGAAAGAAGCTCGCTTGTCCATCCCGATCGTCCATGGACCGATCGAACCTCCGATCGGTCCGGGACCGATCAGGGCCGATCGGTCCCGCACGATCAGCCCCTCTGCGCCTCGATCCTGTCGCCGATCGACTCGATCGGTCACCGGACCGATCGGTTAACACACAATATGCTACTGATGTGTTACGATCGGTCACCAAACCGATCAGAATATTCTCAGTATCACTGGATCGATCACCGATCGATCCACTCATGGTTTTCGCCCAAACCAAGTCCAAACCAACATCCGGTCAATCTTAACTGTTGGTACATTGCGCCTAGCATCCGGTCACCCTTGACCGCTAGGACTCCCCGCTAAGTGTCCGGTCAACCTTTGACCCACTTAGACTTTTCTCTCCGTGCCAAGGGTCACCCTATGACCTACTTGGACTTCCCATCACCGGATGTCCGATCACCTCGATCCATCTGGATTTTCCTTGCCTTGGCTTCACTTACGGACTTTCACCGGCTTCACTCACCAGATTTCCACACCGCCTAACATCCCAGTTAGGACTTTCCCGGCTTCACTCACGGGACTTTCCAACTGCCTGGATTGACTTTCCCACTGCCTGGCTTCACTCACCAGGACTTTCCAACTGCCTAACCTCCGAGTTAGAACTTTCCCACTGCCTGGCTTCACTCACCAGGACTTCTCCGTGCCAAGTCTCCATACTTGTACTTTTCCCGTGCCAAGTCTCCATACTTGGACTTTTCGCGTGCCAAGCTTGGACTTTTCCAGTGCCAAGTCTCCATACTTGGACTTTTCCAGTGCCAAGCTCCCTGCTTGGACTTTTCCCGAATCAGATCAACCAGGTCAACCTTAACCTACGGTTGCACCAACAACCTCCCAAACATCTATTCTTGTCCCATATCAAGAATAGAACTCTCTCACGAGTGTCAAACATCAACATGCAACTCAACTAGGTCAACCTTGACCTAAGGTTGCACCGACAATCTTCCTAAGTCAAACATCAAAATACAACTCGAGTCAGGTTAACTCGAGTCAGGTCAACCAGGTCAACCTTGACCTAAGGTTGCACCAACAATCTCCCCCTTTTGATGTTTGACAAAACCCATAATCAAGTTAGGTTAACCCGATAACCTAACTTAGGTTTTCCAACCATCTTCCAATGTCCAATGTTCTTTCCTTGAACATTCTCTGGACATTCTCCCCTTAGGTTAACCCGATAACCTAACTTGGGTTCTCCAATAATTCTCCCCCTTTTTGACACACATCAAAAAGAATTCCAATGTTCTTCCTCGAACATTCCTTGACATTCTTCCCCTAGCTTAGGTTAACCCGATAACCTAACTTGGGTTCTCCAATAATTCTCCAATGAACACTCTCCCCTTTTTGACACACATCAAAAAGAAAAAGAGGGTATCAAGATCAAGAGTTTCTTCCTAATGAAAGTCCCATACCTTTCATTGAAACTCTTAATTTCCCCCTTGATACTAAACTCAACAATCAACTTAGTGATAATCCCATATCACTAATCCTCAAAAGTCTTAAGGAGTAAAAACTCCCCCTAAAAGTCAACTCCCCCTTGACAATTAGGTAAAACTCCCCCTTTACCATTGCACCAACAATGTCTTTGTGAGTTCCAAACCTTTAGAAATCCACAAAAACACCATTTCCATAACTGAAATTTCAGACAACAGCTGAAAATCAGAAACTGGCACGCTCTGATCGGTCCCCAGACCGATTAGAAACCCCATGGATCGGTCCCTAGACCGATCAGGCTCCCTCTGGATCGGTCGCAGGACCGATCCACACAGACCTGGACCGATCAGGGAACCTCCGGATCGGTCCCCAACCTGGACTCTGATTTCAAATTTTCTTTCCCGAAATTCAGAAACCTCTAGAAAATTCCAGAAAATTCGAAAAATTGTGAAATTTTGAGGATACATTCCTCATAACATATACTATCATGGAAAAATAGTTTTCTATGAAAATAACTTCCATTTTTCAATCTTGATACAAAGTTCTAAAACTTTGAAATAGTTCAAATTTAACTCAACTTTGTATCACAATGTTCAATGATGAATGCTATCACTAGGAAAGCTTCATCAAGGTTTTTCAAATCAATTTTAAAATGATTTTAAACCTTTTAATTTAGGACCATAATCTTAGGGCTAAATGTACATGACTTGTACACAAGCTTTTCCTATGATCCTCCATTTCTTGAATTAGGCTCATCTAGGTACAAAAACTATGCACCTTGATCCTAACTCATGATCCTAATATCTCACATACATCTAAAGTGTATCAAATACATCCAAGTCAATGTTGATGTGAGATATGGGTTTAGGTATCTTAGACTAAGGTCTCATGCATTTTCTAAACACAAATTTGATCTCAATATCAAAATGTGTTTTTCATCCTTAAATCAATTTCATTGATTATTAATGCAAGAGATGATGACATGGCATAAAATGATATCATAAGTAAAAACTGTTGGTGCAATATCCCTCAGGTCAAGGTTGACCTGGGTAACCAAGCTGAGTCTTGGTTTAGGTTTAGATGTTTGACAATAAGATTTTGATTGAAGAAGAGTCAAGTAGGTCAAGGTTGACTGGATACTTGACTGGGAAGTCCTAACTGGGATGTTAGGCAAAATGAAAGTCCTGGTGAGTGAAGCCAGGCAGAAGAAAAGTCCTGGTGAGTGAAGCCAGGCAGAAGGAAGTCCTAGTGAGTGAAGCTAGGCAGATGGAAAACCCTAGTGAGTGAAGCTAGGTGAAAGCCCTGGTGAGTGAAGCCAGGCAAGGGAAAATCCAGATGGATCAAGGATGATCGGACATCTGGTGCTGGGAAGTCCAAGTAGGTCAAAGGATTGACTGGATACTTGGCATGAAAGAAAAGTCCAAGTAGGTCAAAGGGATTGACCGGACACTTGGCACAGAGAAAAGTCCAAGTGGGTCAAAGGGATTGACCGGACACTTGGTAAGGGAGTCCTAGCAGGTCAAGGGAGTGACTAGATGCTAGGCATGACATACCAACAGGTCAAGGTTGACCGAATGTTGGTTAGGGATGTTTGGGACTTGGTTTTGGACAAAAACCAAGTGCTGGATCGATCCGTGGATCGATCCAGGCTCTGGATCGATCGGTGGATCGATCCGGACCTGTCCCAACGAACAGAAAGCTTCGGATCGATCCGTGGATCGATCAGATGTCCCAATCGATCGGTGGATCGATTGGGACGCGGCTGCTTCGGATCGATCCAGGCGTATTTCCAGAGCACAGAGGCGCTCTGGATCGATCCGTGGATCGATCCAAAGCCTCCCGATCGATTGGGAACATTCGAATCGATCGGGATCCGACCGTTGGCGTCGAGCGTGGTCTTCGGCATCTCTTTACGAGCTCTTCTCAGATTCATTCCAGCTCCTCCACAGCTCTCTACAAGCACGTGATCGCCAGTTCTTGAAGGTTCTTGGAGGCTTTCCAAGTCAAGAGACGGATCTATTGCAAGAGGAAGAAGTTAGGGTTAGGGTTTTTACGGCACATCTTGTAAGCTTTTGCTTAACTTGTATTTCCCTTTCTTCTTCTTGTATTGAGAGTGTTGTAGGGCTTCTCCGCCTTTGGTAGTTACCATAAAGGAGTGTTATTTATAGTGGAGGGTGTGTGCGTTGGTGTGGATCCTTGGATTAGTCACCTCTTGTGAGGTGGATACCAAGTAAAATCCTAGTGTTAGCGTGTTTGTGTTTGTTTCTGTATTTTCCGCTGCACATCCAAGAAGAAACAAGCAACGAAGAGCACCGAGCGAACTCGACGAGCTATTCACCCCCCCTCTAGCTACTTTTGGTCCTAACAAGTGGTATCAGAGCGAGGTTGCTCTTCACCGGAATCATCGCCGGAAGGGTCAAGCATAACAACAAAAGATAGAGGGTGAAGAAGTTGGAGCAAATTCATCAAAGTCAAAGAATTCAAGAAGCTCAACTTCAAGATGCAATTCCAAGATGGACTTGGATTTGATACAAGGGTGGCTCCACCATACACTTCTACGAGTTTCGATTCTTGGAAATCAAGAATCGAAAATTTTCTTATGATGGAGATAGAGCAATGGTTTGCTCTAATGGAAGGCTTCAAAGCTCCAACAAACTCCAAGGGCAAGCTTCTAAAGAAAAGCAGATGGAGCTCAGAGCAAATTCAAAGGGGCGAGGCAAATGACAAAGTGACCAAGCTTCTGGTCAACTTATTGCCTAGCCACATCTTGGCTCGAGTTGGAGAATTCGAAGATGCCAAGGAGCTTTGGAGCAAATTGGCCAAGCTTCATGAAGAGATCCCCTCCACTGTACAAGATCATGAAGAATCCAAAGAGGGTGACTCTTTGGAGCAAGACCAAGAGGAGGACCCCGAGGTTGAGAGATACTCAACCTCCGAAGAAGAGGAAATCCAAGAAGCTTCATCCTCAAGGGAATGCACCGAAGGGAACAAGGAGGGAGCATACTCCTTGTTTCACATTCAAGATGATGAAGCCTCCACCTCTAGGATTGAGGGGGAGCAATTCTTGGTGACGCCGGATCAAGAAGAAGGAGAAGCTTCTACATCCGGGTCAAGTGAAGAAGAAGAAGATGGTGCCACCTCCGAAATTCAAGAAATAGCAAATGGAGGAGCAAGTGCCATCCCTACACAAGAAGGTATAAATGTTTCAATTAAAAATAAAAATCATATAATATGTTTTGAGTGTAGGGAAAGTGGGCACTACAAGAGCAAGTGTCCCAACTTGGCCAAGAAGAAGGGTCAAGTGACGCAAAAGGGCAAGGAGAAGCCCAAGGAGACCACCCGGGACAAAGAAGAGCAAGGAGCACATTGTGTGCTTCTTGTGTCAACAAAAGGGACATTACCCAAGTCAAGGCCCCAAGGGGAAGAAGATGGTCAAGGCTCATGGAGGAAGCTCTAGTCAAGGGGGAGCCTCTAAGGTAAAGAAGAAGGTAACATTTATTGAGCCTACTCCTCTACATTATGGTAAAAAGCATGATAGTTCAAATTTATATCATTTTAATGCTATTTACCATGAAAATAGAAAGCATGATAGTGTTAAAGAAAAACATATAGCTTTTCATGCTAAAACTACTACACCTAAGGCTAGGATTGTAGGTAAAAATCTAGGCGTAAACTCTAAGGATTTTAGATACAAGCCTAGAAACAAAAATGCTCATGGGTCAAATACTAAGGACTTAGTGAGAGAAAATCAAGTCTTGAGGTCAAGACTTGATAAAATGGAAAAGACCCTAAAAAGGATGGAAAATATCCTATTAGGACAAAATGAGCATAACCTAGGTCTAGGAGCACAAAGGTCATCTAATGGCCATAGAGGTTTGGGATACAAACCAAAGGCTAAGAAGGATGTGCCCTCTTACCATAGAGTTCCATATAGCTATGGAACAAACCCTAGGTCTAGTGGTCAAGCCAAAAATACTAGGGAAGTCATCCCTAAGAGTATTTTTGCAATAAATGTGACTAAGACTTCTAAGAAGTCTAAGAAAGTCACAAACAAGGTCACAAGGGAGGTTATCCCTAGAGTTGACCTAGAAAATGTGACCAAGGCTTCTAAGAAGCCCAACAAGGTCACTAGGAAGGTATCTAGGGAAGTTATCCCTAGTGAGTACCTAGAGCATCCAAGGAGCACCAATAGGTGTTGGGTTCCTAGGAGCATCTTCTCTACCCCATAGATGGGTTAGAGAGTGTCAACTCCAATTAGAAGGGTAGTTAACCCAACTTTGAGGAAATTGACACTCAAGGAGCATTTTCAAGGTTTAGTTAACCTTTGAAAATGAAATGGACCTATTATTTACTCCGTGAAAGAGTAAAATGTGCCTAATGGTGGAAGATTTGATTTTAATCTTAAATGGCACATATTGGAAAATTAATAAGAACTATCAAGTTGGGTTTTTGGTATGTTCTTAGGCAATTTAAGGCAATCCGGGCCTTAAATTTAAAAGTGCTGCTCTTGAGGAAAAATGGAATATGCCAACATTTGAGGACATGTTCATTTTAATTGGCATAAATTAATCAAGGGAATAAGAAATGCAAACTTAGGCTTTGGCATTTTCTTGAAGCACTTTGGGCAAGCTAGGGTTTAAGTCTTAGGATTAGCTAAGATTAACGATACTTAGATAGGTAATCTAGGTATATTTTATTTATGCTAAACCTTGCCATGATTGTTTGCTCATAATATGCCATGACATCATATTTAATCTTATTTGTATTTTGCATTCATGACTTATCATGAAAAATACAAAAATACCATGTCATGCCATACATACATCATGTAGTTATAGGAATCTTTCTTTTGAAAGCTATTTTATTTTGATGTATACCATAACATTATCATGCATTATGTTTATTTCCTTTAAAAAAAAAAAAATTAAGGACATATGGCATTAGTTAAACAAGTGGCATTTGTTTAAAACAGGTGGAATAAACAAGTGACATTTGTTTAACAAGTAAATCAACAAGTAACATCCTTTGTGGATGTCTACCTCTCAAAATGCCTAGATAGATATGCATGATCCCTAGAATAGGGCAAAACCAAAATCTTACATCTCACAAAGACCTATAAGGTGACTTATATGTGTTTTAGTGCATATTATATACAAGTGAGATGTTAGGATGATGAACAAAACTCAAGATGTTGATTTAGTGCATTCTTTTGAGTTTTAAGTTCATCAAAACACATAGTTATGTGTTTTCCCATCATTGGGAAAGCTAATGTACAAGCCATGTGCATTATGCCCAAGGAACATGATGGGATATTGGTTTTGAAAATGTTTTTAAAATGTTTTTGGAAAACCTTGGTGAAGGCTATCTTTTGATAGTAATCACCATTGAATAGTTAGACACAAACTTGAAGAAAAACACTAAAGTTTTTGCAAGCTTTCAAGTTTGTGTCAATCTTTGAAAATATGATGTATTTTCATAGAAAGCTATTTTCCATGATTAAGTATGCCCTAAATAATGTCTACACGAAATTTCATAATTTTGGATTTTGTAGAATTTTCTAGGGTTTCAAGTTGACTGAAATGGAATTTCAACAACTATCGAGTCTGATCGATCCATGGATCGATTGAGTTCCATGAATCAATCCATGGATCGATTCAAACGGCAATTCCCCGCGAGCAGCTCGCTGGATCGATCAGCCGATCGATCGAGTCTGAATCGATCCGTGGATCGATTCGAAAGGTTCAATCGATTGGAACCCAACTCAATCGATCCAATTCTTGATTTTGGGAAGGCCTGATTTCAGCATCTTTGAACCTCTTTGAGTCTAGGTAACCATTCCAAACCCTTAAATACATTTGTATACATACAAAGGGTGTTTTCATGTTGAAAACAAGGATGGATTGGTTAACGAAGACTAAGTAGAAGTTTCGGTTGAGGTTGTTTCAAATTTTGAATATTTGAACCTCAAAACTTCTAAATTTGGGTTTCCTAAAGGTTTAGGGATTCCAAGTCATTGTTGGTGCAATGACAGAAGTTACCACCATGTCTTTAGGGGGAGGGACTCTTTAAAGACATGAAAATTATTTTTCATGAACCTTGGAAGGTGGTTAACCTTCTGTTGTGAACTTGCTCAATGTTGAGCATTTAAACTTGAAATGGGAAAAATGGGGAGTGGATATCCTCATTATTTCAAGTGGACACTCAAGTGGTTGAAAATGCTCAAGGTTGGGTATTTGTCAACATTGAGGGAGAAGTTAAGGATAAATGAAAGGTATGAGACCTTCATTATCGTGTTGATCACAACGAGTGATGTTGTGAACAACGATGAGCAACTCTTCAGGGGGAGAGTCTTCAACAAATGGATTTGTTGAAGTGTGCCCAGAATTGGAGCATGGGTTGATGTGTGTCCAACGATGGGTTGATGTGTGCCAATAGGGGGAGAATGTATGGTTAAGCTTAGTCCTTCATTACCTATGGGAAGGTCATAGGGGGAGAATGAAAGGACTCATGAAAGGGAGTAAGTTAGGCTTTCATTACCTAGAGGGAGTTTGCCCTCTTAGGGGGAGAATGAAGAGCTTAATTTATGCTTTCATTACCTAGTGGCATGAAGAAGGAGGCTATGGGATTAGCCTAACTTACATATGGGATTGTAAGTGTTATTGTGGTATTGTCAAACATCAAAAAGGGGGAGATTGTTGGTGCAATATCCCTCAGGTCAAGGTTGACCTGGGTAACCAAGCTGAGTCTTGGTTTAGGTTTAGATGTTTGACAATAAGATTTTGATTGAAGAAGAGTCAAGTAGGTCAAGGTTGACTGGATACTTGACTGGGAAGTCCTAACTGGGATGTTAGGCAAAATGAAAGTCCTGGTGAGTGAAGCCAGGCAGAAGAAAAGTCCTGGTGAGTGAAGCCAGGCAGAAGGAAGTCCTAGTGAGTGAAGCTAGGCAGATGGAAATCCTGGTGAGTGAAGCCAGGTGAAAGTCCTAGTGAGTGAAGCTAGGTGAAAGCCCTGGTGAGTGAAGCCAGGCAAGGGAAAATCCAGATGGATCAAGGATGATCGGACATCTGGTGCTGGGAAGTCCAAGTAGGTCAAAGGATTGACTGGATACTTGGCATGAAAGAAAAGTCCAAGTAGGTCAAAGGGATTGACCGGATACTTGGCACAGAGAAAAGTCCAAGTGGGTCAAAGGGATTGACCGGACACTTGGTAAGGGAGTCCTAGCAGGTCAAGGGAGTGACTAGATGCTAGGCATGACATACCAACAGGTCAAGGTAGACCGAATGTTGGTTAGGGATGTTTGGGACTTGGTTTTGGACAAAACCAAGTTCGGATCGATCCGTGGATCGATCCGAGCTCGGAATCGATCGGTGGATCGATCCGGACTGTCAATCGAACCACGGATCGATCCGTGGATCGATCAGATGTCCCAATCGATCGGTGGATCGATTGGGACGCAATGTGAATAGCCGGATCGATCCGTGGATCGATCCAGCGCTTATCGCATGAGGCGCTCCGGATCGATCCGTGGATCGATCCAAAGCCTCCGATCGATTGGGAACATTCGAATCGATCGGGATCCGACCGATGGCGTCGAGCCGCAAGCGAGCGTGGTCTTCGGCATCTCTTTACGAGCTCTTCTCGATTCATTCCTCCTCCACAGCTCTCTACAAGCACGTGATCGCCAGTTCTTGAAGGTTCTTGGAGGCTTTCCAAGTCAAGAGGCGGATCTATTGCAAGAGGAAGAAGTTAGGGTTAGGGTTTTTACGGCACATCTTGTAAGCTTTTGCTTAACTTGTATTTCCCTTTCTTCTTCTTGTATTGAGAGTGTTGTAGGGCTTCTCCGCCTTTGGTAGTTACCATAAAGGAGTGTTATTCATAGTGGAGGGTGTGTGCGTTGGTGTGGATCCTTGGATTAGTCACCTCTTGTGAGGTGGATACCAAGTAAAATCCTAGTGTTAGCGTGTTTGTGTTTGTTTCTGTATTTTCCGCTGCACATCCAAGAAGAAACAAGCAACGAAGAGCACCGAGCGAACGCGACGAGCTATTCACCCCCCCCCCTCTAGCTACTTTTGGTCCTAACAAAAACATGTGCCAATGTCATGATGTCATGGCATAAAGTTTGAAAACTTAAATAAACATGACATATAGATAACCTAAGCATTATCATGACATTTCAAATGATAATAAAATAAATATGATGTCATGGCATGGCATATGACAACCAATCATGGCAAGTTAGCACAAATAAAATACCTAAATTCCCTATCTAAGTATCCTTAGCCTTGGCTAACTTAAAATCTAACCCTAGATTGCCCATATATCCCTAAGAGAAAACCAAAATCCCAATTATGGTATTTCTCTAGGTTTTCTTAAATTGTGCCAAATAAGATTAAAATCGATATTTTTCAAATATGGCACAATTTACTCTTCAAGGAGTAAACGATAATTCCTTTTCATTTTCAAAGGTTCACAAAACCTTGAAAATGCTCCTTGAGTGTCAATTTCCTCAAAGTTAGGTTAACTACCCTTCTTATTGGAGTTGACACTCTCTAACCCATTTATGGGGTAGAGAAGATGCTCCTAGGAACCCAATACCTATTTGAGTTCATTGGGTTCACTAAATATTCACTAGGGATGACTTCCCTAGCAACCCTCCTAATGACCCTCTTAGGCTTTGTAGCCTTGGTCGTTTGGGTCTCGTCAAGGTCAACTATAGGGGTGACTCCCCTTGTAACCTTGGTAATGGTCTTCCTAGCCCTAGGTTTTGTTCCATAATCGAATGGAACATTGTGGTAAGTGGGCTTGACCATTTGGGACTTAGGTTGGTGACCCAAACCTTTCTTGTCCTTGGACTTGGGTTTTTGACCCCTAGACCCTAGAGTCAAATCCTCAAGAGCCTTTTCTAGAGAGTCAAGTCTTGACCTCAAGACTTGATTTTCTTTCTCTAATACCTCAAGCTTTAATTTATCATTTTTCTTTGAGGTATTCCTAGGCATATGTCTAGATGATTTTGGATTCCTACCTAGGTTTTCCTTAGCCTTAGATGGGCTAATTCTAGGGTTGGCTTTCCTAGTGTTATCCTTATCTAGGCTCACATGTTTGGCACCTAAGCATGTGTATCGATTCTTATAATTAACATGCTTATCATTCTTGACAATAGCAATAAGGCTACTAGCATGCATCCTACTAGAATTGCAAGAATGTGCCTTAGAGATTACCTTAGGGTTTGCCCTAGCTCCCCCTATACATGTGCTCGATCTCTTGTCCTTGTGAGATTGCCTCCCTCTTGGACATTGGCTCCGATAATGTCCCCTTCGCTTGCATTGGAAGCACACCACGTGCTCCTTGCCCTTGCGTGTTGGGACTCCGGCTTCCTTGACCTTTGGCACCGGTGGAGTCTTTCTAACTCTCTTTGGACATTTACTCTTGTAATGTCCATACTCCCTACACTCAAAGCACATTATGTGTAATTTGCTAGAAATTAAAATGCTTGAGTTACCTAGGTTTGAGGGTGGATGAAAGCTCTCTTCTTCATCCCTTCCGGAGGTAGACGCTTCTTCTTCTTCTTGCTCCGAACTTGAAGAAGAACTCTCCTCCTCTTCTTCTTTAGATGTTGAGTGACCCTCAACTTCTAAATTCATTCCTTCATGAAGTGAGCTCCTTGGCTCACTTGACTCCTCTTCATGACTTGAAGTGGAGTTCTCCTCATGGAGCTTTGCCAAGTTATTCCACAACTCCTTGGCATCGTTATACCCACCTATCCTACACAAAACATCATTAGGTAAAGAAAATTCAATGATTTTCGTTACCTCATCGTTGATGGTTGATTTGTGGATTTGCTCCTTCGTCCACCTCTTCTTCTTAAGAGGTTTTCCTTCTTCATCCTCCGGAGGAGTGAAACCTACTTGCACACACCTCCAATTCTCAAGATTAGTCATAAGAAAATATTTCATTCTTACCTTCCAAAACGCGAAGTCGTCGCAATCGTAGAAGGGTGGAATCGTGATGTCCTCTCCGAGTTGATCCATCTCTAGCTTGTGCTCCCTCGGGTGTTAATCCGGCGAAGAGTGACCTCGCTCTGATACCACTTGTTAGGATCCTTCGTACTCGGCTAGAGAGGGGGGTGTGAATAGCCGCCCCAAATCGCTCGTTTCTTCCTACAATTCGTTAGCGCAGCGGAAAAATAAACTAGAAACAAAAGGAAGAATATCAAACCTTAACACAGCTATGTACGAGGTTCGGAGATGATGCTCCTACTCCTCGGCGTGTTTGTAAGGTGGACGAACCCAATCAATCCGTCGGTGGATGAGTCCCCGGAAAACCGGCTAATAAAAACTCCTTCTGGGTGGAGAAACCTCGCCACACTTATTTGCAACAGCAAACAGGAGTACAAGTACAAAGAATAAGCAAGAAATACAATAAGAATACACAAGCACTCTACCAATCTTGCTTTCTCGTCGATCGAGTCGGATGAAGCTTCAAGAAACCCTAACATTTGTTCGGTCGGAAGCTCACGAAGCTTTCGGAAGAACTCAACAGAGCTCTTATCGCAGCCCACAAATCTTCAGCGAAGGGAGAAAAGAAGGAAGAAGGAGAGGTATACAGAGCCCTCGACCCCTTTATACTGCGAAGAAGAAACAACAACGAAACTAGCCGCTAGAACGACGTGCGTGGACCGATCAGTAACATCTGATCGGTCGCACCGATCGAAAGAAGCTCGCTGTTCCATCCGATCGGTCCATGGACCGATCAGAACCTCTGATCGGCCGATCAGCATAGGCCTGATCGGTCCCGGACCGATCGCCCCTCTGCGCCTCGATCCTGTTCGATCGACTCGACGGTCACCGGACCGATCGAACACACATATGCGATGTATTCGATCGGTCACCGCCGATCAGAATATTCTCAGATCACCGGATCGATCACGGATCGATCCAGCTCTTTTTCGCCCAAACCAAGTCCAAACCAACATCCGGTCAATCTTGACTGTTGGTACATGCGCCTAGCATCCGGTCACTCCTTGACCTGCTAGGACTCCCGCTAAGTGTCCGGTCAACCCTTTGACCCACTTAGACTTTTCTCTCCGTACCAAGTATCGGGTCACTCCTATGACCTACTTGGACTTCCCATCACCGGATGTCCAATCACCCTCGATCCATCTGGATTTTCCCTTGCCGGCTTCACTTACGGGACTTTCACCGCTTCACTCACCGAGATTTCCACTGCCTAACATCCCGTTAGGACTTTCCCACTCGGCTTCACTCACGAGGACTTTCCAACCGCCTAACATCCCAGTTAGGACTTTCCCACCTGCTTCACTCACGAGGACTTTCCAACCGCCTAACCTCCAAGTTAGAACTTTCACTTGGCTTCACCACGGGACTTCTCCGTGCAAGTCTCCATACTTGTACTTTTCCCGTGCAAGTCTCCATACTTGGACTTTTCAAGCTCCCTGCTTGGACTTTTCCAGTGCCAAGTCTCCATACTTGGACTTTTCCAGTGCCAAGCTCCCTGCTTGGACTTTTCCCGAATCAGATCAACCAGGTCAACCTTAACCTACGGTTGCACCAACAACCTCCCAAACATCTATTCTTGTCCCATATCAAGAATAGAACTCTCTCACGAGTGTCAAACATCAACATGCAACTCAACTAGGTCAACCTTGACCTAAGGTTGCACCGACAGTCTTCCTAAGTCAAACATCAAAATACAACTCGAGTCAGGTCAACTCGAGTCAGGTCAACCAGGTCAACCTTGACCTAAGGTTGCACCAACAAAGGAGACAGGATCTAATTACTACTATTATTTTATTATGTTGTCTTAACTCTGTTTTGCAAGGTAAATATATTTTCTATTGTCTGGACTAACTTTTTTGCAGGAAAGAAGCTGTTGAAGAAAAGGAGAGTCCGAGCTCCTGGAGTCCGAGTGCTCGGAGCTGGTCCGAGCGCCCGGGCCAGGCTTGCCCGGGCGAGTGCCGTGGGCACTTGGGCGATCCGGGCGCCCGAAGTCGGTCCAGGTGCCTGGACCTAAAAATTCATCCAAAAGCTTATGTGGAGCGCGTCGACTGACCGAGCCACATGGTCCAGGCACCCGGAATGAGCCTATATAAAGGTCTTTAACCAGGAGTTTCAGGACAATAACTACTATAAGTTTCTCTCTTGCATGTTGCTCCGAAAAAGCTCTGACGATACCAAAAGGCTACTCCAAAATTCGAGGAACAAGAAATTCTTATTTCCTTTCTGTTTGTCAGTAACGATTTCAGTTCTTATACTCAATGCTTTTGTAATAATTTTGCGAACTATTAGTGGATCGGCCAATGAAAACACTCGACAAGTACGGGCATTGGAGTAAGAATAGTCGAAGACTTCGAACCAACTAAAACTTGATTTTGTTAATATTATCTTTTATTTTTCCACTTCGTATCTATTTTTAGTTGTGTTTTTTTTACAAACGCTATTTACCTCTTCCACCTCCCTTCTAACATCTTTCCGATCCTATAACATCGACCTCTCCAACTCAAGTTCAAAAGGTTTAAAATAAAAAAGGCTCCCTAATTATCCATACAATCAAAGGATAATATATATATATAAAACGTCACCTTGTCCATACTTTAATATCCAAAATATCCATTTGTGATCAAACAACTTTAACTAAAACTGTATCCCTTTAGAGTAGTTTGGATTAAAGTTATTCTAAAATAATACAATTTTGATAAACTTACTCCGAAGTAATGCGGGTTTGTTTTAAAGCAAAGCATAAGGAGTTATTTTAAATATCAAATTAATAATTGTTAAAAGAAGATCAAGGTACAATGCTAAGATAGTCAAGTAGTTTTATAAGTATTCACGATTTGAATTTTAGTTATAGTGTATTATAGGGTATTTTCTTTCTGTATGATGAAAAATCTGGGGCGTTGGCGACCAGGCGAGGAGTTGCTTGCGCTTCTAAATTTGCTTAGTGGGCATTTGTGAGGTTGAGTCCTCCACCTCCAGGACTAATTAGACGAAAAGTTCGAATATATGGTGATGTGACAGAGCTCTGGGTCCTATGTGTCCCGTAGGAATATAGAAAGTCATGTTGAGCTGTGTGTTTTGATGCCCTGTGTTTAGAAACACAAAATGTTAAGTGGGAGATGCAGCGAGCGAGAAGGATGACACATGAAAGGAGTCAACAAGCTCAGTGTATTCGAGGGACGATGAGCTATAGAAGAGTACACCGGTGGAGTGAGAAGGACGAACGTAGGGCATTCGAGGGGCGAAAGACGAGAGGAAGTTTGCTCGAAGAGGAAATTAGAGTTAGATTTGAGTGAGCTCAACTTCGGACAGCCAGAGCATCACCCAAGTGAACGGAATCAGAAAATGGTCAACTCAAAAGTTGACCATTGGAGTCGCCTCTGATTGACTGGAGGCACCCTACTGGTTCGAAGACCTAAGACACCTTAGTTGATTAGAGATGCCTCCGATGAACAATATCTGAGACGCCTCTGATTAATTCCGTCATCTCCAATAAGTTGGAGTTGTTGCCGAAGAGATAAATCGTGGAGTCCAGCTCAACCAAACTGAAGCACATCCGATGAACTGAGGCGCCTCCAGCCTATCAGAACACTTGAACGTTGGCAACGATAATGATAAAATTTACCCTGTTAGAGGCATCTCTAAGTGTTCAAGGCGCTTTCGATGTGCCACATCAGTAAACAATCACTTTGACCAATGGACTATAAATAGTGCTCCAAAATTAATTGTAAAATCATCACACTTGTAATCAATTTCTGTATTCTTGTTTGGAGCTTTCAACTGTTGTCAGGAGCTTCTCCACCTCCGACCTTGTTGAAGAAGGAAATCTTCTAGTGAGTTGTTATTATCTTGAATTAGTTATCTTTCTGATTGCAAACAAAGTAAAAATTCTGAGTCCTTTATATTTTATGTTATTTTTTTTATTAATTAAGGTGGAGAAAGGTGTAATTAAGTTATAGGGTTATTCATCTCTCTAGCCGATCCTATCGGTCCAACAGACCAAACATTTGGATTATCGAATAATAATAATAATAATTTAAAAATAAAAAATCTTAAATAATAAGATGAACAATTCCATCAATCTACCAACCCATTCTTACTCTTCAATTCTGATTGTACCAAGACATGCTTGAATTGTAGTCCAAGCGACACAAAGTTCATTCCTTCCCCTATAAATTCTAATCCTTCCACCTTCTTCTTCTTCTCATCGAATCGCCCAAATTAATGAATTAGAGGATCAATCATGCATCTGGTTCCAACCATTCTTCTTCTTTCTTCCATATGCCACTTCGCAGTTGCCAATAACGGACAAGCTTCAGTGGCATTCCGCTTCCACAACAAGTGCCCCTTCCCCGTGTGGCCAGCAGCGGCGCCCAACGCCGGCCACCCTGTGATCGCCGCCGGCGGCTTCCTCCTCCTGCCCAACCGAACCAGGCGCGTCCGCTCGCCGCCGACGTGGAACGGCCGGTTCTGGGCTCGAACCGGCTGCGACTTCTCCTCCTCGCGCGCCTGCCAAACCGGCGACTGCCAAGGCCGCCTCGCCTGTAACGGAACCATCGGCACGCCGCCTGCTACGCTCGTCGAGGCACTAACTATATATATATATATAATCTTCTAAACTGATCGGTCGTCGACTATTTCCGAGCTAAATGATTTTCTCGTCCGGTAGGTGTCGCTGCAGGAGGTCGATAGCGAGCCGAGCTTCTACGACGTCAGCTTGGTGGACGGGTACAACCTGCCGGTGTCGGTGTCGACGTGGCCGGCTGAGGATAAGTGCTCGATCGGCGGCTGCACGCGGGACGTCAACAGCGTGTGCCCTCGGGAGCTGCAGGTGGTGCACGAGGCGAGCGGCGCGGTGGTGGCGTGCAGGAGCGCCTGCCTCGCCTTCGACCTCGACGCCTTCTGCTGCCGGAACGCGTACGGGACGCCGGAGACCTGCAGGGACAGCGTCTACTCGAGGGTGTTCAAGGAGGCGTGCCCGGGGTACTTCAGCTACGCTTACGACGCGCCGCCGCCGCTGGTGAACTGCCACGCCGGGGAGTACGTCGTCACGTTTTGCCCGGCGAGATGGGGCAGCGGTCATCTTCCTCTGTGACAATTAAACAGAAATTAATTAAATAATTAATAATTTTGTCACGGATTATGAAAATTATATTAACGATGTCTTTTTATGTTAGCTCGGGTTCCTACTTTTGAACTGTCGTCTTCCCAACTCGCGAAATCCGTTAAAATGAGAGATAACATAAGTTAGGGTTTGACCGATTCTATGATGCTCAAGTTAGTCATAAGTTAGTCATCGATAGAGGACATCTAGAGAATTTCAAAAGTAGAAAAAACAGAAAAAAAAAACAAAAATTGGAGGAGAAGAGTGGTCTTCGCTAGCTTGTAAGAATAAGAAAAATATCGTACTTGTGATGAAACCCTTCTAGTGTTTATATAGTAGTCATAAAACATCTCCATGTTAGATGTCTCATGCTCCCTTATTTCTCCTCGTATGAGTTAGTGAACAAACTTCTTCTGACGACCGTTAGTTATCATCACATATTATAAAAATTACAGTGAATGTTGACTGAATTTTTCGTCACAATTTCATCGGTAAATTGAATTATCGACAGAATAATATCAGAATTTATGACATCGGAAGTTATTATGTCGGAAACGTAATTTACCAACTGAAATGATATTCAATCTGCAGTATTCTCCGACGGAATATAAATTCCCGTCGATAAAGTTTAACGATAGAAAACTGCCCCGTCAGTATATAGGAGACGGAAGATAACGAAATTTACCTACTGAATCGAGATTTTTGTCGGTAAAATCTCTACTGAATTTACTATTCAATCATAATTACCGACGGAAATCATAATTCCATAGATAAATTTTAATAAAATCCAACAGCCCCTCTTTTGATTGGATCTTATCCTGTATACAATTTTCATATCAATAAAATCCATCATATGGCAACACAAACACAAAATACATATAAATCACAATTCCTATAACATGCTCACAAAATACAAACAATCAAAATATCCAAAATTCAATATGAAACACAATCATAACTATCCAAATCTCTAAAATTCAGTACAAAACACAAGCATAAGTATCCAAATACAAAATACTCACAATCATAACTATTCAAAGTGAATGACAAGTAAAAGACAAATACAAAATATCCAAAATACTTACCATGATACATTTTCTACATATATCCAAATATAATCTGTGAAAGTCAAATACAAGAAATTATGATTAGAACGAATCGATACAAATGTAATATATAACTCAAAAATTATAATATATAACTAATTTTACATGTAACAAAAATACCTATATTATATTTTGGATATGCAATGATGGTGATGGTGAATGTATCAATGCGAACTCCTAAAAAATATAATACAATTTAAGATAAATATTTAATAATATCCAAATAGAACAAATATATTTTACTTAATGTATAATAAATTTTTTTAAAAAATCAAGTTATAGTTGAATATACCTTAGAAAATATAATCATTAGTAGGATCTGATGGGTCTCGAGTCTCCTGTGACTCAATATCATACTATGACTGGGCTGCTGTAACTGGTCCCATTAAGCAATGACTGCTCGTATCTAAGCTAATGTCTGCTCCTGAGCAACCAACCTCTCCTCCCACCTCTGATCCATCGTAGTCATTTGAGTCTTCAATTCTTGATTTTCTTTTCTTAATGACTCTACCTCAGAAGAAGAAGAGGAACTAGCACGACCCCTAGGTGTCCTTAAGCGATCAAGTACCACCTTAGCCTAGGAGTCAAGGCAGTAGAGGGAGGAGTTCTTTGTCCTTCCATCCACAACATCATAATAAATATCATTTATTTACTGGGTGGATAGATCATGTGACTCCCCTCCCTCTATTGGTGGTTGGGATGCCTAAGTCACCCTACTTGTCATTTCCTCCTGTGTAGAAAAAAATGTACAATTTATATCTTGTACACAATTACTAAAGCTAATTAATCATTATTAATGATTAAATATAATAAAGTTAATAATTCAAACCCCAATCTTGGATCGAGCATCAACATATAGGTCATGCTTTCTCTGGTGAGTCTTGAGAAAGATCTCCAAATAAGTGGGTTATCTTTCTAAAGAACGCTCTTACATACAGAAATAAGTTGGGCCAAAATTATGCAAGTTTGTTAATAAATAAAATTTTAATTTATATAACTTTAAATTACACTCACTAGATCCATAGCGTGCTCAACAATGGATCGGGATCCTAATGTATGCCGAGTGGATCCAGTACTCGGGCCACCTACTCTATATTCTTATTTTCTTGAGCTTTTAGAGCCTTTGCCTATCATCTATCTGCAAACCAAGTAGTCGTCCATGTACCCTAGATCTCGTCGGATACATAAGTTGGCATTGTGCCATCCTTTTGCATATAATATAAGAGGTCTTTGTACAATTTGACACAATAAATATTCGATGTCGTTGCAAATTCTGCAGTTGTTTATACAACGATCAATCTTCTCTACAAGCAAACATAAACCTCTGATCAATTCTTTGTTTCATAGAAGCTATTAGTCACTATGTTATCAGCAAGGATCAACTCTGACATCAATTGACATATGTTATCATAACATATTTCAGAAAAATGATGTTATGCTTTCATATTCAATAACCTTGCCATAACTGATAGTTGAGAATGACCAAAAGGAATGTCTTCCTACACTTCTCTTTCACTTACCTTTAACATTTCATATAATTATTGATATTCAGGTATTGGTATTTCATCTGTATTGGAATAATCAACTGCATTCATCACATCGTGAACTTTTGATTACATTGCAATATCAATATTGGTTGATGCTTCAGGAGCGGTAACAGTTGTCTCATATGACGAACCACCAGAAGGTCCAATTGGTTTATATAAATAAGGCTCTCCATGACAGTACCAATTGTAGTAATTTGTCACAAAATCATTTCTACATATATGCATTTTTACAGTATCCTTATCACGGAAAGCTCTATTTTGATATTTTTATGATTGCATAGATATCGTAACTCGACATCATTCATATATTCTGGATGACTTTTATCAAAGTTCACAAACTGTTCAACTTCAGCAATAAAATCATCTCTAATAAATCTATTTTCTAATCGATTGTACATCCAAGTTTTGTTCATATACATTGTTACCTAATGAGAATATAATTTGAAATATTATTAAACTTGTATCATTTGAAATAAGCTTAAATAGAGCCTTATGAGCTCAATTTCATCTCATGATCTTTATATCATATTATCGAAAACCCCCTCTACACTAAAGCAAATGAATGATAAAGTTAATTAGAATATAATGGTATTGCTTAGGGTATCATTACAAACTTAGAATTTCATGTTATTATTTAGGGAATCATTATAAACTTAGAATTTCTAATAAACCCATGAATTTCATGTTAGGGTATCGCCTCTCACAAGGAATGTAACGATAGAGTGATAAACCTAGGATCAAATGTTATTGCTTTTGGATTTGTGATATGAAAATGGGGGATTTAGATTTGAGTACTAAGCCTATAAAATGAAATAGCAATGCATGTAATGGAATCAAATCCTAATAAATGAAAGACAATGCAAGATGAGGAAACTTAATCTAACCTAAATTGTGATTGTAAGGAAATTAAAGGCAACAAAAAGTAAGGCATTCAACGAAATTAAGCATGGAACAAAACCTATAACACTAAAGAAACCTAATCTAGTCTAACCTAATTGCATTTGAATAAAGACATAAACATAAAAGAAATATGAAAGATTCAATTAATAAAGCATTGCAAGAATATAAGCTATGAAAATGCAAAACTAAAAGAGACAAATGATTGGAGCATTTCAACGAACACTTGGTGAACATGAATTGAATTAAGCAAAGTGTGAGCAGATCAAATTGATTACAAGCATTCAACATTGCAATTAACAATCAACAAAAATTAACTATCACACAAGAAGAGACAACCCATGACTACACAATAAGTAACTCAAACTCACCGATGTGGTGGATGGAACGCAAGTAGGCCTCTGCGGTCAGCCAAGAGCAAGCCCCTTTGACCGGCTGGCCGCAAGCAGGACCCTACTACTGGCTGGCCGCAAGCAGGCCCCTACGGTTGGCCGACCACGAGCAAGACCCTTCGGCCAGCTGGCCGCGAACAGGACCCTACATCCAGTTGACCGCGAGTAGGACCCTACAGTTGGGTCGGTGGGCCCCGAGTAGGCCACTGCCCTTGCCGGCTGGCCACTACCGCGGGCTGCCGGCTGTGAGTAGACACTGCCACGGTCGGCCAGCCGCGAGCAAGCCATTGTAGCAAAAAGTCAGCCGCGAACAGGCTTACGACGGTTGAAAGCGAGTGTGCGTGAGAACAGGAACAGAGGAGGGATGAGGAGAGGAACATACTCCAAGTCCTCGACTGCCGGAAAGAGGAGATCGCCGAGAACAAGAGAGGAGAGGGTTCGCCGAGGTTGATCGTCGAGAGAGATTCGCACGAGGAGAGGAGAGGAGTTCGTGCCCTAATTTCTATTTGGGGTTTCCGACAGAATTTGCATTCCGTCAAAAGTTACCGGCTGGAATTGTTAT